>NC_044557.1:30311427-30621070 GCF_007565055.1 Rhinopithecus roxellana
ATGCTGAAGTTTTTAAACAAAGTTATTTGCCCAAGGTCAAAGAGTTAGTAAACAGCAAAACTAAGAGTTGATTCATGGAATGTTTGACCCCTGAGTCTTGATTATAGCAGGTATTCAACACAAATTAGATTGTTGGCAGCTCTTTAATACCAGTTTGCTCTAATACAATGTCAATAACTTCCACACCACTGAACACAGAGCAGAGTGTCAAGTCTCAATAAATATTTGTTGGTTGATTGACTATAGGTAAATGTCACATAATTAGCCTAATAAGTTTTTAGTATTTCAATGGATAATAGAGCATAAAACCACTGAGCTTTCAGCTTATTTTCTAGAACTTGTAGTCCTACACATTTTCCACTTGGGGAAATAAACAAAGATTACCCAAGTGGAACAAAACAGAGACTATTTATTCAATTTGTTAGAGGAAGAGAGTCAGCCACCATCACTTGTAGTCAGAACAGACTCAGGCCGTGGGAAATTTTACAGTAGAAAAGGAAGGCCTCGGGTGTGCCTGGAGAGGAGGCTGTTGGCCTGGGGAAGCTGGAGGCAGCTAACTAGAAGTTGGATATCGTATATGATTGGTTTGGAGAACATAATTGACTTTCTCTGTATGGTCCTGAGTTGGAATAGGAGTGGGAGTGGCAAAAAATAGAGAAGCTGGCAGTCACTAACCAAGGCCCGACCTTCCTGGACCTATTGATAAAAAGTTTATGGTTTCAATCTCTGGGCTGTTTTCTACAGAAGTTGTAGGTCAGAGTTATATTGTAACATATAGTCTGGGCCATTATCCATTGGTATATTCGGTCTCACACACTTAAATATCAACCACTTATTTTTTCCTAATTTGCATTTTGTGGGTATTTGGAATATTTCTGATTATTAAAAAATCTAATTTAACATAGATCTGAAGTCTTAAGGTTAGTGAATTAATCATTGGCTTTCCTAGCAAATGCAATTTTCTGTAGAGACTCTTCATTTAATTTAAAAAAAAAATCTTTTTCCCAAAAACATGAAGAAACAATTACATCAAAAGATGACTGCAAATGTCACTTTTCCTACATAAAACACTCAGTTAAATTCTAGTGCCAATAAAAAATGTCAGATCAGCAACCATAGATTATAAAAAGAACACTGGTCTGGTTTCAATATATACTACAATGAACCCTCTCCTAGACTTGCCCCCAATGCTGTCTTAAATCTATGAAAGACTTGACATTTGGAAAGTTGTTGGAATTATCCCTCCCACTTCCCACTTTTACTTAGTTCTGCCTAGATTGTTTCAGACAGTACCCAAAATATAAAAGGCAGAACCCCATAAGGCATAATGTTTTTTCTCTGATAACTCTATAACTAGCTCATTTTATTTATTGCCAACTAGTTTTGTCAAATCCAGGGATTTAGGGACTTTAATCTTTGAAATACTTAATTTTTTGGATGTTCATCTTACTGAACCACCAATTCAATTTTTCATCTCTACTGTAAATTAAGTGGACTGCAATTTTCTTTATACTGCTCACATCAAGTCAGAAATTTGAATTGATTTTAGTCAAAGCTTTCTGCCTAGATTCAAGAAAATACATTCTCCATTATTTAGAATAGTGCCCATTACCTCGTAACTGGAAAGAAGAGGAAGGTCGGCTTATTCCCAGCAAAATGATAAGCAATTTTCTCAAGAAAAATAAAATAAAAATAAAAATAAAAATATTTTATTTTATTTATTTTGTATTTTATTTTATTTTATTTTTGAGAAGGAATCTCACTCTGTACCCCAAGCTGCAGTGTAGTGGCGCCATCTTGGCTAACTGTAACCTCCGCCTCCTGGGTTCAAGTGATTCTCCTGCTTCAGCCTCCCAAGTAGCTGGGACTACAGTCGCCCACAACCACGCCTGGCTAATTTTTGTATTTTGTTTTGTTTTGTTTTGTTTTGAGACGGAGTCTCGCTCTGTCGCCCAGGCTGGAGTGCAGTGGCCGGATCTCGGCTCACTGCAAGCCCCGCCTCCCGGGTTTACGCCATTCTCCTGCCTCAGCCTCCCGAGTAGCTGGGACTACAGGGGCCCGCCACCTCGCCCAGCTCGTTTTTTGTATTTTTTAGTAGAGACGGGGTTTCACTGTGTTAGCCAGGATGGTCTCGATCTCCTGACCTCGTGATCCGCCCGTCTCGGCCTTCCAAAGTGCTGGGATTATAGGCATGAGCCACTGCACCTGGCCAAGTGTTTGCTTTTTAACTCAGTTGAATGGGTGAGTGGTAGGTTTCAGATATAATTGAAATTCTATCTCAGTCTGCTTTTTCTAATTGTTACTATCAATTAAATCATAGGCATTTAAAGTCAGCCCTGGGAGAGAAGGAAAAAGCTTTGTTTGTGGTCCACAGGCCGCTCTTTCTAGTGAGGGAGAAACACTTTCCCATTTCCATCCCATTGTAATAATCTCTTTATCTGTCTGTCTTCTCCACACTAAACTATGAACTTCTCCAAGGTAGGGACAGAATTTCCCACAGGGAAGAAAATGAAAGAATATCTCAAGGGGCTGGAGTTTCCTGCACCCCATCTGCCCACCTGCATGACTTTCTTCTCCTTGGCAAAGTTCAGCCTTCGACCTGACAGCATTTAGATTTTTGCCTTTCTGGAAGCCATGGTGGAATTACTTCCAGTTTGGCGACGCTTCGTTTGCTTCACCTCTGGAGCCAGCCAAGCAGCTCCCACAATCCACAATCTCCCCTCGGTGCTTGGCTGTGTTACTGCTGAGCACAGTGCAGTCAGCATGTGATCTTTAAATAGCACGAAGTTTGATATTTCCAGTTTACGAGCATTTGGGGAATAAGATAAGCGCCCTTGACAGCTGCATTTGACTGGGTTTTGATGAGAAGAGAGGCTAGAATGAGCCTGCCTCTAGGGCAGGACACGTGGCCACATCTGCTTACCGCCGTTTAAGGAATAACTGATAATACATGACCAGACTGAAGTCATGCCCTGATAACAAGGCTGTTAGAAACAGCAAATACCACTCAAAAAATATATTAGAGATAAATAGTATCTCCTTTAATGCCTAGTCTGATAGTTAGGAGCCAGTTTACATTTTTTCCAATTAAAGTAATTCATTCTTGGTTGCATTAGTGGCAAGAAAAAGGGAAAGCTTTGGGAAAAAGATCAAACGATTAGGGTAAAGA
Source organism: Rhinopithecus roxellana (assembly GCF_007565055.1). NCBI lineage: Eukaryota > Metazoa > Chordata > Mammalia > Primates > Cercopithecidae > Rhinopithecus > Rhinopithecus roxellana. Next base: position 30,314,597 of record NC_044557.1, read on the forward strand.
TATTTTTAAAGTATAAACAAATGACTTCAGGATGAACAGCAAATATTTAACCACTTTAATATCAATGTACTGATGATCACGAAATGCAGTTAAGGAATAGGGCCAAAGTAGATGAGATGGAAGGGGAAGGAAGGAAGAAGGAAGAAGGAAGGAAGGAAGGAAGGAGGGAAGGATAGGGAAGGAAGGAAGGATATGAAGGAAGGAAGAAGGAAGGAAGGAGGAAGGAAGGAAGGACGGAAGGAAGGCCTGGAGGAAGGAAGGAGGTAGACAAAGGAAGAAAATGGAAGGCAAATATGGGCCTCAGAAGGAGTCCCGCCGTGAGGGATGGTTGCTTTCGTCTTCTCAATCCCGAGGGGGTAAGGATAAGGAAATAGCTTTTGTATTTGTCCCATGGTTTGCCTGCCCAGTTTGTATTGCTTCCTGATGCTATAGCTGTATTGTTAAAAGTATAGAATGAAAACTCACATGAATTATGACATGCTCATTATGCACAGCAATCCCAGATATGAGAGAAATATTGATAAAGATCAATTCTGAGGAGAATTCAAATTAGAAATCTAGGTTCATCCAGTGGTGAATTATATTTTTATCAGCCTTATAAACTAATAAGGAAAAAAACTAAAATCATCTAAACCTGTAATTGATGTGTATGTCTTTTGAAGATACAACAATGAATTTAAACTTCCTGCACACAATTTTAAGGCAGCGGAGTTTTTTTTCTCAATATTTCCAAAATCTGTGACTTTGAGCCTGTCAGTCTACCTAAACACATTTTAATAATGATAAAAAAAGAACTGCTCTCTGAACTGTACTGTAATTTTTTTTAGCACAGTTCCTGAACATGTGCTTAGTGCTTTGGTATCAATACTTGATTTAGACACCACTTTGAAGCTCTGAATTTGGGTCATTGATACAATAATTTCACAGTGTTACTTTCACTGGGTGATAAAAAGTGACTCTTTTTTGGAATTTCAGCATTACAAAAAAGCAGGAATGTTCAAATATTTCCAACACAAGTTCTCTCCCAGGGGCATTTGTGTTCTGAGATATATTTTTAATATAAACTTGTGTTTTAAAAAATGTTAATAGCCATCTGCTTCTCATCAATTTCATCACTAGAATTTCACTGGTGTTTATCATTAACCTTATGTGAATATAGAGGATCAAGGAATTGAAGTATAATTCAGTGTGAGAGATTCTGTGTCAACAGATTCTCAGTTGCAACTGGCTAAACATGACTTTGAGTTTCTAAAAGAGAGTACAGATCATGAAAAAAAAATTAGTAAGACATTTAAGTTGTTACAGATGAGGGAAAGTCCTTCTGACAAAAACTCCAATAAATTTGGAATTTAATAACCACACAACCTGTAACACAGAATGGAGAAGAACAGGATTACAACAGTGACCTGCCACCCAGATCCACTACCCTGAGCAGGAAGAGGCAGGAGAGGAAATAACACATTTAGGGCATTAATAACATTCCCACACATATTTCCAAAAGAGCTTCTACAGTAGAGCAGGCAAACACAAAATGTTGGCTTGCTTTTTAAAATATATGGACTTTAAAATTTTATTTAGAACTGACCGAATCTAGTAAAGCGAAAAGTAAACTTGACCCTTGATGCAAATGCAAGCAATTCCCTAGACTAATAAAACAAGTCTGCTTTGAAAACTGCTAAAGGTGTTTAATGATCTCTTGTAGCTCTACTATTGTCATTGAATAGTCATAATGCTATAGCAAGTCAAAATTAAACTGGCCATTCAAGTAGTTAGTAAGAAAGCATGCTTTGTTGTTAACCGCTTGCTCGAGGTTCAGTGATAACTAGAATTTGGGGGGCTCTCTGCCAGATTCAAAGGAGCCAAGAGATCTGTCTTTGCCTTGTGCTGACCAACTGCCCTTCTGACCTGACTGTCCCATTTGGGTCACAGAATCCTGCCCACATGAAAGGCCTAGCTGAAATGCCACTACGGGAAACCTTCCCTGATGACCACTACTTTATCTGGCTGGGGCCACTTTTGAAATGTCCAAGGTGCTCTCTGAATTTCATTGTTCTCTTTTTCCTGTTCTTTGTGGCACACAACCCAGCAGTGTTGTCGCTGAAGAGCAGAGGCTGACTCCTTCCTTTTAAAATACCCACAACATCTTTAATACATGGAAAATCCCAGTAGCTCACTGCTCCACAGGGCTCACCACAGGTCAGGCAATGGCCAAGGCCCTGTGTGTGTATACACTCACATCTCATCATGTCCCTGAAGTAGGAAGTATCTTTATCTCCATTTTTCAAAAGAGGAAACTGAAGCACAGAGAAGGGTTGTGTAGGTTGCCCCAAGTCACAGAACTGGTACGTGCTAAACTCTCTCACGTCTTTCACAAATGAGACAATCAAATTCCATTACAGTGCCTAGATTTTATATTTGACCAGCCAACCAAAATTAGCCATGAAGCATTTACTGAAGTCTTCCCACCCTTAACAACTTACTGTTGCAGGATGTGTGTGTGTGTGTGTGTAGGAAATTCACATCTATTTAGCCTCATACAATGCAGAGTAGTTTTCTGAGTGTTAAGACTTAATACTGTACTAAGTTATGGCACAGTGGGATTGAGCCTGGGATAAAAGTGTGGGCAGACCTGGTCTGTGCCTAGCAATACAATACAACGCTGTGTCACCCAAAGCACTGGCTTGCTCCAGTCCTAATAGAAAAGTTGCCACTTGGTGTGGCTGTGTATATGGGCTATCAGAAATAAAGTAACATTTTTAGTTCCTTTTCTTTTTTTGCTTTTTTTTTTTCCTTTTAGTATACTGGTTCTTTCTACTACCATGGTAACAAATTAGTTAGATTTGGTGTATTTTGTATTCATTTTCTATTGCAGCCAGAACAAATCACCACAAATGTAGGCCACACAATACAACTATATTATCTGGAAGTTGGTAGGTCAGAAGTCTGAGTGGGCTTGGCTGGTATGTGCTGTTTTCCCAAGGCTGAAATCAAGAAGTCAAGGGGCCTATGTGACTTTGTGGGGGCTCAGGGATGAATTAACTTCCAGGTCATTCATATGGTGATTGAATCCATCTCCTTGCCTCTGTGGCACTGAGGCCTTGGTTCGTGCTGGCTGTCTGCTGGGGTCCTACTCAGTGTCCTGATGCCTTCCACACTGGTGACTCCTGGCTGCTTCAACATCTTAAAGCCAACACCAAAGGTTGACCCCTTCCGCACCTGGAGTCTCTCTAAGCTCCACTCCTCCTCAGCGCCGACTGCTGGCTCCTTCCTCTTTGTCATTTAAAGTCTCATGAGATGACACTGGGTCCATCCGGATAATCCAGGATGATCTCCCTATTTTAGTGTTAGCTGATTAGTAATCTTAATTCCATCTGAAAAGTCCCTTCAGAGCAGTGTCTGGAGTCGCTTTTGACTGAATATCTGGAAGACAAGTGTGCGGGGGTGTCCTTAGAATTCTGCCAACCACACATGTTGACCCTCAAAAGAGAAACGTGAAATGTTTTAACTAGAAGTTTTGTGGTTTAATTTCGTGACTCTACATTCTGTATTTTCCCACTTAACAACTATGTTACCATTAATAACATATACATTGGAATGAGAAATTTAGGTAGTTACAATTCTGATAAAAAGATTTTATTTTAATCACTAAGTATATTATTTTAAATGATATTCCTTTATAAACTGTAAGTATACTAAATGAATTCCATGATCTGAAATACATGTGAATATATTAACCAGTTTGGATATGATAGTAAATTAGGCATGTTTATGTTAAACTATTCTCAGAGAATTATGGACATCTGATAATTATAGATAATATTATCTTTAATAATATGTTTCAAAATGGAAAACATTACAGAAATTATGAAAATACTATACATTACTTTAGCTGCCTTTTTTTCTTCAACCATCCACAAAACTGTCTATAAAATAATCTCAACATCAGGATTAAATTTTACTTTAGATTATATATGCATCATAATGATATAATAAAATAGATATTTCTTAGAGATAAGCTAAATTAAGCACCATGTACAATTAGTCACAGTTATATAGTGCCAATGAGTAGTTTAAAGATTTGAGAATTTTATGTATTCTGAAGAAGGAATCAAGTGTCCCCAAAATCATTTTTGACAATATGGGGCACAAAGTAATGTCCCTTTTATGCCACTGAATGAGTAAATGAATGATACTTGGTGGTGGTAGGAAAGCCACTAATTTACTCTGTGAAATACTTAATGAAATGATCCAAGAATTAGCCTTGTCTAACCTTGTCTAAGATCTGACCTCACAATCTAAAATCACGATTTATAATAATTTTCATTCTGACTTTTTATTGTTCCATCCACATAATTCACAAATGTCCATACATAGTAAAAACATAAACAAAATTTTTCCTGAGGGAAATTTCAAAAGCAATTAAATCAGGATCACCATAAGATTCTATCAACAGCATGAGAGATGCAATAAGCTTTTGATAACAGTTATGTAGCCAAAATGCTGTGGATTCTCAAGAAATTAGTTAACAACTTTAAATGGGGAGAGAGAGGCAGTATGTGAGGGAGAAAAGGCATGGCATTTCTGGCAGTTTGCCGAAGGTATGACTTAGGCAAAGCACTTAACTTTTCTGTGGAAAGCAAAACAAAGCAAAGTGAAGGCAAAGTACTCCACTTTCCTAATCTGTAAATGAGATAGTGCTCCCCAGTGAAGGAACATTTCATCTAAGCAATCTATCTCTCTGTGCTGCGTTATGTGGCTGTTTCTAATGGCTGGAGTCTGACAGGAAGTGGGCTGCAACTCACACCAAATTGCTAGGAGTGGCTGTGTGTGCACTGGCTCCTAATATCAAATATATGTATATATATTTACAGTTGGTGTACATAGCTTCCAGAAGTTGAATGGCATCATGTGCCTGGATCATTAGAGAGAGACAGTGTCAACCTTTTGAAGTTCTCCAGCAATTATTCTACAGTGTTGGACTCTCAGTGTTTATGTTTCCTCTCCTCTGACATCTCCACTGCTCCAGCCAAAGGCCATTTCCTGCCTGTCAACAGGGGAAATTGAAAACAGCTGCTCCCCAATCCTTTGGATAATAGGTTCTGTGTGCACATTGTGCTATCACGTCTTTAAGACCACCTTCAATACCTGAAGAGGTCAGAGAGCAGAAGAACTTTGAAGTTGAAAGGGGCCTTAATAATCATCAAATCCAAATTCACAAAGTCAGGAGTCCCATCTGTGGCCCCTACCTTGGGCTATCCTTTCCTCTGCACAGGGAATTTATGACCCCCAAGGCAGTACATTTTTTGTTTCAATCATTCTAATTGTTAGCAACCTCATTCTTATATTTAACTGGAATCTAGCTGCAGTTTCTATATGACCTTAAATTCTGTTATCTAGAATCATGCAGAATGAATAATTTGTTCACCTCTATGAAGAGAATTGTCCTATTCTTCCAAATATTTCATTCTAGTTTAAACATCTTCATTTCTTCATGTGAGTGAAATGGTTTACAACGATCTTACAGCTCTTTTTATTAATTTCTACACACTCTCCATTGAGTGAGTTCTCCTTTCTTAAAAAATGATTCCAATAAAAGACACCGTATATGAAAATAAACAGAATATTCAAGAAAATAAGCAGGACACAAAAGAATACAGTATATTTACAGCTATATAAACTCAAAATGGAGTTGTTTGGGAGTGCATCTACAGATGATGCAACTATAAAACAAAACGAGTTAATGATTATTAGAAAAGTCATGATAGTGTTGACCTCTTGGGGAAAAATGGAAGTGTGATTAGAGAAGGGCATGGGGCTAGGCTCAGAGATGTTTTGGAGTGTCAACAGTGGTCTTCAGCTTAGAGGGGACAAAATAGAGCGGTACCAGAAAAACAAAGTATTATTTTCTTTTGTATGTGGCTTCCTGTTCTAAATAAGTTTACATTGCTTCTTTCTATGGCTTTAAGCCTTGTCTATAGACTTTCTACTACAAAAGGTGAAGATTTATCTCTCTTTCACTAGCACATCCTCACCCACTGCATACAGGCATATTCCTTTCCTTACAATCTCCCAATGTAGTTATATTACAATTTTGGTTATAAATATTTAGTGTTTACATGTCATGATAATGAATGCAATAATTACAGCTGAGTCCTATAGTGTCTATACCCTGAAAAGCTTTTTGTTTTTCTTGGAGTTGATACTAATTTTGTTTATTTGTTATTTGTTTTTTCAAAATTCTTTTCTTCCTCAGTTGTATAAACCTCCTCTCAATTAATCCAATTCACGTTATGTTTATTTGGTTAACAATTTCTTTAAGAAATCCTTCCCAGATCTCCTGACTGTCTCTCATCAGATCTGGCTGCTCACTCAGTACTTCTGTTCTCATCCTGGGAATGCCTTTCCTTTCTCTCTTTGGTTGACTTTCCATATTCTGGATACCATGATCTCCTCCTTCTTCCTTTACTCCCATATTTTGTTGGAATGCATTCCTCTGTAGCTTCCTGTAAATGGCTGCACGGAAGATAATTTATTTGAGATTTTGAATGTCCAAAAATGTCTTTATTCTGCCTTCTCACTTAATTGATGATTTTCTCAGGTATAGAATTCTAGTATTTAGGAGCCATTTTTCTTCTGAATTGTGAAGGCATTGCTCCTCTGTCTGCCAATTTCCATTGCTATTGAGAAATCTGATATCTAGCAGATTCTTGAACTTTCATATATAGTCTTATAATTTTCTCTCTGAAAAAATGCTGTGATCTTCTCTTTGTTGACAGTACTATAAAGTTTCACAATTATGTGTCTTGCTGTGCAACTGTTTTCACCCACAGTGTCTGGATACTCTATGAACATTTTCAGTCTGAATCCTGGAGTCCTTCAGTTTTGGCACATTTCTTTAATAATTATCTCACTTTTATTTTCATACTTCTTTCTTCTTAAGTCCTGTATTATTCTGATTTTTAAACTTATTGAATCTTTTAATTTTTTTTTTTTTTTTTTTTTTTTTTTTTTTTTGAGACAGTCTCACTCTGTTAATCTTGGCTCACTGCAACCTCCGCCTCCCGGGGTCAAGTGATTCTCCTGCCTCAGCCTCCCGAGTAGTTGGGATTACATGTGCCCCCTAATACGCCTGGCTAATTTTTGTATTTTTAATAGAGATGGGGTTTTGCCATGTTGGCCAGGCTGGTCTCAAACTCCTGACCTCAAGTGATCCACCCGCCTCGGCCTCCCAAAATGTTGGGATTAGAAGCATGAACCACTGTGCCCGGCCTAATTTTCTTGTCTTTTGTCTCCATTTTCTATACTTGGTCTTTTGCTCTGCATTCTGAGAGCTTTTTTCAGCTTTATCTCCCATTCTATGGAGGTTTCCATTTCTATGCTTATGCTTTTAATTTTTAAGAGCACATATGTTGATCACTCATGAATGCTTTTTTGTAGCACCCCATTCTTGTCTCCTCAATAATATAGTTTCCCTTACCTCTCTGATAATAGTTTTTATTTTCATTTTTTAAGTTATCTTTTCTTCTGTATTAACTCTAGTTCCTCAAATTACTCTTCCTCCCCCCAACCCCCACACCCCCTTGTTTTGGTCTGTGATTTTCATATTCCGTGGTTCCTGGTTGGGCACCAAAAAACTGCTCAACCAGAAGTTTTTGGAAGCTCTACAAAACAGAACGAAGTTTGTCAATTATGAGCGTCACTTTTGGGTGATCTGGCTGAGCCAGTTAATTGGAGAAACGCTAATGATAATATCTTTAGATCTTTTCTCCAGGGATGATTTAGTTTAACAGAGAAGAATTATGTAATCTCTTCCTAGAGTGAAGAAACCAGCATCCCATGTGTAGCAAAGAAGCCTGGAGGTGGTGGTAGGGGGTCTCAGTATTCCATACGTGCACACTGTCACATAATTCCCTTGTTTCAACAGAAAGCACCAGCTCTAGGCTCCACCAGCTGTCCTCTTGTTCAGCCAGAGAGCTACTCTTTTACCCTCCCCAGAGACTAACATCCAGTCTTCTACTCAACCAGGAAGAGAATCTGGGAGTTACTAGCTTCTTAACAATTCTTTCATGAAGTTTTCTAGGTTCTGCTTTCTCCTTCAGTCACTTTCCAGGTGTACTTGGTGCTGTCAGTCCTTAGTCTGAGGAGTTTGGCCAGTAATCAGATGCTTCTCAGTGTTTCCCACTGCCAGCAGGATTCAGCCTTCGTGGGTGTGCTAAATCAGTAACCATCTGCTTTCCAGATATCTCTTCCATTTTCTTTTCCTTTGTGGGCACACACACACACACACACACGATTTTTTAATAAGTCAATTTATTATAGATTTGACAAAAAACATAGATAAACGCATGTGTCTAATTTGCCATCTTAATTGGAAACTACTCATACATTTTATCACATGAACTTCTCTCAAGACAAATTTTTCCATATTTAATGTGTTCCAAAGGATTTCTTGGAAACATGTAGACAATACAATTTTTTATTTGAATATTGCACTTTTTACGCATTATTCACCCTTTTAAGGTAATCTGGAAGGTCAATCATGTGGTAGGAATGACAATAATAATAAAAAGCACTAATTTAGGTATATCAGACACTACACACAGATCAAAAAGTAATAGCTGCCCCTCACAGCTTTGTGTTGTCTGCACATCTGATAAACATGTTCTTTGTCTTTATTTACATCATGGGTTGGCAAGCCACAGCCGATGGGCCTAACTGGACTACTGCCTGTCGTAGCAGATAGTTTTATTGGAGCACAGCCATGCTCATTTGTCTATAGACTGCCTACGGCTGGTTTTGCACCATAATGGCAGAGTGGAGTAGTTTTGCAAGGACTATATGATCTGCAAAATCTAAAGTATTTGCTCCTTGTCTCTTTGCAGAAAAAGCATGTCGATCTCTGCTGTAAGTTATTAATAAAAAAAAAAAAAAAAAAAAAAAGATGACAAGGCTAGATCTTAACCCAGTGGTGAGGTAGCAAACCTCTGTGAAGACTGACATTGATTCATTAACCAGTATAATTAGACAGTTAGCAATAAGTCTATTTAACTCCATGAGTTTTTAGGTTACACTAAAGTACATAAGCTGAAAACAAAAATTAATGCAGATTTAAAATTGAATGAGTTGTTTTATAAGAAATCCCCTGTCACTTGGTGCTCAAGTGGTGATAACATTCAAACATGAGGAGTCACTGTAGAAGATATTCACTTGCGAGATTTCTGAATCCTGTACATGGATTCTACAGAATTTTAAGAATTTTTAGAATGGGTTCTAAGGAAAACTAGTCCTATTAAAGGACAAAAAGAATGCTACAACAAGTTTATGAAAGACCATTTCGTACATTTTCCCTCTTGGAGATTGACGACATATGAAAGATTTTGAGAATTCCTGCAAAAGAAAACTCTGACTATCTTTGCTTATGCAAGCATTACCCTTTACCCATTCAAAATCCCTTCTGTTTCTCAGACTTTGCGATTCCATCTTACCTGCACTTATGTGGTAGGAAATACTGTCAAATCCTTTGCTGACATTGTTGGTACTAACCACAGTGATTAATGGTGTTTTTCATGGTTTTCAGAAACTCCAATAACTTTATGATTCTTTGTGTGTGATAGCAGAGTTTTACCTGGAAGCAAGTCCAAAGGAAACTGAAAGTTAACAAAAACAGAGGCAGTGCACCAAGACAAATGGTGTGGTGTTTATCGTTTATTGCCTCCCTGTCCTTTATTCTGAGCCCAACAGAAAGAAATGAGAAGATAAAAATGATAGTCATTCAGCTGGGGACAAATGGGATCACCTTGCCTGCTGGAAGCAACCGAAATGCTCTGCACTTAGCACTCAGTGAACAGACAGCAGGGCAGCCCCTCAGCAGGGTTGCGGTTTAGTTTGTCCACCCAATTTTGGACAGTATTAACAACTGCCTTTATTCTATAATTTGGTGTAAAAATCTGTAGAGGGACATAGATATATGACAGTTTTCTGCCGTCTCTTCTGCCATGAAGTTCTGCATTCTGCACCCTTCTTCCTACCTGCCACAGGTAATTCTAGCCATTAATAAAAGTCACTTATTTGAGCACTATCTCATGCCTCAGCTCATTTAGTATTGATAAAATAATAAACCTTACACTTCTGTTCACTATACCCTAAGTATACACTCAGTAAGGACTGTGTCTACGTTTTTACTGGGAAGCACAATCATACTCAAGCTATTTCTTTTCACACAAATCATGAAAAGGGAAATGTCTCAATGAATGAGGATGTTCTCTATTTTCATGAACCTATCTATAATCATTTATTTCCGAATACATTATTATTTCATTTCAGAATCAAGCTATGTTTTCATTCCCATTTTGCAGATAAATAAACCAAAGCTTAGAGTGATTCAATAACTTGCGAAAGGTCTCAGCAAAGAGCCAGAATTTAAACTTAGATCTCATGGACAACATCCATGCACTTTCTAACAAACCTTGCTGCCTTTCCAAATACTCTTTGTTTTTCTTATTCTCTAATTATACCAGTCTAGTAAGTCTATTTTTAAAAATCCACAAACAAGAGAAAAGAGGTTTGCTTACCATGATTTCTTCTTTGTAAACCAACATGGTCCTAACATCTCTTACGCTTTGCTTATAAGTCACCAACAAAATGTTAGCTTCAAAGATTTTACCAGGTAGCAGCATCATACTAATTACTTTGCAGTTTCTAGCTGATAACATTTTTCTCTCTTTATTCTGTATGGTGAAAATAAGATGATCAAAGTAGGAGTTCACAAATCACACAGTTTATTGCCATACAAAGAGAATATTTTCTCAGGTTCACAATGCTAAAGAGGGGAAGAAGACATGAACAAACCACATAGGGAATATACTTGACAGATGAGGTGCATTATCCACATAGGGAGTGCGTTCCACAATTATTAAACTCTGGTTGCTCAATTAGGATGGAAACAGGCCTCTGTGGAGAGGAAAGTCTTATTAAAGATGAGGTGCACTTTTACAGGGACAATTCTTGGGAGAAACTGGCTTGACCATATCACAGCGGAGATTTCTGAAGACGTTTAAGATTCCCCAAAGCAGTGATGATAGGTAGGGCTTCGGAGTTACTATAAAGTTGTACCAATCAAGTCGGTGTGCTAATAGCATAAGAATAGACATTTAGCGTTGTAGAAAAAATATAGACTTCAGGATTAGGTCTACATGTCTATGGACAATATATTTTCAACAAATACCAAGGTAATTCAATAGGAAAAGGATACTCTTTTCAATTAATGGTGCTGTAACAACTGTATCTCTATATGCAAAAATAAAATAAAAAATGAATGTTGACCCATACTTCACACCAAATATAAAGACTAACTTGAAATTGATCATAGATGTAAACAAACTATTAAACCTCCAGTAGAAAAGCATGGGAAAATATATTCATAAAGTTGGGGTAGAAAAAGATGTTTTGATAGAACATAAAAAATATAAATCATAAAATAAAAAACTCTTAAATTGGGCTTAATCAAAATAAAAATTTCTGCTTTTTCAAAGATACTGTTAAGAAAATGAAAAAGCAAGCTGTAATCTAGCAGAATGTAGCCACAATACATAAATCTCACAAAAAACCCTGTATCCAGAATAGGTAAAGAGTTCTTATAATTTAGTAATACAGAAACAGAGAATATCAAAAAAAAAAAAAAAAAAAAGCCAAAAGTTGGGATGGGTTCATTACAAAAGAAAATATATTGATGTGCCAATAAGCACTTGAAAAAAGTGCTCAACATCATTACTTATCAGGGAAAGGTAAATTAAAGCTGCAGTGGGGGCCGGGCGCGGTGGCTCAAGCCTGTAATCCCAGCACTTTGGGAGGCCGAGACGGGCGGATCACGAGGTCAGGAGATCGAGACCATCCTGGCTAACACAGTGAAACCCCGTCTCTACTAAAAAATACAAAAAACTAGCCGGGTGTGGTGGTGGGCGCCAGTAGTCCCAGCTGCTCGGGAGGCTGAGGCAGGAGAATGGCGTGAACCCGGGAGGCGGAGCTTGCAGTGAGCTGAGGTCCGGCCACTGCACTCCAGCCTGAGTGACAGAGCGAGAGTCCGTCTCAAAAAAAAAAAAAAAAAAAAAGCTGCAGTGGGATATCACTATACACCTACTAGAATAGCTAAAATTAAAAAGATTGACAATACTGATATGTTGACAAAGATATGGAGCCATGAGGACTGTTATACATTACTGTTAGGACAATCGAAAGGTATAAACGCTTTTTTGGAAAACAGCTTGGCAGTTCCTTTTTGACATATACTCACTCTATGGCCCAGCAATTCAACTCCTATGTATCCCCCCTTCCTCACAAAAAATATATGTTCCCACAAAAATTTGTACTTGAATATTCAGCAGCTTATTCTCAATGGCCAAAAACAGCCAAATGGATAAACAAATTATGGTATATTCATATAATGGAATGTTACACAACAATGAAAACAAATGAACTACTGATGCTTGCAAAAATGTGAATGAAACTAAAATAATTACAGTGAGCAAAATATGTCAGACACAAAAGGGTGTATGTTATATAATTTCATTTTGTGAAATTCTAGAAAAAGTGAAAACAATTTATAATAATGGGCAGCAGATCAGTACAGTGCACACCTGAGGTTTGTGCTATTGGTGGGGATTGACAGAATATGGGTAAAAGTGAAACTTTGGGGGCGATGAAATATTCTATATCTTAATAATGGTGGAGGTTACATGGTTGTATATACTTGTCAGAACGTTGTATATACTTGTCAAAATGCACACTCAAAATGGGATATTTTATTGTGTGTAGATTCTATCTCAACAAAGTTGATTTCTTAAGCGTACACATAGAGAAATAGAAACATTAACCCAGAAGTATATAAATAAGGGTTGTTATGCCTAGATGATAGAACAATGAATCATTTTTTACTGTCTTTATTTTGCTCTTCTGTGTAATTTCATTTTTCCAAAATAATTATATATAATGTTAGTAAAATAATTCCAAAGTAATTATATATAGTGTTAGTAAAAAAAAAAAAAATTAAAATAGAAGTGACATTTGTTCGTTAAGAAAAAGTCATGACAGGTTGAGCGCAGTGGCTCACGCCTATAACCCCAGCACTTTGGGAGGCTGAGGCGGGCGGATCACCTGAGGTCAGGGGTTCGAGACCAGCCTGACCAACATGGAGAAACCCTGTCTCTACCAAAAATACAAAATTAACTGGGCGTGGTGATGCATGCCTGTAATCCGAGGTACTTGGAAGGCTGAGGCAGGAGAATCGCTTAAACCCAGGAGGCAGAGGTTGAGGTGAGCCCAGATCAAACCATTGCATTCTAGCCTGGGCAACAAGAGTGAAACTTCATCTGTAAATAAATAAATACATATAAAAAGTCATGTCAGGATGGGGGCGGTGGCTCCTTGCACTTTGGGAGGCCAAAGTGGGCAGATCACTTGAGGCCAGGGGTTTGAGACCAACCTGGCATACACAGTGAAACCCTGTCTCTACTAAAAATACAAAAATTAGCTGAATGTGGTGGTGGGCACCTGTAATCCCAGCTACTTGGGAGGCTGAGGCAGGAGAATCACTCGAACTCAGGAGGCGAAGGTTGCAATGAGGTGAGATCGCACCTCTGCACTCCAGCCTGGGTGACAGAATGAGACTCCATTTCAAAAAAAAAAAAAGAAAGAAAACAAAGGTCATGTCATTTTCATAATTTTCCCATTCTCTCATGGGTTCAAGGACAGGCTTATTTACCTCTTAATCACCTACCGAACACAGTACTCCCAATAATATTTAGTGAATTGAATTGAAATGTTACATTTGCTCTGGTTATTATTCCGACGTAGACAGCCTAAACTGCTTTCCCTTAATAATAATTTAGGTCTCAATTACATTCAGTTCTGCTCTGATTTTAGTTATTTCTTTTCTTCTGCAAGCTTTCAGGTGAGTTAGTTCTTGCTTTTCTAGTTCCTCTAGCTGTGATTTTAGATCATTAATTTGAGATCTTTCTAACTTTTTGAGGTAGACATTTAACACTCTAAACTTTGCTCCTAACACTGCTTTTGCTGCTTCCCAGAGATTTTGGTAGGTTGTGTCTCTGGATTTATTTGAAAGAATTATTTCTCCCTTAATTTCATTGTTTATCCAAAAGTCATTCAGAAGCAAGTTAATTTCCATGTAACTGTGTGGTTTTGAGAAATCTTCTGGTATTGATGTCTACTTTTATTCCAAGTGGTCTGCGATAATGGTTGGTATGATTTTGATTTTTATGAATGTATTGGGACTTGCTGTATGGCTGAGCATGTGGTTGATCCTGGAGTACGTTTTATGTGCAGATAAGAAGAATGTGTATTTTGTGGTTGATGAGTGGAGTATTCTGCAGATGTCTATTAGGTCCAGTTGGTCAAGAATTGAATTTATGTCCAGAATTTCTTTAATAGTTTTCTGCCTCTATGATCTGTATAATGCTGTCAGTGGGGTATTGAAGTCCTCTATTATTATTGTGTGGCCGTCTAAGTATTTTGTAGGTTTGAAAGTAAGTTGTTTTATGAATCTGAGTGCTCCAATGTTGGGTGAGTATGTATTTAGAATAGTTTAGTCTTCTTGTTGAATTGAGCCCTTTGTCATTATGTAATGCCCTTCTTTGTCCTTTTTTACTATTGTTGGCTTAAAGTCACTTTTATCTGATATAAGAATAGTGACCCCTGCTCTTTTTAGCTCCTTTTGCATGATAGGTCTTTCTCCAACCCTTTACTTTGAGCCTATAGGTGTAAGATGAGTCTCTTGAGGATAACAAATGGGTGAGTCTCATTTTTTAATTCAACTTTCAGATCTGTGCCTTTTGTTGGCATTTAGACCATTTACAGTCCAGGTTACCATTGATATGTGAGGTTTATATTCCATGGTGAAGCTGTTAGCTGCTTGCTTTGTAGTTCCTATTGTGTGATTGCTTTATAGGCTCCAGGGGCTATGCACTTATGTGCATTTTTGTGGGAACAGGTATTGTTCTTTTGATTCCATGTTTTGAATTCCCTTAAGCATCTCTTGTAAGGCTGGTCTGGTGGTAATAAGTCCCTTACTGATTTCTTGTCAGGAAAATATTTAATTTGTCTACTTATGAAGCTTAGTTTGACAAGATATAAAATTCTTGGTTGGAATTTCTTTTCTTTTAGATTGCTGAAAATAGGCGCCCAAGGTCTCCTGGCTTGTACAGTTTCTGCTGAAAAGTCCTCTGTTAGCCTGCTAGAATTCCCTTAGAACATAATCTGACCTTTTTATCTAGCTATCTTTAAGGTTTTTTTTTTTTTTTTTTTCGTATGTGTGTGTGTGTGTGTGTGTGTGTGTGTGTGTGTGTGTGTGTTGACCTTGGACAGTCTGGTGACTACATACCTTGGTGATATTCATTTGTATAGTATCTCCTGGGTATTTTCTGGATTTTTTGTATCTGGATGTCTACCTCTAGCAAGATTAGGGAAATTTTCCTGAATTATTCCCCCAAATATGTTTTCCAGGTTGTTTACATTTTCTCTTTCTCTCCAAGGATGCCAATAATTCATAGGTTTCATTGCTTTACATAATCCCATATTTCTCAAAGACTTTATTTTTAAAAATTATTATTATTATTGTCTGTTGTTGTTGTAGGACTGGGTTAGTTTAAAGGTCTGGTGTTTGGCTCTGAAACACTTTCTTTTGCTTAGTCTAATATACTGATAAAGCTTTCAATTGTATTTTGAAATCCCTTAAGTGAGTTTTTCAATTCCAGAAGCTCTGACTGATTTCTTTTTAAGATGTTTATCTCTTCTTTCACTTCCTGAATTGCTTTAGAGGTTTTTTTGTGGTGATTTCAATCTTGTGTCAGAGCTTGTTGAGCTTCCTTGCAATCCATGCTTTGAATTCTTTATCTGTCATTTCTGAATTTCCATTTTGGTTAGAGACCATTACTGGAGAACTAGTGTGATCCTTCAATGGTGTCACTACATTCATATTTTTTATGGTGCCAGAATTCTTGTGCTGGTTCTTTCTTATCTGGAGACACTGGGTAGTTCCAACTTTTGTAATTATTTTTCTACAGGTAGGGTTTTTTCTTCTTATTTCTTTCCTTATTATATTATTGGGATTTTTTCTTTCCTTTTCCTTTTCCCCACCTCCCTACAGGGTGGAACTGTAAAGAATGTTGGGTAGGGTCTTTTGGCTTTGCTTCTTTAGCCCTATGAACTTCTTCTGGCATGTTTTATACTGCACTGTGTGATTTAGCCTACGGGCTAGTAGATGACACTTATGGGTAGGAGCTGGCTGTGGTCAGTGTTGCTTGGGATATATTTGATCCTTGTTTACTGGGAGAAGCTTTCTGCTGCCTTGGGCAATGGGCTGATCCAAGGAATGCACAGCAGTCTGAGCTCCCTGCTCAGCTCCAGGGGGAGAAGGAGGGAAGATAAGTGGGAAGGTCTACCTACAGGTCCCCCAGTGGCAGGTACAAGCAAGAGTGTGGAAGAAGAATTCGGTGGGAAGCCACCTAGCACCCAGAAGTATACCTAATCCTGGAACTGGAAAACCTCCTTGGCCCCAAAGAGGCAGGGGTGGAGGTGGGGCCTAAACTCCTAATCCCGGAGAGTGGGTGTTCCAGATGCCTGAAGATCTGCCTGGCCATGGGGAGAAAAAGGCCCTGCTATATCACAGTGTCTGAACAAGAAAGGTGGGGTGGCTCAGGCTGCTGAAACAGGCAAGTGGGTGCTCCAAATACCTGGGGATCTGCCTGGGCGTGGAGCAGAGAGGACCCACCTCCACCAGGATCTCTGCACAGCAGGACTGAGGCAGCTCAGGCTGCCGAACCGGGAAAGCAGATGCTCCAAATGCCCAGAGATCTGTTTAGGTGATGGGATTATTCATACCCCAAACCTCAGCATCACACAACATACCCATGTAACAAACCTGCATACATGCCCCCTGAATCTAAAATACAAATTGAAAATATAAAAATAAAAATAAAAGAATTTAGAAATTTCTCAATCCATGCTCTTACTCTGGGCCTCCCTTGTTTTCCTCCACAATCACCAACCTTGATAGTTCTGCCAGATGTGTTCACAGAAAACTAGAACTGGACAGTCATTAAACCAGTAAAAAAGGATTTTACTCAGGAACTATCATTAGAGGGGGAAAGAGGCTTCTGTATAGAACTGGGCTCAATTCTGAATACAACAAGGAAAAGTGCAATTTACAGCTGAGGAGCAGGGTGGGGGTCAGTAAATAGAAAATTGCTAAGAAGGACCAAGCGCAAAGGCTCACGCCTGTAATCCCAGCACTTTGGGAAGCCAAAAGTGGGTGGATCACCGGAGGTCAGGAGTTTGAGACCAGCCTGGCCAACATGGTGAAACCCCGTCTATACTAAAAATACAAAAAATTAGCTGGGCGTGACGGCACATGCCTGTAATCCCAGCTACTTGGAAGGCTGAGGCAGGAAAAAGCACTTGAACCCAGGAGGCGAAGGTTACAGTGAGCCAAGATCATGCCATTGCACTGCAGCTTGGGCAACAAGAGCAAAACTCCATCAAAAAAGAAAGAAAAAAAGAAAGAAAGAAAGAGAGAAAGAGAGGGAAAATGAAAGAAAGAAGAAGAAGAAAGAAAAGAAGAAAGAAAGAAAGAAAGAAAGAAGAAGAAAAGAAAAGAAAGAAGAAAGAAGAATAAATAAAGCAGGAGGGCAAGGAGGGTTTTTCTTTCTTCTTTGGAGGTAGGGGCGGAGGAAGAAATAAAAAAGCCAAGCACCGACCGAAGAAGAAAGAAGAAAGAAGAAGAAAGAAAGAAAAGAAAGAAAAGGAAAATAAGACATTTCTAAGATGGAACATTAGGATAAGGGGAATTCTAGCTAAACTGACTTGACAGGATTCCTGCTGAAGGCAGGCCAGTGTGATATCACCTGGGGATTGGAGGGGGCTGGGGAATTTGATCAGATACCAAGGGTGGAGCATTCTCACTGAAGGGACTTAGCAGGAATCTTGCTCCTGAGGACAAGGCCTAAGGAGGGAGCCAAGACAAAAAAAAAAAAAAAAAAAAAAAAAAAAAAAAAAGGCTCTGAGGAGCCTGACTAAGGTGTGGTTATGGAGAGTCTTTGTCAGGCGTCGTTTCTCATTCCACATCGGATTTCAGGTGCCTGCCCACGGATGACAACACTTTCTCCCAGGGCCTGGATGTGCTCCTCGCTGGTGAAAGAACACATCCTTCTTTAGAAGATCCTGATACAGACTCCTGGGAAGAGCAAAAGGAGTGCACCTTTTGTGCGGTTTTCTCCTCCTATTCCCTTCACTCCTTGCAATATTTTCCCCTCCTTTGACTGGGTTCTACCATCATTTTTTGATCCCAGGAGGAATCCTTTCACTTGCCTAGAAAGATGATACAGAAGACTTACTTGGTTTTTCTCACTTCCTCCTTCCTCCTGTAGGCAAAGAAGTTCGCATTTACATCACAGGCCTTTGGTGAGTGCCTACACCAAGAAAAACTAAATAAAGTATCTAGTCTATCTTATAAGCATAGGAGGCTCTTTCTGGCAGGGGCCATCCCTGGTTAATTGTATCATGGACAATGGGTGTGTTCTCAGCACAGGGAGCAAGCTTCTAACACACTGGGAAATGGGAAGCAGGTCAGACATAAAGCAGTTGCAAAGCTTTCCTAAATGTCTTATCCTGTTGCTTCACAGTGCCTCCTCCAGTGTTATTTGTTATCACAGTGTGTTCGTCTGTTCTCACATTCCTAGAAGGAAATACCCAAGACTGGGTAATTTATAAAGAAAAGAGGTTTAATTGGCTCATGGTTCTGCGGGCTGCTCTTCAGGAAGCATAGCAGCTTCTGCTTCTGGGGAGGCCTCAGAAAACTTTCAATCATGGCAGAAGGCAGAGGGGAAGCAGGCATGTCTCATATGGCTAGAGTAAGAGCAAGAGAGAGAGCAGGGAGGTGCCACACACTTTTAAACAACCAGATCTCATGAGAACTCCATCACCAGACAGCACTGAGGGGATGGTGCTAAATCATTCATGAAAGATCCACCCCCATGATCCAATCACCTCCCACCAGGCCCCACCTCCAACATTGGGGATTACAATTCAACATGAGATTTGGGTGGGGACAACAGATCCAAATCATATCACATAGCCTTTCAGTACACCACTTCAAAGAACTGTTGAAACCATGACACTTTTCAAGAATGTGGTCAGAGGAATTATACTCCAGCCTAGCCATATTCTTAGGATGAATCACGGGAATGCCACAGGGGCTGAGAAGTCGTGAATAGGAGGGGACATCATCCCAGCGGTACTGAGCTGCTGGTGCATACAGGACTGAAAGCTGTGACTACAGAAACTACAGGTCAGGGCTAAAGAAACTCTTGTCCAGGTGTACAGAAGTTTCCCAAGTGCATATTTAACAGTTGAGGTGTAGTTACCTATATTTTGTATCTCTTCTAATTCCATGCACTGCCTTCTTGATTTTAAGTATGTACCTGTGTGCAGAAGAAGATAAGAAAATACAGTCATCTCTGTAGGACTCATATAACAGCATATAGAACAGTTGCTAAATAATTTTCCATTGCTTTAGTTCTTATGGAAAAGGATAAACCTAAACTTAATTCTAATGGGTAAATCTGTGGTATTTGAAATGCTCCAGGCCTAGCTAGGTTACTGCCATACTCCATGTCGAAGAAGAGCATGTATAACTGATGAAATGGGTCTCTGAGTGGCAGGAAAATCAACCCTTTAATCCTGTGGTAAGTGTTTTCCATAAATGAGTGTTTAGGGCTGCACAAAGCATTGATAGGAGAGAGACACAGTACAGTCAACGGATCATGCCAAATTTGAATAAAAACATTTGGATAATGAAACCTCCCCTCTTTTCCTTTGTATTTCTTATTACATTTAAAGAAATATTTTTTTTTTAACATGCCCTGTCTTTTCTCAGTATAACATGCAATACACAAGAATATTCAACTTCAACAGTTGCTGATTAGGGCACTCTCTGAGACTTTACCGTGCGATCTCTTCCCTTTCAGCTCAATGTTTGTCTGCATAAGAGGCAGGTGCAAGTTTAATTAAGTGTGATCAATGAGATTACCGTTTGCAAGTTCTTAGATATAAGATTAAATAATATATTCACTCATATGAAAGCTGTAATTTTGCCTGCAATATATGGCTTTAGCAATTAAACAAAATATTTTTCAGTCAAGAATATTAGTTACATGAGGACACGAAATCCATTTATTCTAAAAAGAAGAGCAATATAGAATCATATAAATTTAAAAACCTAAAAAACAAATTTAAATTCATTGTTGCTTATATAAAAGGTTGGCTTAGTATTTCGGTAAGTCAGGCTCACCTTAGCATTAGCTGTCAAGGTAGATTAGAATCATTACATGGCCAGGTGCGGTGGCTTATGCCTGTAATTGCTGCATTTTGGGAGGCCGAGGTGGGTGGATCCCCGAGGTCGGGAGTTCAAGACCAGTCTGGCCAACATGGGGAAACCCCGTCTCTACTAAAAATCCAAAAAAATTAGCTGGGCATGGTGGCAGGCGCCTGTAATCCCAGCTACTCAGGAGGCTGAGGCAGGAGAATCACTTGAAACCAAGAGGCAGAGGTTGCAGTGAGCCAAGATTACACCATTGCACTGCAGCCTGGGCAACAAGAGTGAGACTCCATCTCAATAAAAAGAAAAAGAACATCATTATGTGAAATATACATATATATATATACACACACACACACACACACATATATATATATATATGTATGTATAATTTGCTCATCTAAACCTATTTATTTTGGGGATGGTAAACACAGTAAGGTGGTTTTCAGCAGCCTTCCCTAAAAAATAAAAATAAATGTGTGTTTTTTAAATATTATAATTCATGTATTTCTGAAATTACTGAAGAATATTTGAATTTGTTCATTAAACTAATGAGATAAATAGATTTGATATGTTGACAACTTAAATGTGTAATTTTCATTTTCATCAAATTTATGAGTCTTCGTTCTGAGTGTATAATAAGTAGCTATTCTGGGATTGATTGGCACTTTGGGAAGGGAAAAATAGGATAAGGCTAGAGAATCTTGAGACTATGGTGACAATTTGTTACCTCTGCCCAGAAAAAGCTGTCATCAATGGTTCATTCCCTGAATAACAGTCTGTTACCAAGAAGAGCCTGTCCAGTTCTAGGATTCTGGACAATTCAGTTAAATTACACTTATTGGTGGAACAGAACAGCTACCTTGAATGCTCTGCATTATTCTCTATAGTTCATACTCTCCTTCCTGTTGGGATTTTTGAGGTAGCACAGTAACCATCACCACTGTGATCTCAACTGAGAATCTGAACAATTGAGAATTAAGACACTGAAATTAGCGAGATGAAGACTAAGGCACAAGTGTTATCATATGGTTTATATGCTCAGGCAAATGTGCTTCTTAATACTGAGCCTAAGATGTCATCCAGGGCAGCTGGTGACAAGGCACAGGTTGGGAACAGAGAAGGCCTGGCCTTCCTATTCTTCTCTCCCTCACAAAGTCTGTCCCTGTATGGGAAGTCCTGGGAATGCTTATTCCTTATAGGCAACTCATCCTAAAAGGAAGTGCCCGGGCTAATGTGCTCAGATTCTCCTTCCAAAATCATCAGATGGGTCATTGCATATTTCTAGAGATGGAATGATTAAGATGCACAGAAACAAAGTTATGTTTTTCCAGAGGGAAGGATACATTAGGATGGATTCATCCCCTCACACTGTCCTTGGGAAGGCTATAGTCAAGAATGTCCTATATAAAGAGTTGAGGGTCGGTAACGGTCCCATTTTCATTGCATAATCCAAGGAAGGCAAGATGGTTTCATCCTGCATGATAAATTCAATTCCTGGTGGAAGTCTTCCTGGAGCACCAGTTGTTCAGGATGGTGAGCCATGGATCAGAGTGGATTGGTAAGATCCACCATAGTGAAGCAGAGAGGTTGAGTAAGCCAGTACGTGCTGCCAGTTTCCCATCACAATCCCTGGGCCTTACAACTGGGGGTCTGTGAAGTCAGGAACCATCTAAGGAAATGAGGGGAAGATGTACAATGTGGACCCCAAACCCTGCTCTTATGAAGGCTCCTCAGAAAATGCTTTTATCATGTTTCTCCCCACTCAAACAAGCACGGAAAGGCATCCCCATTGCCTCCTTGGTAAGGGTCAAGTGCACCTTCAACACTAGCATCTCCCCCACCTTCCTGTCATGATTCTGCTGCACCAGTTTGCATGGGCTCTATTTCCTCTCCCATAAAATAAACTAGCCATCCTCTACAGAACCACCCACCTCTCACAGAAGGTGTGTCTTACCTGGAGGCAGGATTAGAAATCAAGCGACATGTGAATCCTTTGAAATTGGTTGCATGCATGTACATTTTTCTTGAGAGATGGTTTGTGGCTGTCATTAGACTTTTCAAAAGATCTGGGCCTCAAAAAGAAAGCAACCCTGCTCATCACAGTCTCTGGCTCAGATCACGGGACTGATCCTGTTGCGTGACACAATACGCTTTCCCAAAACACCCTCTGTGTCAAATACTTTCATCTGGACCACTGTCCCAGATGGAAACGCGCCAAAGCTTCTGCCTTTCATCACAAAAGCGGGAGATATTCTGCATGTTCTGTTCCCTTGAGATGTCCCTCTACCTTGCTCAGCTGTAATCCTAGCTTCACCTCTCATCACCTCTCACTGCCACAGGATGGGCCTGACTCTCTGCTCACACCCCTGCAATCACCACCAATGCCACAGCTCAGCTTTTAGTAATTTCTGGTGGCCCTGCTTGCTGAATTTCTTAGTCAACTCAGGTAAGCACTTTTCCCAGTAGTGACCAGGGTGAGTTCTGGTGGTAGCGAATTTCCCCTACAAGTGTAAGTGCTGGACGTGTGACACCCACTTTGGCTGAGGCAGGTTCCACCTTAAGTTCATAACACCTTCTAGTAGGTCAGAAATACCTGCTTGTTTGTGGATTCAATTTTTGACACAGGGAAGACAGTAAACCACAGTTCATCCAGGCTTTCCATCTATTTGGGAACTATGAAAAATTCCTAGATTGGTCCTTTATTGGGCTGCTTTCTCTAAATGTCTCTTTAAAGCTTGGTCTATAAAAGCAGTAGCCAAGTTACTGGAGAAAGCTTGAATCTGCACTTCTCTCCTCATCAGTTTCTACAATTCCCTATTTTCCACTGAGCTGTAAAGATTACTAGAAGAACTCTTAGTATAAGATTTTGCACTTCTTTGTGTATAATCCCAAGTCAAAAATGAAACTGTCTGTGGGGAAATCTAAAAACAAAGGAAAACAAGACAAAAGAAGCATGTTCTTAGATCTTCAAGTAATGAACCCAAGACCTTAGCAACTTCTTATTCCACCATTTTAAAAGTACTTAATTCTGGGGAAAAAAAAAAAATTGAGGAAATGTTCAATTCCATTTGAATTTAAGAGACATATTGGAAGGGGGAGGACACGAAGGGACATAAATGCGATATTTCATTCAAACCGTTCTCCCAGGTTCTCTGACTCTCTCCTTCCTCTTACTTCCTTGCTTGACATGAAGTTTTCGTTTAGGGTCAAATCTTAGTTTATAAGGAGCACATGCTGAAACTGTAATTTGTGGTTTTCTTCTCTATTTCACTATCCTCTATCTTTTCTTTCCTCTTGTTCTTTGGTTCCTCTTCTGACCATCTCACCGGATGTCCAAATTATTTGGTTTTTATTGAATTTTATTTATTTAATATTTATTTTGAGACAGGGACTTGCTCTGTCACCCAGGCTGTAGTACAGTGGCACTATTATATCATAGCTCACTGCAGCCTCAATCTCCTGGGGTCAAGCCATCCTCCTGCCTCAGCCCCTGAAGAGCTAGTACTACAGGCAGATGCCATCACACCTGGCTAATGTTTTTCTATTATTATTACTATTCATAGAGATGGAGTCTTGCTATATTGCCCAGGCTGGTCTTGAACTCCTGGGCTCAGGTGATCCTCTTGCCTTGGCCTCTCAAAGTGCTGAGATTACAGGTGCGAGTGTCCACAGTCAGTCTAATTATTTAGTTATTAAATTGTTTAGTCATTACTATCTTTACTCAGTGTCTAGAAAGTTTTTATTTTATTTTATTTTATTATTATATATTATAATTATATTATAAACCCTAGAGGGGTTTCCCAACCTTCCTTTAGCCACAGCCAAGAGAAAACACATTGGCTATGCTTCACCCACCTCATGGTACCCACCTCATGGACAGGGAGAGAACTGCTTCCATCCACTTTCCAGAAAACAAGGCTGCTGCCTAAGGTCATTCTGGAAATAGTACCAGGAACTTGCTCTCAGCTAAATGCAGGAGAGACAAACTCAATCTTGTTGCCAAACAGAGCTGGTAGCTGCTCTGCACTCAGGATAACCCCCCAACACACATCCCACCCCACCCCATGCACACACCTATCCCTAGCCAAACCCAACTTGGATTTGTAATTTAGGACTTGGAAGGTTCTACGGGAGTATCATGTACCCTACATCCTCAGGAATGCGTCTAGTAATAACTTCCTCACCCTAAGCAAGCGAGTCAGGCATAGTTGAACTTGGAAAATTTTCAAATCACAACATTCTTACTCTAAGCTGAAGTCTTTATTGTCTCATTTGAATCAAATTCATGAATTTTGCCTTACAGAAGTGATAAATTATCTTGTCTTCAAGTCATGCCATGTAAAAAATTATCTGAATTTCTTAACTGGATAAAATAGGTAATAAATTAATTTGCTTGCTTACCAAGTTTGCTTAATTGGGCTAATAACTGCCATTCACTAGAAATGTTGGTAGGTTAAGCAAATTATCCTCTTCTGTTTTCATTTCAGTGGTTTAGTAGAAAAGGAAAATCAGTTGAGAGGTCTTAAATTACACTCAAATAACAGAAAAAGAAATTCAAGGGATTTCAGAGTAGAAATGTTATTGTACATACTTAACTAAGAAGAATCCACTTATGAAAATATTTTTAGTGGTCTATGAAGCATCATTAAGTTTAAAAGAATACCCTTGGATAAAGTTGAAGTATCATATTGCAATGCACAACTCATTTATATGACTGTTATTGCACTGATTTTCAATTCAATACTTCTACATAAAGAGAAAGAAGTTTCTTAGTTATAAGACATTCTTAGAGCTTAATCTCTATTTTCATATCTGCATAACATTTCCAAACCCACTTAATGTAGATAATGACAAAGTAAAGTTAGTCATGAAACTTCCCGTTACAAACTGTACATTTTGTGGTGAGAATAAAGTTTTAAATTCTTTTCCACAGTTACTTTTCTCAGATACTGAATTTGATGCATTTAAAGACGATGTGATTTTCAAAATGGATGCCAAGTGTGACTAATACCTAGCAAAATGACATCTTTCAACCTAAAGAGGCATTTACATAAAGGGGCTTATAATATAAGAATGTATCCTTAGTGCCAAGTTATAACAGGAAAATTGTAAACATGTTCTGCAGATGTCAGCTTGAACTTACAAACTTAGTCCTTCCCAGGCTACATTGTGCAGCTCTATTTAGTTCTGGAGCTTCTTTGGTTCACCTATCTGTAGCTAAAGTTCAGCTATAGCTATGAAAAGAGTGCTTTTAAAATGTCCCATTTCAGAACTGTCTCTAGGGAACAGGGAAATGGAGAATAATCTCCATGTGGGCTGATTGGATATAGATTTCACTATGTTCACAACTTAGACACAACTTAGAGAGTTCTCCAAATAGCTTATTGCAACTCCATTGCTATGCAGGTCCAATACTGCTAGGTAAAATCAAACGATAACAGTAGATTCAAGCATGCAATTGTGCATAATCTATTCGTTTCATTTACAAACTGAGAAACAAAATGTAACCTGATTTTCTGGGTTGTTACTATTGGATGTTCATTCTTTAATAGTATACTCTGTGTCTTCTTAATATCCTGATAAACTTACTGCAGTTAAAGCAAAGATTGTATTGGCACATGAGTTTGCTATGCAAATCTGTAAAAGCTGCTGAGGTTAATAAGCTTCAAGGTTAGCACACTCACAAACCTCGTTCTGCTCAATCATATCAGCATTAAGGACCTGATATTGAAAAGCCTTGTATTTTAAAGTAATAGGCCTTAAGAATTTTGTGTTTAAAGCCCTATCAGTAACTACCGGATCAGAATAAACGAGCTGTGCTCTTGGATAGATCAGAATGCTGAGCATGGTGATGCAGCCTGCTTCAGTGTGGGAGCCATAGAATGATTTTTCTCCTCTGAGAGAGCTAGTCACAATCTTTCCACTTGCTTTACAACATATCAAAACGCTGTTCATTTAACCAACGTGATAGATACAAGATCTGCTCACACATTGTTTGGTGAGACCAATTTTCAGACTTCCAAATGCAGGTCTTTCTTGTCCCACAAGTGTAATTTAGTTTCGTCTTTTGCTTGCTTTTGTATTCTTATTAGCATTTTGTTCTATGAAATGTATTTTTCTGGTCAGAATTTGATGTGCTTATATTACTATGGGGACAAAAATCTTGGAACATGAAGATCTGTTTGCTATCAAGCCAGTCTGAACTCAAATCTCTCTGAACCATTGCTGAAATACAAATGAAGGTCAATATTCAAAGATCTGTTATTATGACCAAATGAATAAAAAAGGAGAAACACTTTGAACATTAAACTAGTTACAAATGTTAGTTATTATTATTACAGTGTGTCAATGCATTTACTGCATTTTTCTTTCAATTATCTCACAGAATGAAAACTAATGTTGCAGCAGTGGAGATTGTGAAAACACAAATTTAAAAATGTGTACCTAAAAGAAAATCAAGAAGAAAAAGGAAAATTAAACATTAAATGGAACTCTGATTAGTTACTAAAAGTAAGAAAAGACAAAACAAAATACCACCAGACTCTCTACATTACTACTTTCAACTACTGTTTCCCTATTGACACATAATCTCCCATCTGGAGTTTTGTTTGTTTTATATTAATGAATCCAAAATATAAGCAGTTTATTTCTCAATAGTTAAATAATAATAAGTAATTAACAAAGGTGTATTTATTAATCCTTTGTAACAAAAATGAATGTACACCAAGTGGTAGTATTTTAGAGCTTATTCTCAATTATAAAAATAATTAAATTGCCTTATAAATTAAATGTAGAAAAAATATTTTAAAAGAGTATTTGAAAAATAAAAAAAGCTAACGAATAATTCTTGAAGAACTTATTTGTAATAAAGAAACATCATGACACTGTGCTGTTATATACATATTTTATTAACTTATTTGTGGATATCTCACTTTGTTTTTATTTCATTTGAATAGGAATCTAGGTATCTATTTTCACTTAGCACCATTATCATCCTGGAGTGGGAGAACTCTTTCTTTGATTTTATATATTGTTTTCTGGCATGATTTTTTTTCACTCATGTATTTAAGTGATTGTCATAAAATGCTGCATCATCTATTGCTTGTTGCCTAGAAAATACAGTTCTTGAACAGCCATACTCATTTAAAATCATATTAACTTTGAATCCTTCTCTCTAAAGTACGGAAGGTTATTCACATATATATTTTATTTAGTTATTGCTGTCCGCTATGATTTCTGGAATGCTTTATTTACATATTATATAATAAAATATATTATTACTTATTTTTGGTATAAAAAAGCTTACTTACCTATTACTTTTGAAGTAGATACTGTTTTTCAAGACCCTGAAATTAATTTATCTGAAAAAATATGCAAAAATGCATACTTAGAAAAAACACATAACTTTTGAAAACGATCCTTTTTAAAACATTATTCAAGGCCAGATGTGGCAGCTCACACCTGTAATCCCAGCACTTTGGGAGGCCGAGGCGGTCAGATTGCTTGAGCCCAGGAGTTCCAGCCCAGCCTGGGCAAAATAGTGAGTCCCCGTCTGTACAGAAAAATACAAAAATTAGCTGGGTGTGGTGGTGCACACCTGTAGCAGCTACTCAGAGGACTGGAGTGAGAGGATTGCTTGAACCTGGGTGGTTGAGGCTGCAGCAAGCTGTGATCTAGCCTGGGTGACAGTGAGACCCTGTTTCAAAAAAATAAAATAAAATAAAATAAAAATAAAAACATTATTTGCTATCTATAATACCTGCTCACATCATACTACATGATGAAATAGATATATCAATACACATAAAATGTAGCTCCTAATCTCAAAGAATATGCATTTTATTTAAGGAGATAAGACCAATGGATACAAAATTATTAAAGAGTATTATAATACAAAATGCCATGATCTAGAGTAAAATTAATTTGAATTCAAATGAATTATTATAAATTTTTAAAACAGCATGTTTGTCACTATTTTAAAATAAGACACTTTCAGTTAGAAAGAAAAAATTCCATTGAACTAAAAGAAATAACTCCTAAATCACACTGAAGCTGTTAAGATTCTGACCGTGTTATATGCCACAGGAAATTACATTCTCCTGGTTCATCTGATAATCATCACTGTCTTTAAACATCTTTAACATATCTAAGAAAGTATTCTTTGAGGAACAAAATCTTACCTATTTGATAAACAAAAAAGATTTTCTGATTAAACATGAAAAACATTAGGGTTTAATAATATTACATAACCTCTTCCAGTGGACTAGTTTATTACATTGATTCTCAAACTTTACAAATTGTCTTAAAATGCAGATTCCTAGTCCAAGAACCTTAGACCTATCAAATCAGAATCTCAAGGTGGGGGGAGGAGAGTTCCCATCTATTTGCCTATCTATGAAGCACCCTGGGTATTCTGATTTAGTTACTCCAGGAAAACACATAGAGAAACACAACTATGAGAAGTGAAAAGAATTTACAGATGACAGGACTCTTTTAACTGCAAAGAATAAACATTCTCCAATAGTTTACAAGCTAGAAAAAATGTTTTCTTTAATAGATATAATTAGAAAGCTTTACCCAACTTTTTGAGAAAATACATATCCTTGTTAAACACGTATACATGGAGATTCATAAATGTTTGACCACACCCAATATCATATGGGTTATAGTGGTGTCTATAACAAAATGAAGGAACAATTTAAAAAAACATTAGAAATATGCTTAGAAAATTTAAATTATACTTTTAGATAATACATTTATTAAAGAATACATAGTAAGGAGAATTAGAAAATACCTAGAACTGAATGAAAATTATATATATTGAAACTTGTAGAATATAGTTTCAACAGCACTTAGAGAAATAAATAGCTTTAAACTCTTAAAAAAGAAGAAAGGCTAAAATTTAATGAACTCATTGTCAAGGTTAAGACATTAGAGAAAACAGAATGGATCCAAAGAAAATGAAAGTAATGAGATGATTTTTTAAAAGAGCAGAAATTAAAGAGAGAAACTATACCATAATTGAAATCAACATGGCCAAAAACTGGTTACTTGAAAAGGAAATAATAAAATAGACAAAATTGCTACTGAAACTGATCTAGAGAAAAATAGATGACATATACACACACACACACACACGTGCGCATGTATACATGTAAGTGCATTTGCACATAAATATTTTAACAATGAAAAAGGTAATACAGCACAGAAATATCAGAGTTAAAAAGATATGAAAATTACATAATGACCATACCTATTAAATTTAAAAGTTAGATAAAATACATAGATTCTGGAAAAGACCATTAAGAAAGATTGGCTTGCAATTGCTGCTGAAATATACAGAAAGATACGCATTTTAATTTAAGAATATACAGCATGTGCAAAAGTAGATGACACTTGTCCACTCACTAGCACACAACTTGATACACAATAGGAGGCCACAAAATAGGTGTTTGGGTGACACGGGAGTTCTGTAAAAATATTTTTCAAAGGAGATTGGATTTGGAGAAAATGCTTCTTGTTTAGTCTATCAAAGTCAAAAAACAGAAAACATACCAGAATATTGATATTTCAGCATGGCCTTTTGTGTTGCAAGGAACAGGGATTAGCTCAAGGAAAGAGTACTGGGGTGAAGTTATTGCAAAAATGTACACAAAATGGCTGCCATGGAGCCCTGGTCAGACCCAAAACTATTCTTCCCTCCCTTAGACAACGTACATTAGCTTCTGCTCCTTTATGGGCACCATGCCTTTCTTCAAATGGACCCATTTCTTCATCACTTCTGCTTGAATGTGTCCCACGATGGCTGCGTCATTCAATTCCCTGTATAAGCTATTGGAAATTTGCTTCTGAGTGGCTTACTTCAAAGGACTCAAAGTCTGATTGCTCCAACTTTCTTTTTTTATTATTATTTTAAACCAGAGCTATAGTCAGTGATTATGGATTGGCTGAACTTGGGGTTCTTGTGAATTTCCATCCAAGGACATGTGGGAAAACAATTGAGGCAGGGTCATGTGGTTAAAAACACACCACCTGGGTTGGAAGAGGCTGAGTGAGGGGAAGGGACCTTCCTCTAGAAATGTACTTGGGTAGGCAGATACCCCAACCTATATTGACAATAATTTTCTGTTGTAAATCTGAATTATTAAAATTTAAATAACTCCTCATCAATCCAGCATGAATTTAAAGGTTAAAAATCTTAAAAAGCAAAAAATACCATCTGGTTGGTATATTATAAGCATTTACTGAGAAATAGTTTTCTTAAAAAATATAATTATGCTCAAAATTGAATGCCACATTCACAGTATATCACTATTCCCTCTCTTCATCTCTCCTCTTACCAAACCTCCAATAAATTTACTAAAAGTTCTGTTACATTTAGTCTTCTTTTCCAACTTTTCCTTTTCCCCACTCCTTCCTTCTCACTGGCCTCTCTGGCTGAATCTATAGCTAAACTCTATGGGACTTAGGGCCCAAAGAAGGCTCACAGTTCTTATTCCCTACCCAGCTAGGACTGAATTGCCTTAGTCTGAAAGAGACCAGATGCCTTACTTTCTGCTTATTGGGAGGACTATTTTGAAATACTGAAATGGGAAAGAAGAGAAACCAACACAGAGTTGAAAATCCCAAAGCAGGTCAGTCCCAAAGAGGTTACTCAGCCAGTTGCTAATAAATGTGATGTTGCCTGTAGTGAGGATGTACTTGGATAGGATTCTGGCTTTCATCCACTCAGCAATTATATCTGACTCTCACTAAGAATTGGGAATGACACAGGCACTGAGTTATACAGGAAAGTCCCTGGTCTTGAAGAAATTTCCCCAGAAATTGAAATACATATGGAACAAATTACTGCACTATAATGTCCATATAGAAACAGAAGTTTGTACACAGTACAGTGGCAGCTTAAAAGATCTGGAAACAAGATCTTTGGCATTCAGGAAAGGTTTCACCAAGCTGATATCATCTTTGGTATTTGAAACATGTGGAAAAATTCCCCAGACAGAGAAGAGAGAAAAGGGATAATCTTGGTACAAAGAAAATTATGTTCCCACATGAAGAAATACACTGAGATCTACTGTTTTGGAACAAAGTGGCTGGAAGTTTTAGGAAGTGTGACAAGGAAAGGGGTAGGAAATGAGACAGAAAATGCAGAATGGAGCCAGATGGAGAAGGATCTCAATAGGCAGCCCAAGAATCTGATTTACCTTACAGTCACTGGAAGATGGCAAAGGTTTAGGAAGAGAGAAGACCAGACTTGGATTTGGTGGGGCCAGGAGAAGAGTAGATCAAAATGAGGAAGTGTTGGCTGACAGGAAATCATTTGAGAGGGCTTTCTAACAATCTAACTGAGAACTCAGGAGGACCGAAACAAAGCTTGGAAATGGGTGCGTTTGGGCAGGAAAAGATTCGAGAGACATTTCAAAGGTAGCATCTACTAGATTTGTCACACTGGGTGAGAAGAGAAACATGACATTTATTTAACCTGGGCTTGCTAGGTAGATTGAACAGTGTGGACAATGCCATCATCTGATCTACTTATGAAAGAAGGAACAGAGTTGGCACAGGTTTGGAGAAGCTGAGTTGAGGACAGGGATGGGTAGGAAGAAGGAATGGTGAATTTAGGCAGACTCGGGTAGTGCTTAGAATCAGGCAACACAACTCTGTGACTATATCAAAAGCCAGTGAATTATACAATTTAAGCAAATGAATTGTATGTTGTGTGAATTATTTCTCAATAAAGCTATTACAAAAAAAAAAACTCAGGCCAGGGAGAAATAATCCACATAAATGACAGGACAAAGAGAATGGAGGAAATTTCTAGGAGGAGGTAAATGCTCTTCATATCTTTCCTTACTTTTTCTCCCTTTTTGTTTTGAAAACCCCCACTTCTTTTCTGTCATTCCTTATTCTGTTTCCTATTTTCTAATCCCTACCACGAAGGACCACAAACTCACTTTTATTGAAGCCCAAATTCTGATGACTCTGATTCAGTAGTAATGTCACATGTGCTAGAATGTCTCATAAAGACAACTTGTGACTAGAGATAAATTACAATTTTATTTCATTGAGCATATGCAGAATGTCACAAAAAATTTAATGTATGATACCAAACTGAAATGTTTTACTGGCTTAATTTTTTAAAAAGTGATTTTGAACAACCATATCAGGGAATCTCAAAAGCTAAACTTTTAATCTGACATTCCAGAACCATACATAAATACTAAAATATTCATTGAGAAAAAAATCTGTATATCAGATAAATTCATGATCCTGAATATTACTCCAGTGATGAAGTATTGATACTGCTACAGAACAATCAATATACTCACTGCCTGATGTGCATGGAGGCCAGTACCACATGACCAGCTTTTGAGAAAAGAAAAGTTTTATTGTGAATTGACTCACATGGAGAGAGGAGGCAATGGTCGAATCTGTCTCCCCAGGCTGGTCTTTGGGTAGGGTTTTATAAGCATAGTGTTATGAGAAATGATCTGATTGGCTCTTGCAACGAAGTGATGCTAGGAGGATCCTACCAGCATCCTTTAGATTCTGCCCAGGGGTGATGCCAAGACTTGAACTGATTAGATCCTGGATCCTGCCATGTGCTGTTTATTTCTTAATTCAGTCTCTGCTCCTCAGCCTGAGCACTTAGGTTCCTGCTATGGTTGCACACTTGGTTCATCTGGGCATGCTCAGATTATATGACTTTCAACCCAGGAGTTTATGGCAACTGAAAAACAATTCACAACTTTATTACATAAAAGTTGAACAAGCGCCAGGCATGGTGGCTCATGCCTGTAATCCCAGCACTTTGGGAGCATGAGGTGTGTGGATCACTTGAGGTCAGGAGATTGAGACAACATGGTGAAACCCTGTCTCTGCTAAAAATACAAAAATTAGCCAGGTGCAGTGGCACATGCCTGCAATCTCAGCTACTCAGGTTGAGGTATGAGAATTGCTTGAGCCTGGGAGGTGGAGGTTTCAGTGAGCCAAGATCATACCACTGCACTCCAGTCTGGGGGACGAAGTGAGACCCTATCTCCCACACACACAAAAAATAGCGAACCAGATTAGTCTGATGCAGTTACAATACACTCACTGATGTGCAAGGGACAGGAAAAGTTAAATCATTTAATGTGTTCATATGCGCTAGAAGGTGACAACAGTGTTTTCCACAAGAGGAATCAAATTATCAAAAGAATAACTTTGAAATAGTAATATATTGTAATTTTAAAAGAGGGAATTATGAATTGAATATTTGTATTCCCCCAAATTTGCATGTTGATATTCTAACCCTCAATGG
This sequence comes from Rhinopithecus roxellana, assembly GCF_007565055.1. Lineage (NCBI taxonomy): Eukaryota > Metazoa > Chordata > Mammalia > Primates > Cercopithecidae > Rhinopithecus > Rhinopithecus roxellana. Next base: position 30,348,286 of record NC_044557.1, read on the forward strand.
GATTGTAGAAGAATGTAGGGCATTTGGAAGGTGATTAGGTTTAGATGAGGTCACAAGGGTAGAGCCCCATAAGGAGGTCATTAATGTTGTTGTTGTTGTTGTTGTTTTTAAGGAGACTGGGTCTCATTCTTGTTGCCCATCCTAGAGTACAGTGGCTCAATCACAGCTCATTGCAGCCTTGAACTCCTGGGCTTGAGCAATTCTGCCACCTCAGCCTCCCGAATAGCTAGGACTGCAGGTGTGTGCAACCACACCTGGCTAATTCTTTGTAGAGATGGAGCCATGCTATGTCGCCAGGCTGGTCTTGAACTCCTGGCCTGAAAGAATCCTCTCTCCTTGGCCTCTCCAAGTGCTAAGATTGCACGTGTGGGCCACCACACCTGGCCATTAGTGTCCTTATAAGAGAATGATACTAGAGCTTTCTCTAGTATCAAAGTGTCTGACAATTCTGGCACCCTGATCTCAGACTTCCAGCCTCCAGATCTGTAAGAAATAAATGTTTTTGTTTTTTTTTTTTAAAGCCACTCAGTCTATGGTATTTTTGTTATGGCAGCCCAAATTGACTAAGAGGAAGAACGGGGGAGGGGGGACCCAATTCAGAGTGACTCTGTTAAAATGCAGGTCAGGTCATGGTCAGGATCATGTTGCTCTTGTGCTTATAACCCTCTGATTTTTTTTTTTTTTTTTTTTTTTTTTCTGAGACGGAGTCTCGCTCTGTCGCCCAGGCTGGAGTGCAGTGGCACAATCTCAGCTCACTGCAAGCTCCACCTCCCGGGTTCACGCCATTCTCCTGCCTCAGCCTCCCGAGTAGCTGGGACTACAGGTGCCCGCCACCTCGCCCGGCTGGTTTTTTGTATTTTTTAGTAGAGACGGGGTTTCACTGTGTTAGCCAGGATGGTCTCGATCTCCTGACCTTGTGATCCGCCCGTCTTGGCCTCCCAAAGTGCTGGGATTACATGCTTGAGCCACCGCGCCCAGCCAACCCTCTGATCTTTAAGGTTCTGTGTTCCCTCCTTATCTGCCTGACCTGGTTTTGCATTTTCTAGTACTTAAATGACATGCACCCTATGAAGGAAATGAGTATATACTAACGTATTTTTAGTCCAAGCTATGGTTCATTGTTACAAGCATCTGCATATGCCTCAAATATCTACAAGAAGCTAGGGCCAACAATGAGTAATGCTGAAATTCTTTGAATGTGTATTTCTATGTAAAATAATTTTAGGTAAAAATAGTCTTAGTAAATCCACTTGAATTCTTTTTCGTGTGAATGTATGCTTTCTTTCAATATGCTGTTATGTTTTCCCTACATAATGAACTTGTTAACTCTGAGGACAGAGAGTATCTTTGCATCATTTTCACAAGTTTTGGCAAACAGATTCAAGAGAGTCCATAATATATGTTGTTGAATGTTTGAAAACATGTGAGGACAAGTCTGAGAGGAAATATCATATATATATAACCTTATTGGACTAGTCCCCAGACATAGTCAAATTTTCTCAGTCATTGTGTCCAGTACTCTCTCTTCAGCAAACTCTGTTGATTAAATGAATAAGTAAATAAATAATTGAAAGTCATTGGCATTTAAAATGTTTGAAAAAATAAATACCTCAAGATAAGAACACACACACACACAAGTACACACACATATACACACATTTTCATGAGATCTTTCATTTCAGAGTCTGAATAACATCTGGTTCATTTAGGAACATATATCACAGTCTCAAAGAGGTGCGGGGCTAAAGCCCAAGAGAATTCAATGCAATAGAAAATACATCAGCATTGTTGGAAATGTGTTTTATTGCAAAATGGTAAAGATTTATGACTGGATCGTAAGGAGAAGCAGTATAGTTTTCTCACTTTCTTTTATAAATAAATCATATCAACAACAGCTTTGTAAAAATGTTAGCAAGGTACAGTATAATTTTTAAATCACATAATAAATAGTGACTAGAAACATTACTAAACCAATTAAAATTTATATTCAAAATTCCCTAGTAAATGTACCTATAACTATTTTAGAGTCTGTGAAGAAGGTTTCCAGCATGCTGACCAGAATTTAATTGCTGCTTAATGTATTTTATGTACATCAGTTTAACATTTTAAAAAGTTATACATAGATTATTATTAAGTGTATGTCATGTTCTCCCAGTCTATTTGAAAGCATATGAAAATAGGAGGATTAACATAGAAGAAAAGTTTGCTGTGTATTCTTTCATATCCTAAATTTAACAGGTAAAAATATTGTTCATTTAGAAATTCATTTTTCAAAGCTAAGTTCTCTGAGCATAAATTTGCGAGAGATCTCTAATGCTATCAAGACAAAGCTAGCTAGCATCCAGCATCAGGGTAATTAACTAAGTATCCATTGTGAAAAACAGACTTCACGACAGATTATAATGAAAGAAATATTTTAGTATTCGTAACAAATATTCTGATTACACACAATACATAATTTTCTTCTTTATGAGTTTTAAGAATATGGGTGGAATTCAAATGCAATTCTCGGAGCCCTGTGGGTGGCAGGGTCAGCAGGTAGGTTTTTTAGAGTCAGGTTGCCCCGTGTGTTGTGCCCAGCTGAGTTCTGTAAGCACCATCTGTAGGGTTTTCTTGCCTCTCACTAAATCTATTTGCTCCTTTTGGGTAAGTATAATATATTATAGAACTTAGGCAATGTTCTTTTAATAATTCTAAATTCAGATAAAAATTCTCTTGTAGCTAGGATCAAATTATAAAGTTGGGAACTCTTGGGAAAAAAAATATGCTAAGCCCTCAAAACAAATAATCCAGGTGTAAGTTACCTCTTGCATGACTTTTCTCAGACCCTCTTAGCCTCTCCGATTATCACTTGCCTCCCTAACTAACATCTGTCATGGGAGGGCTCTAGCCAGGAAAGAGATTCTGCGTGGAGGCACCCTCTGAGTTTAATTTGGGAGTGACTTCCATTGGCCTCTGTTTTCCAGAGACTCTTGAGATAGTCGTCCTTTCTGTACCCTCTGTCCTCACCTGTTGGAAGCAGGGCCAACTTTGTAAAGATAATAGACCAAGTATATTCTACCTCGGGGGATATTGGGCTGACTATCTGTTCACACCTTTGGGTTTCCCTAACAGAGAAACACCAGCAGAAGTCTATAAATATGTCCAGACTTACAAGTCTGAGGGAAACAGGGAATAGCTCATATGTTAAAAGACTAAGTTAAGCTTCCCACTTAATATGGAAGGGTCTGAGCACCACTTGATTCACCTTTTCCCAGATTTCCATTAATATCCCTAGACAATGCACAAAAATACATAAAAGCGCATATCTACAATGTAAACTAAGGCTGGCACACAATACGCCAGGGTCTAGGGCAAAATTTTACTATTATTGCCGTAATAAGACTCAAAAAACAGAATCACAGGTCACACCCCACACTACAGTATGGCTGGGAAGAAAAAATTAGGAAAACATTCTGATTTACTACCACCATCTCTCTCTAGCTAACAGCTAACTCATTCTTTTTTTTTTTTTTTTTTTTTTTTTTTTTTTTTTTTTTTTTTTTTTTTTTTTTTTTGTGAGACAGAGTCTCATTCTGTCGCCCAGGTTGGAGTGCAGTGGCGCGATCTCAGCTCGCTGCAAGCTCAGCCTCCCGGGTTCACGTCATTCTCTTGCCTCAGCCTCCCCAGTAGCTGGGACCACAGGAGCCTGCCACCATGCCCGGCTAATTGTTTGCAATTTCAGTAGAGACGGGGTTTCACCGTGTTAGCCAGGATGGTCTCGATCTCCTGACCTCGTGATCTGCCCGCCTCAGCTTCCCAAAGTGCCGGGATTACAGGCATGAGCCACCGTGCCCGGCCTCTAACTCATTCATTTTAAACTTCCATCTCTATTACCCACCCGAGACTGAAACTGCCCGTAGAAAATACAACCCACATCCAACAAGGCAAAGAAATTTTGAGAAAAAATTACTGTTGGTAAGAAAAGAGAGAAAAGTCCTCAAAGAAATGCATCCTAATGGATCTCATCTTTTATGTACCAAATCTAGACCACAAAGAACTGCTTTATAAGCTGTAAGAACACAGCAGGTAAAGAGAATAATACACATCTCTAGCCTCAGCTAAAACAGTGGCCCTAAATAATATTGTGTGTTATAGATGAGACTTCTCCTGTTAGAAATGAGAGAAACGTGAATCATCTCAAGCCAGAGGGAAGTTTATCGGCTCAGATAATCTATACTGCAGAAAGGGCAGAGGTGACACTGGCCTCAAGGGCAACAACATCCAAGTATTGCTCCTCCTTCCTCCCTCTCTCTATTTTTCCTTCCTTCTTTCCTCCCTCCTTTCCTCCCTCCTTTTCTCCCTTCCTTCCTTTCTTCCTTCTTCAACCACCTTTCTTCCCCTCTCCTTTCCTCCCCACCTTCTTCCCTCTGCCCCGTCCTTCACTCCTTTTTACATACCAGTTCTATTCTAAGTGCTGACAGACATCCTCCACAGAGTAGGGAAACAAGGCTTCCAGTGGCCCTGTGCTTATATGCTGAGGGTACAAACAACAGAAACAGTCTTCTCCACCAGCTCTATTTTAACCTTGAGAAAGAACACAGAGTAGCTTGGCTTGGGTTACATGCCTACCTCTGTGGCAGGGAGAGTAACAGGACCAGCATGGCCTGAGTCACACCTCTCTGTCTCCATAATTGGAATAGGAGGAAATGAATAACCAAAGGAAGTGGGAAATGCTGTCAGAAGAAAGAGCAAAAACTAATGGATACGTTTAATATAAATATAAACATTTCTGATACCTGTTAAGCGTCAGAAATTGTGCTAGGTCAGTGTTAACTTCTTCAGGTAAAGCGTTTGTTTTGTTTTATTTTGTTTTTACAGCTTTGTTGTGGTAAACTGAAGTGCAATAAATTTCACATATTTCAAATGTACAATTTGGTGAGTTTTGACATACGTATACACCCTTGAAATCATCACTACAATCAACATAATGAACATTTTCATCACCTACAAAATTTCCTCAAGTCTCTTTGCAACTTATTCCTCTCTATAACACTTACCCAGGAACCAGTGACCTGTTTACTATTACTAAAGATTAGTTTGCATGTCCTAGAATTTTGTTTAAATAGAATAATTTTTGTACTGGCTTCCTTTGCTTAAGATAATGAGTTTGAAAATCCTTTAATCCCAGCATTTTGCAAGGCCAAGGCGGGAGGGTCACTGGAGGCCTGGAGTTTGAGACCAACCTAAACAACGTAACAAGACACTGTCTATACAAAAAACTTAAAAATTAGCTGGTATGGTGCCATGCATCTGTAGTCCTAGCTTCTCAGGAGGCTAGGTGGGAGGATCACTTGAGCCCAGTTCAAGGCTTCAGTGAGCTACAATCATGCGACTGCACTCCAGCCTGGGTGACAAAGTGAGACCCTGTCTCAAAAAACAAAAAAAGAGAGAAAATCATCACATCAATGTAGTTGTATATATCAGTAGTTTGTTCCTTTTCATTTCTGAGTTGTATTCCATTGTACAGATATACCATAATTTGGCATCTATCCAACTGCTGATAGACATCTGGGTTGTTTTCAGTCTGGCCTATTACAAAGTTGCTACATGGATTTATGCACAGGTTTTATGTGGACACATGCTTGTGTTTTTCTTGGGTGATTACCTAAAACTGGAATGGCTGAGTTGTTTGGTAACTTTTTAAGAGTCTTTCAAATTGTTTCCAAACATTTTTACATTCCTGACAAATTCATTTTATATTCCTACCAGCAGTGCATGAGATTTCCAGTTGGTCCATATCTTTACCAGCATTTGATAGAAACAGTCTTTAAGTTTTAGTCATTCAATTGGGTGTGTAGCAGTATTTCAATACTGTTTTAAATTACCTTTACCTCATGATTAATGATGGTAGTTATCTTTTAATGTGCATATCATCCATTTTTGAATTGTACATGAAAATCTTATTTAACTGGGCTTTTCTTTTATTCTTAATTATAATAATTCTTTGTATGTTTTGGGTATCAGTTATTTGTCTAATATATATGTTGTAAACATTTTCTCCTAGTCTGTCATTTACCTTTCCATTTTCTTTTTTCCCTTTTATTTTAAAAGAGATGGGATGATCTTGCTCCACCTCCCAGGCTGGAGTGCAGTGATATGATCATAGCTCATTGTAACCTTGAGTTCTTGTAGTCTCAGATTCCTGAGTAGCTGGGAATACAGGCACTATGCCCAGCTAATTTTTATTTAATATTCTGTAGAGATGGGATCTTGCTATGTTGCCCAGGCTGGTCTCAAACTCTTGGTCTCAAGTGATCCTCTCACCTTGGCCACCCAAAGTGCTAGGATTACAGGTGTGAGCCACTACACCTGGGCCTTTTTCATTTTCTTAATGGTATATTTCAAAGAGCAAAGTTTTAACTTTTGATATAGCCTAAATTATCAATTTTTCTTTTGTCTTTCATGTTTTCAGTGATCTATCTAAGAAATTTTTGTTTAATCCAAGGCCTCAAAGAATTTTTTCCCTGTGTTTTCTCCTAGAAATTTTATAGTTTTGGATTTTTTATTTATTACTATGACGCATTTTCAGTTAATTTTTGTTTATGATATGAAGAGTTAAGATTCCTTTTCTTTTTTTAACACAGATATCCAGTTGTTCTGACACCATATGTTAAAAAGATTTACTTTCTTACCATTAAACTTCCTTGACATATTTGCTTAAAATCAAATGATAACATACGTGTAGGTTTACTCACAGAACATGGAAGTAATAAGAAGTACCATTGGAAATCCTCTACATTTCAGACATATTGTTTATTCTGTTCCATTAGTATGTGTGCTAATTTTTTCACTAATATCAAAGTGTCTCAATTATTGTAACTTTAGAGAAAGCCTTAAAATCAAATAAGGTAAGTCTCCAACTGTCATCCAACATTGGCCATCTTTTTCAAAATTGTTTTATCTATTTCAGCCCATTGCATGTTTATATATATATAAAATATATTTTATAGAAATAAATATATATTTAGATAGTTATATAGAAATAAATATATTCATATTGTATATTGTATATATTTATATATTTTTAAATATTTATGTATAAATATACATATTTTTAATCATCTTTTAAAATACCTACAAAGAAAGCACACTGGAGTTTTTATTGGAATGACACTGAAGAAACTTACCTCTTCAATTTGGAGAAACTTACATCTTCACTGTATTCGGTCTTCCAATCCATGAACATGGTATATATCTCTCCATTTGTTTATTTAGGTCTTCTTTAATTCCTCTCTGCAATGTTTTGTAGCTTGCAGTGTGAAGGTCTTGAAACTTTTTTGTTCAGTGTATTCCTATGTGTCAGCCAGAGTTCAATGAGAAAGTCAGAACAACAGGAATTTTATCTACTGCAATTGTAGGAGTCTAAGACTATTGTCTTTGTGTTTAATGCTGCAGCCTAAACAGAACAGGGCAGGAAATCACGATGGGAAGATAGTTGTAAAGCGGGGAAGAATAAAGATAAGTTGGAATCCGTAAGGACGTACAGTTCTCACTACCTTCACCTGAATGCAATGTGTGTCCTACAGAGGCTGACACCCTGAATTGTGGACATCAACACACAACTGGCTCGGTAGTAGAAGCTGAAAGAGGATTCAAGGGAAAAGGGAATGGTTGCAGGCCTAGGTGTTTCCCACATCAGTGAGGTTACTTAGCTGATGAGTAGCAATAATAGGAGTTAGCTACAAAAGGTGTCTACTCCAACCTCTCAAGCATATATAGAAATTAGCTGCTACTTCACTCCTGCATTCCAAATCTTACATGAAAATGTTTCTTGTGGCTCACCCTAACTGGAAATATACAGGGAAGGGAATCCTGGGAAACAGTACCTCCTTGAAAAGTTGACACATGACAAAACCACCCCAGTCCATTCCTTCTCAACTTGTTATTTATACATATCTCTTTAAAACATACTTAGCTTTCAAATATAAATAATCATAATATTACTTTCAACCAAACGTGAGCCACACAACAAAATCAAGGTAATTCTTTCCCCAAAAGTAGCCTTCTTTTTCTTAGATTGTTTATCCTCCTTCCAGCTGATTAATACTCTTCATTTGATGTCTTATAAGTCAAAGACATAGATACTGAGATGAAGTTAACTATTATTAACGTATGTTAGATGGAAGAAGACTGGGAAAGGGAAAGAAAATAAAAATATAAAAGTAAGGAATAGATGCTCGTAACTATTGCTGTACTCAGACCTCTACCTTGTTACATGGTCATAGCTTGGCATTTATAAGTAAATTCTTCTACTACCCATTTTACATTTCCTTTGCCCTCAGGAAGCACCTCAGCTGGTGATGGTTCCTTATCTGACGAGTAACCAAACTTTCCAATCCTGAAGATTCTGTTCATTAGCATTCCTGCTTGAATTAAGTTCTTGAATTTCCATTGACTTTAATCTCAGAATCTGAAATTACTAAGCAGTGCCCTAGGCGATCTCCTGCATTCCAGACATACTGCTACCTACCTGCACTGTGAAGTAGAAACTGAATTGCCCCTTAATGGTTGTAATCAGTCATCACAGCTAGTATTGTAATAGCTTCTTTGCCTGGTGGCAAAGACTTGAGGATCTCATGGTAGCCAGGTGACAATCTCAACTTCCAGCTCAAGGCAATTGTAACCTCTGGTAGAAGCTTTCCTCATTTTGTAATTAAGTCCTCTGGATAAGCAGAGTCTAAAGTTGCAGGAGTAGAAGGCATGAATTTTTCTCATGGATCGCTAGAAGTCAGAGTAAGACATTACCAATCTTTGATTTCTAGATTCTTGGGTTGGGAAGAAGCAACTGATTTAGAGCATATATTGCATCCTGGAGGAAATTTCTCCAGCTACCTAACTGACATTGTAACTAAGTCTTTAAAAGGCCACTCCACCAATTGCTTCAGAATGGTAGAAAACAGAGTAAGACCAGTGAATTCATGAGCCTGGGCCTATTGCCACATTTCACTGGAGCAATATGAAGTAGGTTCCTTAACTGAAGCAATGCTGTGTGGAATAAGGCATTCTGTAAGTCCATGGATGGTGACTTTGGCAGAAGCATTACAGGCAAGAAAGGCAAATCCATATCTTAAGTAGCTGTCTATTGAAGTGAGAACAAAGCATTGCCCCTTGCATGATGGAAGTGGTGCAATGTGATCAACCTGCCACCAGACAACTGGTTCATCACCCTGGGGAATGGTGCCATACTGGGTGCTCAGTGTTGGTTTCTGAGATAGGGCACACAGCAGTGGCAGTAGCCAGGTAAGACCTGGTGAGTGGAAGTTTATGTTGCTGATCCTATGCATAATCTCCATCCTTGTCACTGTGGTCATTTTTTTTCATGAGCCCACAGGGCAGTGACAGGGATGGCTGGGGAATGAAGCTGACTGGTATCCATAGAAAGGATTATCGTCTTCACTTGATTTTTCATTCCTCCTTTGCTGAGATTGCTCTTTAGTAAGCATTCACAGGGAACACAAAATAGTTTCACATTCTTTACCTTTTCTGTCAGGTCCATTTGCTTGTCTCTTCCCTTGAGGGTTGGCATTTGCACCACCCTGAGAGTGAGAGCCTCCTTAAATGTTGTGCCCTGGGCACCTCATTTGTTTCACACTAGTCCTGGCTGAGTTTCATGTCTCCCAGTCCAAGTTATTAAAAAACCAAGCAAATTCTATTTTAGAACTACTAGTGTTGACCTTTTTTGTAAATAAAGAAATCGAGGACAAAGGGAAAGATGCCAGAACACTAAAGAGAAATACTATGGATCAATCCTGTCTAGAAATTTCAGGTACCATCCATTCACTCGTCTCTTTACTTAGCATCTACTGCATTGCAGCCTGGGCAGTTTGGGTTTTATGCTGAAGACAGTAGGAAGCCATCGAAGAAATTTAAGCTATTTTAAATGGGGCTATAGTGGACGATTTTTCCCCTGCCAGGAATGTTCCACTCACTTGACTGGTATCATTGTGTCGTTCAGATCTCAACTCGAAGATCACCTATTAAAGTGGCTTCCTTGAGCTCCCCATTTTAAATAGCAACATTCTCCCCCATAGAGAAGTTATCATATCAATTTACATTGCTGCCTTCATTGCATTTATCAAAGTCTAGCAGGTTTTCATTTCATGAAGTTCAATTGGAATATGACAGGGGTTTCTTTTTGCCTAACGCCTATTTCTCTGAGAAGATTATTTCATGCCATTCACAAAGACAAGGCTGTTCACTAGACTCTGCCTAGACTTAGAGTGGGCACTGCTGGTCCCATATTCAACTTCCTTCCTTCTTCTTTTCGGGGGTTGCAGTCTCCAAGCTAGAAAGAGAGCTATTGGTGAAAGTGAAGAGATCAAATAGGGAGGCCATTGTTTGTTCTCTGAATGGTACAGACTCGTTTTCTGTTGCGGTTGGCAGGAAGTGAGAGAGAAAATGCTGAATTTATTCTTGTTGCAAGAATGCAACATTTATTCTTGCCAATAGCTTTGCTCCATTTCTTCTGACCAAATAGCTTCAGGCTAGCAACTGCAATTCTAATTCAATGCCACTGATTTTTTAATACTTTATGGAAAATTATCTCAGAGAATTGTCTCACTTTTGAAATAGATTGACTGGCAGTTTTGGTCTTTTTGTTTTATTCTTAGCATTATTATAGATTTTTAGAAAGAGGTTAATGGGAATCACTTAGGAGCCACTACCTAGACAACATTTAAACCACTTCAACCTCCCCACTCATAAAACTTGGATTTCTTTTACATGTGCTGTTGGCTACTTAAGGGTATGTTATTTGTTGTTCCTATAAACACAAGAGGATGACTTTATACTTATAGCAACTAAACTTCACTCTGTAGATAGAGTTTATTGTTCCAACCTGTTGAGATCGCTTTAGAATCTGTTTCTGTCAGGGTTTTTTGTTTGTTTGTTTTGTTCAATTATATGCAACTTTATATTTTCTAAGATGCAATAGGCTATGTTTATGATTAAAAATTTTAAAGCGTTATTTAACTCATTTCTTTGTATATCTTTAAGAAGATTTTAACTGAAAGATAACTTTCGTGCATACATGTACTTAGATACATTTAATTAAAATGCTATTTACATACACATTTACATATTTATATATTTAATTAAAGTATAACTTAATATACAAATCTTAAATGTAGGCTTGCTGAATTGGCATAAAGTGAACCGTCATGTAGCCACCACTTATTGAAGAAACATCAAATTGCTAGAACCTCTTAAGCTCCCCCTTTGCTCTCTCCCAATTACAAATGCTAGTTTGTTCCCCAAAAGTAACTATTATCCTGACTCTAAAACCATAGATTAGTTTTGCCTCTTATTAAACATTACGTAAGTGAAATTATAGGGTACATATTATTTTGTATTTGACTTCTTTTAGTTAATGATGTGTTTGTGAGTTTCACCTTTGTGGTTGCACATATCAGTAGCTAATTTATACTCATGCTCTTTACTATTACATTGTATGAATACACCACAACTGACTTATCCATTCTACTGTTGAGGACATTCATTTGTCCTCGATATTTAGCTCTTATAAATACTATTGCTATGAACATTCTTATGCACTCAGTTTTTTGACATATACCTAGAAGCAGAATTGCTGGGTCTTAGAGTATGAGTCTGCTAAATTTTAGTAGATGTTGACAAAGTACATGTAAAAATTAATACTCCTACCTACTATGTATCCAAATTCCAGTCATCTCACAACCTGTTTGCTTTTTTGTTTTTTAATTTCAGCCATTCTGATGATTGTGTAGTGGTAACTTAATGTAGTTTTAATTTACAGTTTTCTGATTTGTTTATATTTACTGATTGATATGGTTTGGCTGTGTCCCCACCGAAACCTCAACTTGAATTGTATCTCCCAGAATTCCCACATGTTGTGGGAGGTACCCAGTGAGAGGTAATAGAATCATGGGGGCAGGCCTTTCCTGTGCTATTCTCATGACAGCGAGTAAGTCTCATGCGATCTGATTGGTTTATCAGGAGTTTCTGCTTTTGCTTCTTCCTCATTTTCTTTTGCTGCTGCCATGCTAAGGAATTACCTTTCTCCTCCTGCCATGATTCTGAGGCCTCTCCAGCCATGTGGAACTGTAAGTCCAATTAAACCTTTTTTTCTTCCCAGTCTCAGGTATGTCTTTATCAGCAGTGTGAAAATGGACTAACACGCTGATTATTTGGATATCCTCTTTTGTGAATGTCTGTTGAAGTATTTGTCCAGTTTTTTTGTTGTCTGTTAAGTCTGTTGAGTTCTTTTCATACTTTGTATATGAATCTTTTGTCAGTTGTATGTGTTGTAAATGTCTTCCCCTACTCTGTGGTTTACCTTTTGATGAACAGAACTTCCTAACTTTAATTAATATATTTTATTTTATTATTTTATTTATGCTGTCATTTGAAACTTTGCAATATATGTTGGCTGAATTAATGAGTGAATTAATGAACAAGTGAATGAGTGAGTGAGTTCTCTTTACAATATGCCTATTCTTTTTGCATTTGCCTCTAGTCTTCTTCCTAATTCCAACTTTTTTTGTTAATACAACATTACATATAACTTACACTTATAGTCTGTTGAGTACATAACTGTTAAGGCATCATCCTACTTTGTGAATTCCAAATCTATTTCTATATGATCACACAAACATTATCTTCAGCATATAAATGTTTTAGATTCCTTAATCTTTGATTAGCTGCATTGCTGTGAATGATTGAGTGGCTTTGCCTGCATTTGTTGAAATACCAAAGATATTTCCTACTTTTTCTGCTATCAAAGTAGCTTTATAAATACCTGAGATTTCTCTTTTAAAAAAGGGTATTCTTAGATTCTCTTTTAAGAGTTTTGAAATTTTTCTTATCACTACGGAGGAAAGAAATCCAAGTAAATCAAAAGGAACAGAAACTAGAAATATACAGGCATACTTGTGGCTGGAGTTATTCCACTACTTGTACATTTTGTGGTTTACCTCAACATGTGGAAAAATACAGTAAGTCCTTCATTGTGCAGGGTGTAGTTACAGTATCACGTAACTTAGGCAGCTTATTCTGTCTTGCTATTTTATGATAAACACAAAATATGCTGTAATCTTTTTGGAATAATTAATATATATTTGCTTAAAGGAATATTTTTTAACCCACAAAAGCTCTTTTTTTTAAAAAAATTATTTTTCTGCTTTCTCCTTGCCTCAACCAAAAAACGTTCCAACCCCACATACATGAAAAAATGCCTTTAGGCTTATTGAAGTCATTTATTTATGGGAGTATACAGAGTAAGTCAGACCTGTCTATCAGGAAAGACAAAAAGAAAAAAATCTGAGGTATTACTATACCAGATTTGCTTACAAGAGAAAATGTTCAACTTTTCTACTCTAGATAACTCACTGTCTGTACTATTATTGAGGAGAAGAAATTAATGTATACAGTGCATCCAGAGTTTACACCCTACATATTACATTCCTCAGTATAAAATATTTTTTAAAATGGTTCCCAGAAATCAAAACTAAATAATTTTGATTTAATTTCTGACACTTTCAATGGTCCCTGATCAATTTTACTAATAAGCAAAAGAAACATTTCTTTTTGTATCCAGTCTTGAGAACATAGAAGGTCTTAAATACCTACTTGCTTATTTTTTCTTTGGGAATCTTAATATTTCATAGGGGCTTAATATTTGTAATACTCTTGGTTTAGATATGCTAAACTAAATGTTTAAGATGATTTCAAAAATACAGGCTGAAATCTTTTCTTCAACATTTCACAGTTCTTTTTATGTATCATTTCTAAATAATTGTTTTATGTAAAAACGTGTTGGATATTAAATCATATAATTATGATTCATGTTATGGTATACTTTAATTTTGTTTTTATTTGTACATTTAATCCTGCAAGTCAACAAAAATCAAAAATACTCAACAATACCATTCTATTTTAAAGTTAAAGATAAATAGCTATTAACTCTTATGACCATCTATAATCTCTTGAAGTGTTTTTAGAAATGAGCATCCAGTTGGTTGGTGTGCTATTGGCCATCACCAGTGATTTTTATTCTCATTATTTATGCACTTGCTTTCCTTTTCATAACCTTTGTCTATCACAGACTCTTTAGAGAAGTTACCAATTTTTTTCTTATTTCCACCTTCTTTAATTCACAATGTAATTCTTCTACCAGAGGAAACTTATTTTCCTTTTTTTTTGACCTTTTCATTATATAAAGTCCTGTTAAAACTTTGTTTCCTGGCCAGGTACAATGGCTCATGCCTGTAATCCCAACACTTTGGGAGGGCAAGGCAGGAGGATAGCTTGAGCCCAGGGTTTGAGATCAACATAGCAAAACCCCCTTTCTACAAAAAAAAAAAAATAGCTATGTGTGGTGGTACACATCTGTGTTCCCAACCACTCAGGAGGCTGAGGTAGAAGGATTACTTGAGCCTAGGAGGCAGAGGCTGCAGTGAGCTGAGATTTAGCCACTGTACTCCAGTCTGGGTGACAGATTGAGATCCTGTCTCAAAACAAAAAACAAACAAAACTTCGTTTCCTATAGGCATCTATCATAATCCTGACTGCAGAGCACCTATTTGAAACTTATTTGAATTAGATCTTACATTATATTATTTGACCTTGTTCATCTGTCCAGTTTTCTTCTTGAGTTTATTCAGTTGCCTAAATAAATTGAAAATTACTTGTAGATAGAAATCACATTTCATAATTTGCTTATAATTCCCCTCAGGCCTTCTGCATTTTTTGCATATTGAACATTACACAATTTAATGAATGGATCATTGGAAAATCTCTCATTATGTACACAATTATAGATGCAATACATTTTCATAAGTTATGTAATTGTTTTATTTAGTGTTACAGTTAAGGCTGAAGATTGAGGCCTATGTGCACTAATCTATTCTTGATGCAATGGTTTATTAAAATGCCCTTTTAAATTATTGTAGGTTTCTGCACTGAAATTGGTTTGTCCTTGCTTAACAGATTCAATCATTAAGAACAGTAAAGAGTTTCTCTCACTGAAATCATTAATACATTTACTTATACAGGGATAGATAGATAGCTGCTGGCATATACTTACAAGCTTATGAATAACACATTTAGTTACGTCACATTGACTCATTTCAGAAATGTCACTGTAAGTCACAAAATATTTTGTGAAATGATTATAGTATACTTTCGGCTACAACATTGAGTCTATTATACCTGGGAGGAAATTAGACTTTGTGGGGGGAAAAAGACAGAAAAATTTCCAAAATCAAATTTTTAACACCAGTGTTGCTGTGAGCACTACCCCAGGGGGTGCCGTTTGTGGCATGGTCTGTGGAGTTAAACAGTGTAGGCTATGTGGTTTTATATGGCAGCCCTGCAGAAACCAGAGAGTATACAAAAAGGTATCGTAAAATTTTGAACTTTAGTACCACTCCTCAGTTAAGTCATCTTCAAACTCTTATGGATGTTTAGTCAATCTGTTGTAATCCATGATGTTAGAATGTACAATGGTCCTTACCAATTATGTTATTTGATGGAAAAGAAAAAGAAAATATATCAATGAGAAGTAAATTATATATTTAAAATACATATACATAAAATAGAATTAAGAAATAAAGCACAAAATGTATGACAAGCATCTAAATATTATGTACTTTTCATAGTCTAAATTTTCTACTTCTATACTGTAACTAATGGAGGAGACCACCCCTAATATTGTCTTATGCCCAATTTCTGCCTCCAAAGAAAAAAATAAGTAAAAACTAAAAGGCAGAAATGAAACCCACAGGCAGACTGCCCAGCGCTATACCCTGGGCCTAGTAGTTAAAGATCGACCCCTGACCTAATGGGTTATGTTATCTGTAGATTACAGACATTGTGTGGAAAAGCACTGTGAAAATCCTTGTCCTTTTCTGTTCCGTTCTAATTACCAGTGCAGATGCATGCAGCCCCCAGTCACGTACCCTCTGCTTGCTCAATTGATCACAACCCTCTCACACAGACTCCCTTAGAGTTGTAAGCCCTTAAAAGGGACAGGAATTGCTTGCTTGGGGAGCTTGTTTTTTTGGAGACCTGAGTCTGCAGATGCTCCCAGCTGAATAAAGCCCTTTCCTTCTACAATTCGGTGTCTCAGGGGTTCTTGTCTGTGGCTTGTCCTGCTACATAACCATTAAAATTGTGTCTTGCTTATACGAGGATTGCATGTCAAAATAAGAAAATATTTTGTAGTGATATTTCAGTCTCCAAATAAGACCATCATTATGGAAGTTAAAATTAATTACTTCTGCTAAATTAATACAGGTGTGAGCTTTTATATTAAGTTTATGTTCTGGGTTTTTTTATGTAACAGTATCTTTTAGATATTATTCAACCACATAAAACATTGAAAATCAAGATTTATAACCTAACATTATTTTTTAAAATGCTTTCTAACATAAATCCTTTTTGTAAGACTTGGAGGCACAGGGAAATAAACATAATATCTACTTCATCAACATCTTACTTTGCTAAATGCAAATGAAGGAGTAGATTGTATATGCTTCTATAATATAACCTCTCTGTATTTATTTATTTATTTACTTTTTTTTTTTTTTTTTTTTTTGAGACGGAGTCTCGCTCTGTCGCCCAGGCTGGACTGCAGTGGCACGATCTCAGCTCACTGCAAGCTCCACCTTCTGGGTTCACACCATTCTCCTGCCTCAGCCTCCTGAGTAGATGGGACTATAGGAACCTGCCTCCACACCTGGCTACTTTTTTGTATTTTTAGTAGAAATGGGGTTTCACCATGTTAGCCAGGATGGTCTCGATCTCCTGACCGTGATTCAGCTGCCTTGGCCTCCCAAAGTGCTGAGATTACAGGAGTGAGCCACTGTGCCCAGACCCTCTCTGTATTTATAAAGCTGCATGGAAAATGCAACTAGTGATGCTATAGTCTGAATATTTGTGTCCCCCTGAAAATTCACATGTTAATATCTAATCTGCAATGTAATAGTATTAAGAGCTAAGGTTGTTGAGAGGCAATTTGGTCATGAGAGCAGAATCCATATGAATGGAATTAGTGCCTTTATGAAAGAGCTCTGAGGAAATTTGTTTGCCCTTTCAACCTGTGAGTACTTAGAAGGTGTCGTCTATGAACCACATAGTGAGGTCTCACCAACTGCCAAATCTGCTGATGCCTTGATCTTGGACTTCCTGGACTCCAGAACTGTTCAGCAATACATTTTTGTCATTTATAAGCCACCCAGTTTAAGGTATCTGGTTATAGCAGCCCAAACAGACTGAGACACATGGGAAACTGTGCATAGTGGGAAAAGAAGGTGCATAGGTACCCACACTCACTGTGATAGTTAATTTTATATGTCAGTTTAATTGGGCTAAGAGATGCCCAGATAGTTGGTAAAACATTATTTCTGGGTATGTCTCTGAGGGTGTGTCTGGAGGAGATTAGCATTTTAACTGGTGAACCAAGTAATGCAGATGGCCCTCCCTAATGTGGATGGGCATCACTCAAGCCACTAGGGCTTGCAAAAAACAAAAAGGCAGAGAAAGGGCAAATTTGCTCTCTTTTCAAGCTGGAAATATCCATCTTCTCCTGCCCTCAGACATTGACACTCCTGGTTCTCACGCCTTCAGACTCAGATGGAATTACTCCAACTTTCTTGGTTCTCCAGCTTGCAGATAGCAGAACATGGAACTTCTTGGTCTCCATAATAGTGTAAGCTAATTTCCATAATTAATACATATTAATTTATATGGGACATACTGTCCTTTTTATAACAATATTATAAAAAATAATAGATCTTATTTATTAGTAGGAGATACAAATATATCTCTACTGGTTCAGTTCTGTTTCTCTGAAGAACCCTGACTAATCCACCCACTTTAGACCAGTTTAATGGGCCAATTTAATTAGTCAAGAATAGAAGACATACACTGTCTGTATAATTGATCAGATGCAGCTATAGGTTAACTTAAGCCATCTAGGCAAACATTTCTCAGGATCTGACAAGCTCAATAGTTCTTCTGCCTTTGCTCTTTTATACTTGGAGCTTACATTTCCATTCTGGAAGAACTAAAATTACAATTTAAGAAAATATTACCTAGGCCACAGTCTCCTAGTGGGAGAAATCACAGTTATCTGTGAGGCATACCCAAATAACATCTCTGCCTCCAGGTTTCTAGCATTCTGAAAAGCTCACTTTCCTGCATTCCCCCACCATCCCCACACTTACGCATGGGTGATTCACACAGTGTTTAGTTCAAGGACCATCATCACAACTCTACTTTCTGAAATATAATATTTGATACAGAGAAAAATAACACCTTTTGTGTTAGAAATTAACAAGACTATTTTGCTATTCATATTCTTAAATATGTGGCTTTGAGAATCTTTCCAAATCCACAAGAGAGTCAGCTGTTGCTGTAATCCCTCATTCTCATTCTCTCCTGGTTTCTGATGTGTGTCCTCAGTTGGGAAAGATGCCTTCACGGCTTTTGGTAGCTGCACTCAGATTAGGGGTTTCTCCATGATAACAGCGTGTTCTGTGCTCAGGACTCAGTTGTGTAGGACATGTTGCAATGCAGAGATTCCATAGCAGTTCCTAGAGATGAGAATTTTCTGCATGTAAAGTGACACAGTAATTATGACACTGTCAGAATGTGTATTTGTCTCAAAGAGTATCAGATGAAGCTTTGTGAGCTGCTCTGATTTTGCTAAGTAATGAGGGAAATTTCAAAAGGAGTTAACTACATTCCCATCCTCATGCAGTTTACAGTTTAGTGAGGTTAATAAGGAGCCACCTGAGACCGTATTTGTTCCTCAGGTACTTAATTGCATTGGACAATTTATTAGTGCATAATGCAATTTGAGTTCTGAGAAATAAACCATCATCAAATCCAAAATAACACAGAAAGACCTTCGAAGAATAGCACAGCTATGACATTTACTAAGAGTTTGGGAATTCGGCCAATCCAAAATTCCTAAGAGATTATTATGCGTTGTGATTATGAGAAAATTGTGCTAATATTTAAAATTTCTGCTTACTAGTGAGCATAAAACTCCTAACAACTAAATAGGAGGTAGAGGCTGTCAGAGAAAGATGTGCATATGGATAAATGTTACAGTTATACATTGATATTTTTGCAGCCTATGTTGATGTGTGTGTGTATCCATACTTGCATCAAAAAAAAAAAAAAAAAAAAAAAAAAAAAAAAAAAAAAACCAAAAGGGCAACATATGGTTACTTTTTTCTCCCCCGAAAAAATTCAACATACTCTGATTTAGCCTTCCTATATTGTCACCAGAGAGTTCAGAAGAAGCTTTTGGATTGGGTGGAATGATGAGGTTGGTAGTAGAATTGCTCTTTCCCCTACCCCATTCTGTCTTTTCCTGACCTCTCTCTCTCTATTAATTCCTCCACCCCATTCCTCTTCTATGAAAAACTAACTGGGAATTTGCAAAAGTAGATTTTCTAAAAGGATATCTACTTAAAAGTCTTGGCTGCTGGTGGTCAAACTAGCAGAAAATTCAGGAAATGTGTAATTTGTAAATATGTAAAAATGATTTGGAGTCTTTAAAGTACTGCAGAGAAGATTGATTTTTACTTCTTTGGGGAATGGAAGAGTAGCCATAGAAGTGGTAATAAATAATAGACTTGACTGGTTGTTTGATGACCTGTTTAACTGGAAAAACTATTGTACTACATGCAGGTAAGATGTGAATAACGAGATGGGTGAGGGAAACAGTGAAAATAAGAGATTTGGTGACAGAATGAATGAGAGAGGATGAGTGGGTGAATAAACTAAAATTCACATCTACACCAAAAGCACTCTGATATTTTGTGAAAATTTTCCTATAGTTTTCAGGTGATTTCTACAAATGTCAGAAATACCATTGCTCATCCATTAGACTGATACAGACAACTGAAAAATAGAATGCCTACATGAAATTCTGACTATATCTTTACTAAACATTTAGAAATCATAACATACATGTTGAAAAAAAGTTCAGGAAAAAATACACGTTGAATTCTTAGAGTTACACGTCTGTGTACCTACTTTAAAATCATTTTAAAAGAGGAAAATAGTTATGATGTGGCTACCATCAGTAGCCCAGAAACCTAATATTTCCTACTTGTCCTTCTCTTCTTGTTTTCTCTTCCTTGCTATCTGTTTTGTTCACTAGCATCTTTGCTATATAATGGTAGAAAGGAGAAAAAAGTCATTTTTTGGCTATTAATGAACTGGCTTAATATTTGATTAGAAAGAGGTTTGAATGAAATGAGAGATTTCAGTAATTCACGCCACCCTTGATTTTTGATTGCAGGGAAAATGAGAATTGGTGAGCTCTATACCAAATAGATAGATTATATTTTTATTAAGTAAGCACTCTAATGTTCTAAATTTATCTTACCACAAATAGCTTAAAAAGAATCCACATATTTAGTGCCTTATTTCATACTGTAAAAATATGAAAGGTGCGTAGATTAACCTATTATTCCACATACAACACAAGCATAATTCTGACATCATAATCCTTTTAGAATATTTGTAAATCTGAAAGTAGGTGAAGGTATCATGTCAAAAAAAAAAAAAGAGCTCATATATTTATTTCATACAAGTGGACACAGCATCTCAGTTCTCAAGCATGGATCAGTTTTATAGCTGGAAAGAACCTAAACAGTTTCAACCTCCCCCCCCCCCCCCCGCATAATTATTTGGTTATTCGTAATATTTGGCAATCCAGAGTTCTTCAGGCAATTTTTCATTCTGTTCAATGTCAGTAACAGAGACAAAAATTAACTCGGTTCAGTCCAATTAAATAGACAGCATCTGTGTATCCTCCATGGTCTCAGTTTCTGGGGAGCAGTCCTTATTTTTTCTTGTTATTGATCAGGTGCCTTCACTGGGTCCAACAGCTGGGTGCCTGGGACATCATCTCCTTTATCTGTGCTCTTGCGGTAGCAGTTTCCTGCTCCTGCCAAAATCTAAGTCAACTCACTTTCTGTTGTTTGTCTTTTCAGCTTCTCTAGGACCTTTGCAGGTAGTTCCCTGTATTAAATTCTCTGTTTCCAACTGAACCCTGACTGATGCATTTGGGGATAATAATAAGTTTGGTTATTGACAGGTGATAGCAATGAACACTGGGGGGTCCTAGGAAATACCCAGGTGGAGCTGGGTACAGTATTTCTTGTGTGTTTATCTGCTTTTAATTTTCAATCCAGTTTAGACATACAATACAATACAATACAATACAATACAATACAATACAATACAATAATGTCCCAGCAATGTCAAATTGCTCTAAAAGCTTACAAACACAGGCTTGGTGCCCTTTCTCCTCCCTCCCTCCCTCCCTCCATTCCTTCCTTCCTTCCTTGAGTCTCTCTCCGTCACCCAGGCTGGAGTGCACTGGTGCAATCTCAGCTCACTACAGCCTCCGCCTCCCTTGACTTCAAACAATTTTTCTGCCTCAACCTCCGAAGTAACTGAGATCACAGGTGCACACCACCATGCCTGGCTAATTTTTGCATTTTTAGTAGATGCGGTGTTTCACCATGTTAGCCAGGCTGCTCTCAAACTCCTGACCTCAGGTGATCCACCTGCCTTGGCCTCCCAAAGTGCTGGGATTATAGACGTGAGTCACCATGCCCAGTATTGGCTTTCACTTTCTAAATTCATCTTGTACTAGAGGAGCCACACACAATTCATGGACCACTGCTGCTGGTGCACACACAGCTCTTTGAGTAGCGCTAGCCTAGTAGAGAGCTAGAAAAGAAAACTGCTCTACAGATTAGAAAAAGATGTGGAAGTCAAACATAAGATTCTGGAGTCACTGGCAAGTCAGTAGTAGTTGAAAACATGGAATTGGAAAACCAAAAAACCAATAAGAAGAGGAAATGGAGAGACAGAAGCAGGCTAAGGGCAGAGGGTCAACAAACACCACACTTTGGCCAATGGCAAGTAGGTACTCTGCAGAAACAAGGACTAAAGGTGAGAACTGAGATGACATAGGGAGAAGAGAAGCACAGCTGCCCAGCATGGCATTCCAGTGCCTTGCAGGTGGTCTGCTGGCCTTGCATGCCTCACAGAGCCACTCAGTTCAGTACGTCCTGCTGATTAAGGCTGGCACAGAAACATATTACCTGTTTTAGAAAGAATTTCATCAAAACAGTTAACTTAAAAGCATTGCAGTAATTTACTTGGAAAATTCACTCATGAAGAACACTGCCTTAATTGATGATGATACAGATAAATCTGAGCAGCATCCGAATCATTGGATAGAATTTTCTACGGTGATGGAGCACTTATCTGCGTAGCCCAACAGGGCAGCCATCAGCTACCTGTGGCTACAGAGCACTTGAAAAGTAGCCAGTGTAGCTGAGAAACTTGCTCACATTTACAATACAAAGTTTTTAATTCAATGAATTTAATTTAAATGTAATGAGGCCGAATGTGGTTGCTCACTCCTGTAATCCCAGCAGTTTGGGAGGCCAAGGGAGATGGATCGCCTAGTTTGAAACCAGCCTGGACAACATAGTGAAACCTCGTCTCTACTAAAAGTAAAAAAAAAAACTTTGCTGAGCGTGGTGACACATGCCTGTAATCCCAGCTACTTGGGAGGCTAAGGCAGGAGAATCTCTGGAACCCAGAAGGTGGAGGTTGCAGTGAGGTGAGATCGTGCCATTGCACTCCAGCCTGGGCGACAAGAGCGAAACTCCATCTTAAATATATATATATATATGTATATATATAATTAATTGATTCAATTTAATGAACATAAATTCCACAAAATTTTAATTCATTTAAATTTCAATAGCCTCACGTGACTACTGACTCTCTTACTGCATAGGTAATATGTGAGATTCATTGGCAAGTTTGGCTTATAGTAAAGATATATAGGCTTTGGGGTCACATGGACCAGTCTTTAAGTCCTCTAATCACTAACTCTGTGATCTTGGATTTGTCTCTTTGCCGGGCATGAACTTCTTGGTTCATAAAAGGAGAATCAATAATATTTATGTTTAGGGCCATTGTGACCACTGAAAATGAAACACGTAAACTGCTAGAGCAGAGTTTCAGTAAATGGTAGTTATTAGTATTAAATGATGGAGGTCAGTATTCAAGAACATACTTTGATTGTTTTGATCTTCTGGTCGCCAGCCTGAACATGCACTATGCTGAGAAACAAGCAGCATGAGGGAACCCCTGGGGGCTGTTGCCCAGGATGGAATGGAGTGGCCTCTTAGTCCAGCAACTGACAATGCTTTTCTATTTAGTGGCTCTCTCATCTCAGCCTTGCTGTGAGCTGCCTTTTTTCAGTGTGATTTCTTCTAGCAAATCCTCCAGCTCCTCATAAGGTGCATTCCTCGCTGCTTTTTTCTATTTCCTCAGAAGAACTATGGTTGTTAAGGGGAAAAGACAAATTGAGCTTGTTCAATCAATAACTTTAATTTTACATACAATTCTAAGTCAATGGAGTCTGATCTGAGGGCTGAGGGTTTCTCAAGTCTTTTTCTGTGGAATTAAGAGCACAGATTCACCTTTACCTTAGACTTTATTTACCTTAGCCCTGCCAGATCGCTACAATCTCTTGGGCAGATCTTTAAAAAAAACAACACAGGCCTATCCCTAGATTGCTACAATCTCTTGGGCAGATCTTTTGAAAAAACAACACAGGCGTATCTGTTCTCCCTTAACCTAGAGACCTGGCATTAGTTGGGAGTACTGCAGGTGATTCTGTTTCGTGGTCTGAAAACCGCTGATGTATGCCAGGATTTCAGGGGGATCTCTGGACAGACAGGGTGGTCTGAATGACCCTGGGTCAATTGAGGGACTGCTGTACCACTCTTGGGCAAGAAAATGGGTACGGGCATCCCACTGATCCAATACAGGCATGCTGGATATTTGATTGAAATTTTCCCTGGCATAGCCAATCATTGGAACAAGTGCCACTTGGAGCTGGGACTGGATTCCAGAACTCTTATTTTATTTTATTTTTTTACTTTTCCTCCGAAGCTGCTTTGGTCGTCTTGTTTTCAGAGATGGTTTACTTCCTTGTGCTCTCCTTTTGTGAGGCTTGCATCTGTTTATAATATATTATTATTCAGCTTACGGGCTTTTTTTTTTTTTTGCTTACGGGCTTTTATACATTTGAAGTTTCACTAGTTGTTGACATAACTTAGGTACCTACCCATCTGGAGAAAGACTAGTGAAAACTCTGAGCTCATGTCTTTTCATGCTCTCATTTTCCTGTAGGAAATCATTTTGGCAGTCAGAGGATTACGGCTAATAACTGCATGTCCCTAGGCTCCCTGCCTTGCTAGGAATAGTCCCACTGTCCAGAGTCACCTGTGAGTAATGGTTAAATTGCATACTGATTCGTGCATGGATGCTTGTTTGGGTACTAGTCAAATATTGTTACATACTTTTGGAGACAGAAATCTCTGTGAAACAAAAGAATTCCAAGCCTAGGATAATGGCCCATTTCTGAAGAATAAACAACACAATAAAATTCCAGTACAAACAACTAATTTCAACATTCTCTGAAAATCTGTAGCAGTCCTTAACATTTTCAGTCCCCAAAACAAGAAAACTATGTCCTAAATCAGCAAACATTAGGGATTATGAGAGCAGTTTTATTGGCATAATTGATAAGACAATATTTACTGAAATATTCCAGCATAGATGTTGTATTGTGTTCTCTCTGGCTCTTTGACCACATCTTTCATTGGTTTTTTGTTTTGGTGAGGACAGTTTGGGGCTATTAAATCTACACTGGGTGATAGTAAAACCCTAAATGAGAACCTTAATAATAAGAGTTAGGGCTTCCTACTAAGTGAACTCCTTGGCATATACTTTATTATCAAGAAGTAGTTTAGGCAATAGAAAATCTAAAACTTGGCCAGCTCACGTCTGTAATCCCAGCACTTTGGGCTGCTGAGGCCCGTGGATCACCTGAGGTCAGGAGTTCCAGGCTAGCCTGGCCAACATGGCGAAACCCCATCTCTATTAAAAATACAAAAATTAGTTGGGCGTGGTGACCCGTGCCTGTAATCTCAGCTACTTGGGAAGCTGAGGCAGGAGAATTGCTGAACCCAGGAGGTGGAGGTTGCAGTGAGTGGAGATCGTGCCACTGCACTCCAGCCTGGGCAACAGAGTGAGACTCTGTCATCAGAAAAAAAAAAAAAAAAGAAGCTAAAACTCATTGGTTACATTCCTGATTTTCAAAGCATGGATCATAGGGGCATCTTTTATGACTTTATAAGTGAGACTTCTGGAAAGAAACTTAACTCAAAATGGCATAAGCAAGAAAGACAATTTATTGGTGCATTACTTCAGAAGTTCAGGATTTGACTGGTTTTAGAGGTGGCTGTCTTCAGATCGTCATTGGTGTCATCAGGGCTCTTTTCTGTCTCCATTGCTCAGTTTGGCTTTTTTCTGGTTTTGTTTTAATTCTCTAGTAAGTTGACTCCAGCTGCCTCACGTGTATATGATATGGTCTCAGGAGCTGCCCTGTCAGTCAGGGAAAGGACCCTCCTCCTGTGTTCCCAGAGGATATTCTAATTGGCTGTCCTGGGTCATATCCCTCACAATGTCAGGAAGGTCTGTGGGCTAGTCACACCCAGTGGGAGGGGGAAATTCGTAAAAGGAAGGGATTGGGGCAAAGAAGTGGGGGAAAAAAAAAGTATACCTGAGAGGGAGAGAAGTTGGTTCCATTTGCTATGGGAATGATGAAAAATAATTTCTTTCTACTGTTATGTGACTTTTGGAGTTAATGGAGACCACAGCGTAATCTGTGATCACAAGGAATGTATTAGTATGCCAAAGGAAAGTTCCATTTAAATCCCAGTATCATGTCTCTTTGTTAAAATGGTAGTCTTTTAAATAGAAAAAAAAATTATTATAAAGTCTGAGTTTTATTCAGTTGGCAACTTCTTAACTATTATGAAACAATAGATTCATTGAATTGAAGCACAATTTAAATATAAAACGATCTTTCTGAGAAAATGCGATGAGTGAAATTGTATTTTCAATGTACTAGAGATTAAAAAGAAATCCTTGAATCCTTGCTAAATATTTTCTAGAAGAAACAATTATTTTGTGAGTCCGTATTCCATTCAAATTCATTTTGATAAAGATAGATTTTATCTTTTAGACTTCCCAATAGCAAAATTAAATTACAATGCTTTTAGTTTTCCTAAAACAACCCCTCT
The DNA here is from genome assembly GCF_007565055.1 of Rhinopithecus roxellana. Classification (NCBI taxonomy): domain Eukaryota; kingdom Metazoa; phylum Chordata; class Mammalia; order Primates; family Cercopithecidae; genus Rhinopithecus; species Rhinopithecus roxellana. The sequence continues at coordinate 30,374,514 of NC_044557.1, forward strand.
CATGAAACAACCAAGTTATTAAGCAAATCTAAGCAGAAAGCATTCTTAAATAATATATTAGGCGATTTATAATGATGCACCCCAAAACGTTTCATTTTAAAACCTCAGCTGGCCCACATTTCAGAGGTAAGTACATCATGCTTGATATTTTTCGTTATTTTTTACTATTTTCTCCAAACTTTTTTTTGAAGTCTTAAAAATGCCTTCAGAAATTAAGCTAGACCGCTCCATCGGAGTATATGAAAGTTAGTAAACAGAAAATGTCAAGCACCAAGACGTCTGGGTGGCTTGACTACTAAGTGGGGTTATCTTATTCAGGACACAGGCTCTAAGTCTACAGAGCTGAGCTATCTGCACTGGGGTGGCAGTCCGAGATCCAGCGGTATCACCGGGTGGGAGCAGGGTGGGGGTGCTTGCTTGCGGATATAGGTGGGGGTGGGGGAGGGGGAGGAAATGGGGGCGCCGACCGAGTGCAGGGGTGGGTCAGGGGTGGGGTGGACATCAGTAGCCGGTAGAGATGTTGGGAGAGAGGCAGGGCTTGGAGCGGAGGTGCGAGAGGGGTGGGGACCCGGAAGGTGGGGTGGGGGCGGGCTGGAGGAGGGGCGGGGTGCACGAGGGGCGTGTCCACTGGCTCAGGGACACGCGCTCTCGGCCACAGCAACTGGCTCCAAGTTCCCTCCCTCGCTCTCCGGCGAAGCCTGCCTGAGCCCTCCCACTCGGTGCAGACCGAACCATCGCGGCTGCAGCCAGCCGGGCCCTCCGCGGCCGCGCGTCCTGGGCCCGTTCCGCCAGCCCCGTCTGCTCTCTACCAGCGGCCCCGCGACGGTGACCGTGAGGACTCGACGGCCCCTACAGCCCGCTCTCGGCCCTCTATCCCTCGCGGGCCCCTACTCTCCCTCCTCGCAGTCCCCGGGAGCCTGGCGCCCGGCTCGGGCCGCACCGCCAGGGACTGGGGTGCGCGGCCCAGGTAAGACTGGGCCGTGGGGGCCGGGAGAGAGACTGCTGGGCTGGGGTTGAGATTCGGGTTCAGTGGTCGCGCCGCGCCCCTACTGCGGACAATGCGAGAGCTGCGCGCGGCCGGGCGGCGCGGAGCTAAGCCGGCTTTGAGCCTGCAGCTTCCCCGCCCGGCCCGGGTCTCCATTCAGCCCGGCCTCACTGGCCCAGGCGGACCCCGGCCGGCTTTCTGGGCCGCCCGGGGAGGCGCAGCGCCGCTGCCTACCCCGCGCCCCCTCTGCGCTCGGCTTGGCTGCAAGTCCCGGGCTCGGCTAGGAGGCCGGGCGCGGGGCCGGGGCTGGAGCCGGGGTTGGAGCCAGGGCTGGGGGAAACTGGCCGTGCTGCGGAGCGGAGGTGGGCTCCGAAAGCGCGTCTGCCGGTTGCTGCTGGAGGAGTGAGACTACGAGGGATGGGGACTCCTCTCGGCCACCGCTCCTTGAATGGTCTCTAATCTCAGTGTTAAATACTTCGAGAATATCATTACCACCTAATCCTTGTCTGGGAATTACTGCTACAAATGTAGATTCTGAGGTTCCGAAAGTTTGTTTTTGGTTACCCCCTCCAGCTCCTCCCGTGGCCTCAATTGTCTCTATTTTCTTTGAAAGCATACAGATTTGAAATAGAATTAAATTCTCCTTGGCTCACTCGTGCCTCCATCACCCAGCGGAGCTCATAACTTGGCAACAAAGCCCATGCAGGCTGTGGGAAGCCGCGATGCCTGCTGCCCAGCCTGGTGCCCTCCTATTGTTTAGAGCTGGAGCTGTACAGTGTACATGGCAGTGACAGGTCTCCCCTAAGCTGGCTCTTGGGGAAGGGGGAGATAACTTTGCAATGTGCTTAAATTACTTTGGAAAGTGGAAAGAAAACACCTGGTGCCCGGCTTTTTAACCCTTTCAAGTTGTTATTTAGATTTATTGACACACACACACACACACATACACACACACACACACGCACACGCGCGCGCAGGCTTTCTTTCCTGCCTAAAAAATAGGCAAACTTTGGGTTCTTCCTCGCAGCCAACTTATCTCCTCTGCAAAACCTGGCACACATCTGTGACAATACTGCACTTCTGGCGTAACTGGTCTATTTCTCAAAAGGGAATATGATAGTAAAATAAGCATTTTTGCAGTATGAATAGTAGGACTTCCATTTTCTTCGTTTCCTTTGTTGGTGGAGAAGGTATTTATTTAGTATTTCCCCCACCCCCCCCCAATTTACACGTAGTCATTTGTGGGAAGACACTTGTATTAATTTCTTGTGCTCATTTTTGTGACATCACAACCCCTGGTCATTCAGGTAAGCTATTTATTAAGCATAGTTATTCTAGAATAAGAGTGAGTTAATGGTAAACTAGAATCCTTCACTGGTAACATCCCATTGGTTTACCCTACGGTATTGAATCTGTAGTATTACTCTAGATTGTACACTGTAAAGTCACTAATTGAACAGAGAGGTGGTTGGTGCCTTGTCAGCCTGACATAAAGTGCTTAGAACAGTGCCTTGCATATAATTCTAGGTGTCAGCTAGTATTACTTTTATTTTTTCTTATCAAGCTATGTGTTTTTTTCTGGTTGGAAAATGGCTGTTTTGATTTTTAAAATTCTGATCTGTTAAATCGTGATCTATTTTAAGTCTGTGGTTTTAATTTTAGATTCGGGCTGAGGTTGGGTTGTTATTTTGCCTGTGACTGACAGGCTCCTCTGTGTATCCTTATGCATGGTAAAGGGTTGATTTAATTCATCTTACATAGTGGATCTCTAAGGGCAAGACCACAGTCTTGAACGCAGTCATGCCCTGGTGCCTTTCATAAGGAGACCTGGTTGTCCTTAAGAGCCTAATTGTTTAAAGAGAGGCCTCGACATTAGGGAAGACCTGGGTTCTGAACTCCATCCCTTACCTCCCCTGCATTCCCTTGTTCTCTAGGTTTAGAATCCTACTTCCAATTCCCAGTGGAAAGAACCATTGGTACAGCAGAGTTAAGTAACTCTCACAGTGTTAAAAGATGATAAAAGATAAATATGTCTACTGTATATACATCAAGCAGAGCATTTAATTCTTATTCATGCTTTAAACTTTAGAGCAGGATTCATAGCCTAACAAGCTAAGAAAACTCACTTATTTAAAACTACGTATTTGCCATGTGTTAGTAACCAAAGATTGTGTTTGCTGTTTAGATATTTTAAATGATTGCCAGGAGTTTACTCTCATTTCATGTTCTCCTTTCCCCTTTAACTTTGAAGTGACTTTTTAAAAATTATTATTCCTAAATAACTTACTTAGCTAAGCGAAGGGATGGTATTAACTCTTAGGGCACTGCAGAAGCAAAACTGCTGTAGGCACAGTGGCTTGGCAGTAGATGGTGCTGTGGACAAGGCTGGTGGAGGAGGCACATGTATGGTCTAGTAGAATCCCAGGGATTAATTTAGCAATCCCATTGTTGGCTCCCCCCAAAACATACTCTTACCAACTAGACACTGTCCAACAATCTTTTTGGGAATGCAGTTTGTTTTTAAATTTGTACTTTATATGTTCAACGTTTGTAGACTATTGACCATTTTTCTCTCTGAAAGCGATCGCATTTTAGGTGCTAGACAAACATTACTTGTAAAAATATTATTAGGCAACTGTTCACCTTATTTTCCCATAGTAGAGTCAGATTGATCAGCCGAGCCTAGAGTATCTCCAACTAATCTGAACTTTTTTCATGATTAACTTTTTAGGAGAGAGAAACAAATGATCAGAAACCTACTTGCATCTTGAATTTAAGAAAACAATTTCTTAGGGCCAATTCTCATTTACTTTGATTTGCGTCATTCTTCTGCTTCCTGGTGTGATGCAGTGAGAATTGATATTCAGGATGAAGACTGAAGTGTTGCAAAGTCATGACTCATCCAAGAAAAATACATCCATTTTATTCAGTACAGACACCAAGCCTAGAAATCTAGTACACTCAGAAAAAGGATTTTCTGGTTCATAATAACAGTTATCTCTAAGGGCTGGCTCTGGGACCAGCAAAGTCCTCGATGGTTGATGTTAGGTGTGTTCTCTCCTCTAAGAGAGAGTAGGTGCTGTTATCCCTTTTCTATCATACAAGTGAAGGGAAGTGACTTGTCTGAGTCACATAGCTAATATGTGGCAAGGTGTGTGTGTCTCCAGACCCCGTGAACCTTTCTGTCATACCAGGAGGGGTAACTTCTGCCTTGTACATTCTGTTGCTGGAGGTGTTTGTGTTCCATACTTACTTTTCAGGTTTGATGTCAACAAATCTCTTCTCTAGAACTCATTGACATACTTTGAATTTTGTGGTTAGCATTTGATTATCAAAGAGTCTAAAATGAGAAAAGGTACACCACTTTTAGTTTTCAGGGGAAACCTTTTAAGATTTCACAATACCTTGTTAAAGATCGCTTGTTTTAGGAAGGTTGAAGAGAGAGATGGCACATTTAACTTCTTTGAACTATGTAGACTCTGATAAAAATGTCTTAGATTTAGAAGTAATAAAGAATGTTGGGTCTGTTTTTGACTTTGTTGCTCAGGTGATCTGGGAGTACCACAGCTCTCCATATGCCCAGTGACTTTCTTTCCCTTGGGTTAAAGAAAGTGTATTCATTTTGATCACTTAAGTACATCAGAGGGGATTATGATTTTGGAAACATTGAATCAAATCCTCATTCTGTATATTCATTTATTTTATTTTAGACTTTAGGCAGAGCCTAATCTGATTTTTTTAATGGTGATTTTTTTTTTGTACTGAAAACATTATAGAAATACAAAATGTAATATTTGGGAATTGTTCAAAAGAAAACACATATTATACCCAAAATGTTTATCAAGGAAGCTAAATGTAGCATTAACACTAGACTTTGAAAGGATAAGTTATGGGATGATTTGTATGAAAAATGTTGGGGAATAATTGTAGGAAACTTAGTTTTTCATTTTTTGTGAATGTTAACATCCATACGATTACAGATAATAAAGATATAAGACTTCTCCACTGTTGCAGAATTTCTTTTTCATCCTGTTTTAAAACAACCTTAGTTTGTTTCTGAATGATCCTTTTGTAATATAAAATTAATTTACTTAAATCATGCCTATGTCATTTTGACATCTGAAATTTCCTTACACTTATGGGAAGAAGGGATTGAGTGAGATTTTTATGTTTTTCACATTTTACAGTTTGTCTCATGAGGAAACTCCCATAAGAACTGGCATTCAAAGACATAAGCCTTGTTTTGTTGTTGTTGTTGTTGTTTTAAAGGAAATTTTAGTAGGTGAAGCAAGTTACTTTCTTTGCTCAGTATGTTTGGTGATAAAAATAGTGAACATGTGGATGATTAAACAGTTTTAAACTGGCATTAAACCTGTGACTTTAAAATTATAAACACTTTAGAGAGAAGTTCAAAAATGAATACCTAAGCAAAAGGAAACAGTATGTCATTTGGTAGACAGGTTTCTGGAAGAATTAGAAGAATTCTGTGGTATGTTTTATACATCAGGGCAAGATCAATGGGTTTTGAAATTGTCCAGTTCCAGATAAGGCTTTTAAAAATACAATTCACAGGCATATGGGAAATTTTTGAGTGGTTGTGTTGTAATGCAAAACATTTTTTTTTTCCCTCACAGCCCCATTAGAAGTTTATTTCATCTTTTTAATTTTATTTTTTGGGAGGAATCACATATAGGCTTCAAAACGATCATTCTCACCAGTGATTTTTTTTTTTTTTGGTCCCATTAACTGGAACTTAATATAAATAAAAAATAAGTAATTATGCAAAAGAACGTAGTTTACTAAGTTCCTCTACTATGATGATTATATTAAACACATATTGATAGAGGACTTATTGTGTGCCAGGTACTTTGAATAAACACCAGTCAGGAAAGACAAGGTTCCTTCCTCTTTGAGGCTTTATTGTATAAAGTGGGAATATAGATAATAAATTAAGTGAATAAATGAAAAGTGAATTTAAGGCAGTAATAAGTGCAGTCAAGAATGGGGGCCACTTTTCCATCTGGGTTTGGTGGTCTGGGAGGGCTTCACTGAGGACTTTAGAGCTGACTTCAGTGAAAAGAAGGCAACCTTTGCAAGGTCTCTGGGCATTGAGGATGGCCCATGCAAAGGCCCTGAGACAGGCAGAACCTGCCCTTGTGAGGAACAAGAGATAGCAGTGAAGGAACTAGGTCAGCAGGGCCTTATGGACCACAGGGGAGTTGGGGTTGGAGTGGAGTGTTTCCATTTAGTTTGAGTATAGTGGAAGCTGCCAGATGGATGATGGATGGTAGATGATTCTCTCAGTTTCTGCTAAGTTCTTTTATGTTACTTGTGATAGCACATCTCATTGTAAGGGCTTTTGTTAGTACACTGATTTTGGTGCTGTTTGTATTTTTCAATAGGAAATCATACTCATTTTATAAGTAAGAATATTTGTGTTTTCTTCTTCAGGCTTTTAATCTTGCGCAGTTTTTGCTTGTTGACTACAGTCCTTGGGTGAAGTTTAATGAATAAAATGCAAAGACTTATCTTCAAAGACTTTTGTAGACACTCCACATTTATGGATGTGTATATATATTTAGTCACACACATGCCCAAACATGTTAGTCAGTTTACTTTCTCTGGCTACCATGGGGGCCACCGTTTCTACTCTTGGCCAAAAAGAGACAGTTGGAAATTGGGCATTCAGCAATTTTGGAAAGTACCAATGAATCCTGATTACCCTTGTGTGTTTTTACCACATAGTTAAAACAAGGTGAATTGGGAGGTTCATTGTATAGTGAGTTGGGGATTTGAAAAAAATTCCTTTAATCTATCCCTAGTCAGTGTCCTTTCAAATGATCATTAATTGGAATGTTGTGATTTTAAAATCAGATTTTTTTCCCCCAATAAATTTTGTTCTTGTTTAGTGACCATGACAGAAGAAGAGAAATCATTGTGTGGGTTGTTAATATGACTAGTCATGGGTGCTCTTCACAGCTTCTGTTGGCTTTGTTCCAACCTGCAACATGCACTGGCTGTGTAACCATAAACCGTTTTATAACGTTTTAGTAAAGTGGCCACAATTTTTGCGAGGATAGACTGCCTGCCTAGTAACTTAGTTCTTTAATTTAATGAAGATTTTTTTTTTTTCTAGTTCTTCTTAGTGAATCTGTACGTACCTGTCTTCGTGGTGGAGAATAGTACAGTCATATAAATATATATTTTGTGGATAGTTGAAATGTTCTTTTAGGTAGTGCCAGAGATTATCTATGGTGTGCCTGTATTATTTGGAAATTGACTTCAAATGAATTTTCCATGGAAGCAGTGAAAGTACCACACTTGTCATGGAGCTAGTGTGTGCAGGTGTGTGTGGTGTGTGTGTGTGTGTGAAGGGCCTAGTGTTCAGTATGTACATAGCATTTCCTGTTTTTCCAGTCAGAAGTAGCTCTGCCCTTGCCTCAGTGTGACATGTGCTTTAACTCATGTGGCCTGATTTGCTTATTTGATTTTTCTTACAGGTATTTTTCCTTTCAGGATTCACTAGCATCACAAGATTAAACTGTTTTGATTGTTCATCCCTGGTTGCTGTCTCCACAAGCCTTTTTCAGAGTAATTTCAGTGTGAAACATGCTGCTGTTTAGGTACTGTGAGTAATCCATAAAGGGACCAAATCACAGGGCCCTTTAATTAAGCATACCAGCATATTAGCCAATACCTTTATGCATTTTGTGCCAGAGATGCTTAAGTATCTTCATTTTACTTTGGACTTTTAATTTTACCAAATGGTATTAATTATTCACATATACCTTGTATAAGGCAGAGAACCAGAACCAATAGAATATACATAGAAAAAGAGATTTGTTACAAGGAATTGGCTTACATGATTATGGAGGCTGAGAAGTCCCACGGTCTGCTGTCTCCAAGATGGAGACCCAGGAGAACCAATGGTATAAGTTCCAGTGTAAGGTCAGGAAAATTTAGATATATTAGCTAAGCAATGAGAGAGAGAGAGAGAGAGAGAGAGAGAAAGAGAGAGAGAGAGAGAGAGAGAGAAAGAAATCAATCTTTCTCCACCTTTTTGTTCCATTTGGGCCTTCTACTGGTTGGATAATGCCCACCCACATTGGGAAGGGCCATTTCCTTTACTCAGTTCATCAATTCAATGCTGATTTCATCCAGAAACACCCACAGGTACAGCCAGAAATAATGTTTAACAAGATATCTGGGCACCCCAATAGCCCAATCAAGTAGACACATAAAATTAACAATCACATATATGTAATACAATCAGAGTAAGGTTTTGTTAAAACACTTTTGTAAAAGTATATTTCCCAAGTTGGTTTAAATGAGCTGACTCCAAGAGTGTTAACAACAGGTACCCCTTCTTGAAGTCTGCTCCTCTACAAAGTCTTTCCCAGTAGTGCTAGCAACATCATACTTTTTCCTTCCTGACCAACACTTCCTTTATTGACCCAATTGATTGCTGCATTTTTGGTGTATTCTTGGTTTTGTGAGTGTATCTTCTGTAAGACAGTAAGTTCATCCACAATGAAGACAGTATCTACTGGCATACCTTGTAGACAAATCGTGGATTTGATTCCAGACCACCACCATAAAATGAATATTACAATAAAGTGAGTCACAAGAATTTTTTGGTTTCTGGGTGTATATAAAAATTATGCTTAAACTGTATTGTAATCTATTAAGTATGCAAAAGCATTATCTAAGAAAACAATGCACATACCTTAATTAAAATACTTATTGCTAAACAATGCTGATGATCATTTGAGCCTTCAGCAAGTCATACTCTTTCTGCTGCTAGAGGTTCTTGCCTTAGTGTTGATGGCTGCTGACTGATCAGGGTGGCAGTTACTGCATGTTGGGGTAGCTGTGGCAATTTCTTAAAATAAGACAATAATGAAGTTTGCTGCATCAACTGACTCTTCCTTTCACCAAAGATTTCTCTAGAGCGTGTGTTGCTGTTTGATAGCACTTTCCCCATAGTAGAACTTTCAGAACTGTAGTCAGTCTTCTCAAACCCTGCCACTGTTTTATGAACTAAGTTATGTAATATTCTAAATTCTTTGTTGTCCTTTCAACAGTAGAGCATCTTCAGCAGGAGTAGATTCCATCTCAAGAAATGAGTTTTTATTTTTTCATCCATAATAAGCAACTCCTCATCGTTGGTTTATCATGAAATTGCAGCAATTCAGTCACATCTTCAGGCTCCACTTGTAACTCTAGTTCTCTTGGGCTTTCCACCAGATCTGAAGTTGCTTCTTTCATGGAAGTCTTGAACCTCTCAAAGTCATCTATGAGAGTTGGGATCAACTTCTTCCAAACTCCTGTTAATGTTAATGTTTTGATATCCTCCCATGAATCATGACTGTTCTTAATGGTATTTAGAATGCTGAATCCTTTCCAGGCTTTTGATTTACTTTTCCTGGATACATCAGAGCAATCAGTGTCTATGGCAGCTATAGCCTTACAAAGTGTATTCCTTAAATAATGAGACTTGAGTTGAAATTACTCAATGATCCATGTGCTGCAGAATGAATGTTGTGTTAGCAGGCATGAAAACAACATTTTTGTCCTTGTACATCTCTATCAGAGCTTTTGGGTGACCAGGGGCATTGTAATTGAGCAGTAATATTTTGAAAGGAATCTTTTTCCTGAGCAGTGGGTCTCAACAGTGGTCTTAAAATATTCAGTAGCTCATACTGTAAGCAGATGTGCTGTCATCCAGGCTTTGTTTTACAGAGAACAAGGATAGTAGACTTAGTATCATTCTTAAGGGCCCGGGGACATTCAGAGTGGTAAATCAGCATTGGTTTCAACTTCAAGTTACCAACTGCATTAGCTTCTAATGAGAGAGTCAGCCTGTCTTTTGAAGCTTTGAAGCCAGACATTGACTTCTCCCTCTAGCTGTGAAAGTTCTAGATCAGCGGTCCCCAACATTTTTGGCACCAGGGACCGGTTTTGTGGAAGACAATTTTTCCACAGACTGGGGGATGGGGTGGGGGAGGGGGGTGGTTTCATGATGATTCAAGCTCATTACATTTTTCATTAGATTCTCCTAAGGAGCATGCAACCCACATCCCTTGCATACACAGTTCACAATAGGGTTTGTGCTCCTTTGAAAATCTAATGTCTCCACTGATCTGACAGAAGATGGACTGCTTGCCTGCCACTCACCTATTGCTGTGCACCCTAGTTCCTAACCCCAGGGATTGGGGTCCCTGTCCTAGATGACATCTTGTTCCAATATAAGGCCGTTTTGTCTACACTGAAAATCTGTTGTCTAGTTGTAGCCATCTTCATCAATGATCTTAAGTCAATATTCTGGATAACTTGTGCAACTTCTACATTAGCACTTGCTGCTTCACCTTGCACTTCTATGTTACGGAGATGGCTTCTTTCCTTAAATCTCACAAAGCACCGGGCACACTGGCTCATACCTGTAATCCCAGCAGTTTGGGAGGCTGAGGTGGGTGGATCACTTGAGGTCAGGCCAACTGACCTTGAACTGACCTGTTCAAGACCAGCTTGGCCAACATGGCGAAACCTTGTCTCTACTAAAGATACAAAAATTAGCCAGGCCTGGTTGTGCGTGCCTGTAGTCCCAGCTACTTGGGAGGCTGAGGCAGGAGAATTGCTTGAGCCCGGGAAGCGGAGGTTGCGGTAAGCTGAGATCGCACCACTGCACTCCAGCCTGGGTGACAGAGCAGAACTCCATCTCAAACAAACAAACCTCATGAACCAACCTCTTCTAACTTTCAATTATTCCTTTGCAGCTCTTTTGTCTTCTCAGCCTTCATTGAATTGAAGAGAGTTAAGGCCTTGCTCTGGATTGGGCTTTGACTTAAGGGAATATTGTGGCTGGTTTAATTTTTTATCCAGACCACTAAAACTGTCTCCCAAGAAGCAATAAGGCTGTTTTGCTTTCTCATCCTTTGTGAGTTTGCTGGAGTAGCAGTTTAAGTTTCCTTCAAGAACTTTCCTTTGCATGCTCAACTTGGTTCACTGTTTGGCTGAAGAGGCCTACTTTTGACCTGTCGTGGCTTTTGACATGCCTTTCTCATTAAGCATAATCATTTATAGCAGTTGATTTAAAGTGAGAGATGTGTGACTCTTCCCTTCACTTTAACACTTAGAGGCCATTGTAGGGTTATTAATTGGCCTCATATCAATATTGTTGTGTCTGAGAGGATAGGGAGGCCTGAGCAGAGGAAGGATGGGTTGGAGGGTGGTGCAGCAGTCAGTGGAGCAGTCAGAACACATACATTGATTGGTTGTTTGCTATCTTTTGTGGTTACATTTCATAGTGCCCCCAAACAATTACAATGATAACATTGAAGATCCCTGATCACAGATCACCTCAACAGGTATAACAATGAAAAAGTTTAAAATATTGTGCAAATTACCAAAATGTGATACACAGACCAGAAGTGAGCACGTGCTCGTGGCATTGACTGACTTGTTTGATGCTGAATTGCCACAGACCTTCTATTTGTAAAAAAAACATTATCTTTGGAGCATGTTAAAGTGAAGTACAGTAAAACAAGGTATGCCTGTGTATTTTTCCGTGGTGAACATTGTCTATGAAACAAAAACAGTGGTGGTGTTGATACCCACTTCCTCCCTAATCCATATGGTCTTTGTAAGGTGCACATGGAGATGACTGTTACAGCCATTAGCACCTCTTAAACTTCTACCAAGTCTAAATCTCCATTTTATGAATTATCCCCAGCAAAACTTACATTCAGGTGTAAAGTGATGGCAGTTACTTTGTATAATTACATCTTATTTAGAGGTTTCATTACTATTTACTCTTCAGATTTTGACTAGGTAAAGAAGTGTTTTGAAACTTAAAAATAACATTTTCTGGTATTAACAGAAGATAGTTATTTAATTTGATGGTAACTACTATTTGTTGCCTAATGTGGTGATATCAGGACGGAACTGGGCTCTCTATCATTTTTTTTCAGAAACCATCATTCACAACTGGCTTTTCCTCCATTAGCATGTGAAATCAATCACAGTAATAATAATGACAATAATATTATTATTCAGGCATATCCTTATATCTTGCTTACTATTTCCTGGCACTACTTTGTGTGATGGCTCTGTCAGTTTATGGTTGAAATAGTTGATGCGTTCCTGCTTATGTGCAATTTTAGCTTTGCTTTCTGAGAGTTTATGCTTCAAGTAGTAAAGAACTGAGCAGTTGCATTTAACTAAAACTTAATAATTTCTCTGAGTTCACTTTTAGACTCACTTGTTATAATGCTCTAGACTTTCCAACGGCTCTTCATCTGTCCCTCTTTGGGCCAGGAGTTGGTTTGAGACTAGAATCAACTACAGACCCTGGCTTGGGATAAGGCCTAAGGGACCGTGACAATAGTGGGTGGCCACGGAACCCTAGTGCTATGGCCATGGCAGGGTTCAGTAGGCTGACTGTGGGTCTTTAAACCCCAAGGAAGAGTTTTATCTAGACCTTCTAGGGTAAAACTGGCTGGGTCCAAGTGTAATAAAGCTAAAACTTTTCACTAAGGACATTTCACTGTTAGGACATGAAGTCCACCCTTAATTGAATTTTTTTTTTTTTTTTCTTTCCGATACAGAGTCTCACTCTGCCCCCCAGGCTGAAGTGCAGTAGCATGATCTTGGCTCACTGCAACCTCTGCCTCCTGGGTTCAAGCGATTCTCCTGCCTCAGCCTCCCAAGTAGCTGGGACTACAGGCATGTGCCACCACATCTGGCTAATTTTTGTGTTTTTAGTAGTGACAGGGTTTCACCATGTTGGCCAGGCTGGTCTCTGCCTCTTGAACTCAGGTAATCCACCCACCTCAGCCTTCCAAAGTGCTGGGATTATAGGCATGAGCCACCGGGCCTGGCTTAATTGATTTTTTTTTTTTTTTTTTCCAAAACCAGAGTTTGGATTTTGGTCAGCTGATATGGTGATTATTGGTGTCCCTAGTTGCTGACACCACTGCCATTTCCTAGCCAACCAGTATTTCAGTGCCTACAATGTGCCAGGCACCATGCTGCTACCTAGGTGGGTGGAAGTTGAGTCTTCCCTAGCCCTCGCTCTGAAGCACTGGGTAACTGTAAGCCCCATGGGCCTCGTCTCTTAGCTGGAATGTCATCTTCACCTTCAGCCGTCTCTTAGAACGTCACTTCTCTGGTCTGAACCCCAAGTCACTGCCTGGTGTAAGAGAAACGAACTGCCCTCACAGGTGCTCTGTCCTCATGAGCCCTCTGAAATGTCCTGTTGCCTCTTTTAAGAAATGGCTTTAGAGTACAGTTGCTATTGTTGAAATTGTCCATGTACCTTGTGTATGGGATCACGTGGGTCCCACTGTTTCCTACCAGACATGGGTGATGCAGCATCAGTGGAACAAAGATACGTCTTTTTAGTTTGGAAGAAAAATGAGGTTTCATCCCATTTTCTTTTCCATCCCTCTGCTATGGTCTGCATTTTTATGAGTCCCCAGAATTCATATAGTCAAATCTTATCCCCAAGGGGATGGTATTCAGAGGTAGGGCCTTGGCAAGTGGTTAGATGATGAGGGTGGAGCCCTCATGAATGGGATTAGTGCCCTTGTAAAAGAAACCCCAGAGAACTTCCCTGCTCCTTCATCTGTGTGAGAACACAGTGAGAAGGTGCCACCTGAGAACCAGGATGGGGACCCTCACTAGACTGGATCTGCTGGCCTTGATCTTGGGCTTCCAACCTCCAGGACTGTGAGAAATTTTTGTGGTCTATAAGCTGTCCAGTTTACAGAATTTTATTAAAAGAGCAACAATGTACTAAGTAAGGCACCTAGGCATTATGCTAGGTGCTGGAAATACTTGTAGCAAGGAGTAATGCAAATGGAATGCTATGTCAGAAGGTTTTATTTTCTTCTTTACATATTTATATGTAACGTAACAAAATTCCTGTAAGATTTTTTTTTTCTATCAACAAGAAGGTAAATTTCTCATGCCTAAAATAGCAATTAAAGCTACAAGCAATACAGTTTTTGTCTGTGCTCATAGATGTTTAATAGATTCGTTGAAGCTCTGTGGTCTAATGAAATGACAGTGTAGGAGTCATGAAAAGCTTGCATTTTCTTTTTTCTTTTTTTCTTTTTTTTGTTGGAGACGAAGTCTCACTCTTGTCGCCCAGGCTGGAGTGCAATGGCGTGATCTTGGCTCACTGCAACCTCCGCCTTCCGGGATCAAGCAATGCTCCTGCCTCAGCTTCCCAAGTAGCTGGGATTACAGGCACCTCCCACCACGCCCAGCTAATTTTTGTAGTTTTAGTAGAGATGGGGTTTCACCATGTTAGCCAGGCTGGTCTTGAACTCCTGACCTCCGGTGATCCACCCGCCTTGGCCTCTCAAAGTGCTGGGATTATAGGCGTGAGCCACGGCGCCCGGCTGCATTTTTTTCAATTATTATTTTTAATTAACATATAATAGTTGTACATATTCATGGAGTAGAGCTTGGTATTTGGATACACGTATCTAATGTGTTATGAGTAAATCTGGGTAATTAGCATATCCAGCACATCAAACATTTTTGTGTGTGTGTATTAGGAACGTTTAGAATCCTCTTTTCTAGCTATTTGAAAGTGTATAATAAATTATTGTTAACTATAGTCACCCTGCAATGCTATGGAACACTAGAACTGATTCCTCCTCTGTAGCTGTAATTTTGGAGGGGACTCAATGAATTCTTCCTCCTGCATCTGAACTAAGGCCAGCACCAGGTATGAGCCCCATGAGTGAGAGAGGCCTCCACACTGCAGGTGGACGACAGGCCAGTATCCGCAGACTGTGTTCTTGCAGCTGATGCTCAGCAGCTCACCAGAGCCCGAGTCCCTGTTGACATCCCTCATCCAGTTTTTCCTCTTTATCTGACCCTGAAATACCTCCCCCGTCTGGCTCCTCTCTATTTCTGGATACCCCTCCACTTTAGTTCAGGCCTTGGTCATCTTTTCCTTCCTCTCTGCTCTTTCTGCCTCTGAATAAAGAGAAGAAAAGAAACAACCTCGTCTTTATGATGCTCAAGTAACTTCAATGCACAGACATAAAGTATATCTCTGCCTGACCTCTAGACGGTGGGACTTGATAGAGGGGCGTAAGTCACATTCCAGCCAGCAGAGTCCTGTGAATATCTGCTTTGGTCTTAAAGCAGATATTTCTGCTGCTTTGAGAGTAGTCTGTATCTGGAGATTTAGGTGGATTATATCTCGATTTTTGAAGGAGTTTGCAGATGAGAACAAAGTACCACTGTTGATAATAACCTGAGAGTTTGTGGAGAACACAAAAGGCGCTGGGATCGAGGTAAATGCCTGGATTTTGCAGAAGGCACCAAGAGATCCTAGACCTTCACTGTACAGTATGGTAGCCACAGGACACACGTGGCTGCCCAGCACTGGAAATGTGGCTGGCCTGAATTGTGCCTGAAAGTGTAAGAACATGCCAGATTTTGAAGATTCAGTTTGAGAAAATAATGTAAAATAGCTCAATAATTTTTATATTAATTACATGTTGAAATGGTAATATTTTCTATTGGGTTAAATATATTATCGAAATTAACTTCACCTATTTTATTTAAAAATATGTTTACATGAAAACTTAAGATAACATATATGGTTCACATTTGTGGCTTACATTATATTATCACGAGATGGTGCCATTCTAGACTCTGTAATTCATTGATTTTGCTCCATCTCCTTGGCAGCATTCTAAAACATAGTGCGAAGCAGATGGTTGTGTACTTGTAGGAGAGAAAGTAGTAATAACTAAAAGCAAGGATAATTCCACTAAGAACAAATCATGCCAAACTGACCTCATTTTTTTTTCTTTTTATAGGGTTACTTGGCTAGAAAATCAGAACACTTCTGTGGGTTTATATTTGGATTTCTGTAACTCATTTGAAATGTGTCCTCTGATCAGGTGGAAGGCATTTTAGAGAGCACTGAGTTGTGGTTGATGGCACGGCTCTGTCTATAGCTGGTGAAACTCGGTTTGAGACAGTGTCTCACTCTGTCATCCAGGCTGAAGTGCAGTGTCGTGATCTCGGCTCACTGCAACCTCTGCCTCCCAGGTTCAAGTGATTCTCGTGCCTCAGCCTCCCGAGTAGCTGGGATTACAGATGTGCAACACGATGCCCTACTAGTTTTTTTTTTGTTTTTTTTTTTTTTAGTGGAGACAGGATTTCACCATGTTGGCCACGCTGGTCTCGAACTCCTGACCTGAAGTGATCTACCCGCCTTGGCCTGCCAAAGTGCTGGGATTACAGGCATGAGCCACCATGCCCGGTCTCCGTTCTCAGTTCTTGATGGTTGTGTCAGGAACAGCCTGAGCTGTCCTCCAGCTTCCTATAGAGTTTGCTTCATTTCAGGAATGTGAGGAAACATACACTAGCCTCATTTGAGAAGAGATCAGGTTTGGTCAGGTTTTTAGTGCTCTAGAAGGTTCTGCCCCATGAGCCATATTCTGTTAATGATCTGTGGTTCATTTATTGAACACATTTCTGGAGTACTTATGTGCCCTGGTACTATGCTAGGTGCTGGGAGTAAAGATTAATAAGATGTCATCCCTACCCTTAAATTTCCATCTAGGAGGAAGGAAAACAGCTTAAATGAAACCACAGTCCCTGTAGTAGTATACCATTGAGGCACATGTGTGTGGGGTGCTGGGCCAGGCCAGGGATATCACCCACAGCTCTGCTGGTTTGACAAGATTCCACTTGATTCTGATTTCTAACTCCTGCCATAAAGAATGGCTTAATTGTTATAAAACTAGAATCATTATCTTTAATTGTTCATATCTCACAACTTAGCAAATTCATTTATGTGAGATTTTTCTACAGCTGTGGTAGAAAGCTTGGCGATGTCTGCTTTGAAAAATTTCCAGGAAAAAATTGTCTTGACACTGCTCTTTGGGAGGTGTACTGGGCCCAAGTACTAGAGTGACCTTCAAACATTTCTCAAAGGACATTTAGCTTTGCCTACACGGTATCTGTTTGGCTGCATCCCTGCAGAAGTGAAGAAACGTACATTTTGGTCAGGCGTTTTGAACTCTAGCTAAGAGTCAGGAATCTACTGATCTCTTTACAATCGAGGAGGTTTGTTTTCTGATATGAAAGGTTTGCCCCTTTCTCAACTAAGAAAGACCCTAAGGTTAAAGAAAGAAAGTTGCCTAAGGATTCAGGGTTCAGAGCCCTGGCTGGCATGGCAAATTTCTAAATTCCTATGGCTCTAAGCTCCCTGACAGTAGAAATTATCAAACCCCTCCTAAAAGATTTGCCACCCAGACCACTGCAACTCCGACTGGATAGAGCGCTGGGCTTTTGAGCATCCTTTTCTAATAAGCAACTGCAGATATTAAATGGTTTCAGCATGCTTTTAGAGACTGCGCAGGAACTCTGTTTCCTGTGGTTCACCTTTTGACATAAAGAGCCAAATTCCACCTCATTTTAATGCTTAAACCCTGCCCCAAAGTGAACATGAGATGTATGTTACTTATATGTTTACCCACTGTGCACGCGCTCAGCTCCCTCCAAACCTGTGGCATGTGAAGGACTCTCGTGTGATCCAGTCCCTGTGAGGCATAAAACCCAACCTGTCCTCCTGTCTTTGAAGAAAGAAAGAAGACCTTTGACACACGCCCAAGATCGTCTCTTCCACACCAGCAAACCAGTATTGCCAGTAGAACTCTCCTTTCTACTCTTTAGCCATCCTGGTCTTTTGGATGACATTTAGTTCTGGAAGATTCTTTCAGAGATTTAGGTGGCCCATCCATAGCTTTGCTTCCATCAGCTTGTGTCTTCCAAGTATGTGTAAGTGGCTCTAGACAGCATCCAGGTGGCAAGGAGTTATGTTAGACCCCCTCAGAATCACCTTCATGACTGAGTAGGCCTCACGTCTGTCACAGGCTCTGCTTCAGCTGAAGGATATTCCAGAGATGGCCACACGACATCTCACTGTATTTTGGTAGAGATTTTGTGAGGACTTTGTGCATTACTGCCTAGTGTGCTCTGCACTTTACACGCCTTTAGCAATATGTAAAAAACCTGCAAGGCAAGTAATTTCATTAGAAAGATGAACAGTCAGCTTAGGCAAAATTGAGGTGAAACCATAGCAGCTTGGTAGGAAATTCTGACTAGTTTCTTCTCTAGCTTGACCTCTGTATTACATGCTTAACTTTTCTCTAGGTACTATAATTTTAATTTTCTGTTTTCCTCTGATTTTTTGTTGTTAAAATATCTAACATATTTTTGGGAAAGAAGGCAGGGTTTAAGGTAAAACTAAAGGCTTTCTTAATGTCATTTTTGGTTGGTTATGTTTAAACTCTACACCTAGAAGATGGAAGTTATTTTTGACCTTGCTCAAACTTTTATATTAAATATCTAAATCAGGAGTGGGCAATGTTTTTATTTTTATTTATTTATTTTGGTAGGTGAGAAAAAATACTTGTGCACTTTTTTCACATTTCAAAATAAAAGGTTCTGTTGAGTCCTAGGGGAAAAAATATTAAGAATGATTTCCTTGAGTAGAAAACCTCCAAGGGGATTTGGTGCTGGATCTGGGCCATGAACATGGCTTGCTCCGGGCACATTGGGTGGTCACAAGTGTGGTGGCAGACAGCCCTTTGAGTCCCTGGGCCCCTGGAGGACTACTGGAGGACATTTGGGGTTATCCCATTTCTTCCTCAGAGGAGTGCTGCAGAGTCTGTGTTACTGTGGTCGCACTTCAGTAACAGGTACATTAGTACAAAGATGTACTCTTCAGGTTGTTTGGGGAGTGGAGGAGTGGATGAGGGACAGGGACTGAATGGCTCCATAGCTTGGGGTCCCAGTGTTCTCCCCTGTCTGTTCTTCCCTTTCCTGGAGTCTGAGGTCTTATCCCACCTGAGCTTGGCAAGGTGAAGTGAGCGTTCCCATGACATTTGCCATCCCAGCCTGGTGTCTCCCTGCTGGGATGGCTCCCAATGGCCCCAGCTTCTCCTTCCCCCTGGGGCTGTCACTTCTGTCAAGTTCACCTTCCCCCCAGACCTGGGAGGGGCTGTGGAAGGCCCCTGATGGGTGTTCTGTAGGACCTCCTTCTCCTGAAAGGCTGAGTGATGTCTCTGGAACTGAGGCTGGCTGAGCTTTACTTATCAACAAAGATTTCTGTCATTACTGGACTAGATGGCAAATGCCTACTGTTACAGAATCTTTCTCCAAAGTGTATCAAAGATGGAGTATCGCCAATATCATCGCAAGAAATGTCAAGTCTGGCAGAAGAGCATGAAAGGGGCAGCTTTGGGCTGTCCCCATGGCAGTCTTTGGGTGCACATCAGGGGCTTATGGTGGGGAGTGGGTGCTGTTCTGTCTCTGGCAGCAGTCTCAGCCTGGCACACTTTTTGGGGCTCAGTAAATAGTTGTTTATATATTGGAAAGGCCTGGTGGGGTGGAGGGATTTGTGAATTACATGCATTCACCACATTGCTGAACCCATGAGGGAAAGTGGTGGGGAAGCAGGCTTCAGCTTAATTTGCAGTCCCAGATGACCCAGACCAGGATGGGCTGCCATATAAAGTGGACCTTGTATTCAGGGACACAGAGGGGCAGTAGGGCTGGACAGTTATCTTTTGGTCCTGCATGCTGAAGCCAAGATATTTTTTATCTTAACACATCGTCCTCACCCATAAACTACAGTTGCTGTTGCTATTTCTGGCACCACCTTTTTTACTTCTCATTTTGGGTTTATTTTATCATGGAGCTCTGAGCCTGCTCTGTGGTAGACTCAACCAGAGTCTATTCAGGGTATTGTCAGGGACACAGTGTTGGAAAATAAGGTCACTTCTCTCTTTAACACCAAAATAAACTGATAAATGCTTGTACGCAGAGTAGAGGAGTGAGGTAGCTGGTCTTTTGTGCTGGCATGCCTGTCACTGTGCTGTGAAAGTGACTGGGACATGGGCCTCTTGTGAACGAGGATTGCCTGTGCGCTAAGACGTGGCATCTGCTTGTGTTGATCATGATTTTGTCATCCATTCTCTCTGGCTTGGAAAAGGCCCGAGCCAAACTAGAACTGTCAGAGCTAAATTGGCATAACCCATGTCAGTTCTTCCTGGGAGGGCCCTTCTGGATTACCTGCTTCAGTGATCCAGACTGTCCATCTAGTAAAAACACTTGGCATCATAAAGCTTCCTGGGCCTCCCTCTGCCTAGTGGGAATCAGTGGGACTGCGCAGGGTACTCCCTGGGGTACGCTGATGCGCAGGTAGCTTTAGAAACCCTGGATCTGGGTCGTTGCTTTGTAAACTGTAGCACACAGTTACCAGGAACTGTAAATTCAAGCAAATTTACAGTTGCTCCAGAGTTTCTTATTCACGCGGTCTGGGGAGGGCCTCGAAATTTGCATTTTCCCCAAGTTCCCTGGTGATCTTGAGCCTGTCTGGATGAAGTCCTCATTTGCAAAGTGTGTAGTGTTAGGTCTGTGTCCCTGGACATAAGGTTATAAAGGTGGATGTCTTGTAGGGAAAATGCTGCAAAGGGCAAAAAGGGTTGTAAAAGTTCTCCCAAAGAAGATGACCTTTGATGCAACAGGCTTTAACTTTCTCATTGAGAATCTTCAGTGCAGTTCCTAATTTTTAAAATAACACTTCTGCTTAATAAGCCATGTATATGTATGTTTTCCCCAAGCATTCTGCATTTTTCTTTAATCGGTGTAGATTTTCATATTTAAAATGCCAGTTCAATTATAATTTGGTTTTGGTGTTACCATTTTTACAAAATAGTTTTCTTTTCTTAGGAATTGTAATTGTTTTAGTTGATGAGTCGATGTTCTTCTTTATGCTCAGACAACTTGGGCAGTTTTTACTTAAGATAACATTAAAGACGGGTACGATGACTCACGCCTGTGATCCCAGAACTTTGGGAGGCTGAGGCGGGTGGATCACTTGAAGTCAGAAGTTCAAGACCAGCCTGACCAACATGGTGAAACCTTATCTCTACTAAAAATACAAAAAATTAGCTGGGCATGCTGGCATATGCCTGGGATCGCAGCTACCTGGGAGGCTGAAGCAGGACAATCGAGATTGAACCCCTGGAGATGAAGGTTGCAGTGAGCCAAGATTGTGCCACTGCACTCCAGCCTGGATGACAGAGTAAAACTCTGTCTCAAAAAAAAAAAAAAATTGATATAGATCCTATTGATTAATTTTGGAGGAATACGGTGAAGATAATTTCTAAATTTAGTCTTAGGTCCTTAAGGAAAAGTGACCTCAGTTAACTAAAACACGTGTTTGAAAAGGCATGAGGGGCCAGGCATGGTGGCTCATGCCTGTAATCCCAGCACTTGGAGAGGCCTAGGCAGGCGGATCACTTGAAGTCAGGATTTCTTTTTTTTTTCTTTTCTTTTTTTTTTTTTTTTTATTATACTTTAAGTTCTAGGGTACATGTGCATAACGTGCAGGTTTGTTACATATGTATACTTGTGCCATGTTGGTGTGCTGCACCCATCAACTCGTCAGCACCCATCAATTCATCATTTATATCAGGTATAACTCCCAGTGCAATCCCTCCCCCCTCCCCCCTCCCCATGATAGGCCCCAGTGTGTGATGTTCCCCTTCCCGAGTCCAAGTGATCTCATTGTTCAGTTCCCACCTATGAGTGAGAACATGCGGTGTTTGGTTTTCTCTTCTTGTGATAGTTTGCTAAGAATGATGGTTTCCAGCTGCATCCATGTCCCTACAAAGGACGCAAACTCATCCTTTTTTATGGCTGCATAGTATTCCATGGTGTATATGTGCCACATTTTCTTAATCCAGTCTGTCACAGATGGACATTTGGGTTGATTCCAAGTCTTTGCTATTGTGAATAGTGCCGCAATAAACATATGTGTGCATGTGTCTTTGTAGTAGAATAATTTATAATCCTTTGGGTATATACCCAGTAGTGGGATGGCTGGGTCATATGGTACATCTAGTTCTAGATCCTTGAGGAATTGCCATACTGTTTTCCATAATGGTTGAACTAGTTTACAATCCCACCAACAGTGTAAAAGTGTTCCTATTTCCCCACATCCTCTCCAACACCTGTTGTTTCCTGTGAAGTCAGGATTTCAAGACCAGCCTGGACAACAAGGTGCAACGCCGTCTCTACTAAAAATACAAAAATTAGCCAGGCATGATGGTGTGCACCTGTAACCCCAGCTACTCAGGAGGCTGAGGCAGGACAATCGCTTGAATCCAGGAGGTGGAGGCTGCAGTGAGCTGAGATTTGCGCCACTGTACTCCAGCCTGAGTGACAGAACGAGACTGTCTCAAAAAAGAAAAAGAAAAAAGGCACGAGGATTTCAAGTGAAATCTAGTTAAATGAGTATTATATAATTAAAATAGGTCCTATTTGGAAACAAATTGAACTCTTGGAATATTTAACTATTCCTAACTATATCATTCAACTCATTTTATTTATGTGGTTTAATTATATATTTGACCCATTTAATCTTAATGCCTCATGAAAACAAAACTATGTAGGGTATCTTTTAATCATTTTTAGCATCTGAGAAATCTGATGTCTCTTTAGTGGATTTGGCCAGAGAAAACTGGAACACGTGCTCTCATTGCCACTTTGATGGTATTTTTTAAATCTATGAAATAAATGCTTTTAGAAAAGAACTTAACTGGGCAAAGAGAACCAGGAGTGGAAGTAAAATTTGAATTATCTATTGTTGCATAACAAATGACGCCAAAACTTAGTGGCTCAAATAATACAGATTTTTGTCTTCACATTCTGTGGACATTCGGAGTGTCTTAACAGGGAGTTTCTGGCTTGGGCCTCCTGGGAGGTTGTTCTCAGATGTGGCTGGGGTTGCAGTCATATGGAGGCTGCACAGAGCTTGGAGGCTCAAACGCCCAATGTGCCTAAGTTCTGGCTCAGCTCCTTGACTGGAGAGTTGATGCTGCCTGCTGGTGGGGGCTGGGAGCTCAGTTCCTCCCCAGCTTAAGCCTATCCTGGTGCTGCTTGGTTGCAGGTCAAATTTTTGGCCAGCCAAGAACCTGAAGGAAGATATTTCGTAATGTCTCAGTCGGGCTAGCTACCCAACTCCACGTATTCATCCTGTTTGCCTTAGGGTGCTGCCTCATGCCAGGAAGTGCTCCAGTCTGTGTTTGTCGTGTTCTGTGCCCTCCAGGAGCTCATGATGCACCAGAGAAAAGGCTAAGCCCAGGGCCCATGAGAAGCTGGTGCAGTGAGCAGCATGGGCACAACCTGAATGAGGGAGGGAGTGTGTCCACGAAAAGCTTTCCTGAAGAAGGTAAGATTTGAGCTGAGTCAGATGTGCCTGCCTTTTAAGAGAAGGTAGATGTTAGCTAGGTGAAGGGGTGGGCTGGAAGCAGGAAGTTGGGGGAGAAATTTAGGAAGGAAATGCTAGGCAGATAGAACAGACTTAGTGAAGGGACTGAGAATTGAAACAGCACAGCAAGTCTGGAGAACTTTAGCAGTTTACTTTTGCAGTGCCTAGGGAAATGTTTGAGTTAGGGAAAGATGCCAGGACTGGAGACACTAGTGTGGTAGGTAAGGGAGTCTGCTTCTCAAGCACACAACTTAGATGCTTGTGTTTCTTGCTCATCATGCACATTTTCTTATTCATTCCTCAACAAAGATTTGAGCATATAAGGCTTAAGGCATTATGGTGCTTCATTGAACCCTGCAAGGTAGGTATGTTTATATTTTATAGATAAGAGACTGGCTGAGGGATATTAATTGACTTGCCCAAGATGATGTGGCCAATGAGTAGCAGGGCTGCATCTGTGTGAAAACCCCAAAGTCAAGTTGAGATGCAAGCCAGTTCTTTATAAGAATCACTGGAGGCACATATTTTATGTAAAGATTTCAGGGTTCCACCCTAGACTTACTTATGTCTAGGGGAAGGGCCTCGGGTACTCTTTATTGGTGAAGTGGAGAGTTTAGCTTTGCTTTCAACTTGATCTTGACATCAGTGAGAGTGGAGAAATTGTGGAGAAGGGTGTGCAGTTTCTTTTCTGTATGTGATGAGGGACATGAAGTCCAAAAGATGTTTTTATTTGGAAAATTCTGAGTGACATTACTGCCTCCATCTCTTTGAAGATATTTTCAAAGTCTCTAAAAAATAAATTGTGAAGAAAAATATCCATAAGCTTCACTATCTTGGAATCAACACACAATTGGATTTTTGATATTTGATTTCATTTGATATTTCATGTGAATGAGTAGCTGAAAGGTGCTAATGAGGTATTTAATACTGGTACTAGAATCAAAAGCTGAGAAATACCTAAACACAAAGGCCAGACTAGTAATAATGTCATAGGTTCCTCAGGACTAGAGAAAGAAAAACATGAGGAATAAAATTACTAAGAATGATTGAAAAGAGTGCTTTGTTGTTAAGGATTGCTCTGTATGTCATAATGTACTGTTTAAGGTCTTCACGTGTATTGGGTCATTTTATCCCCAAAACCAAAAATGTTACTGTTTTTATATTTCACAGGACTATAGAATGTGAAAAAATGTGAAATTTAGTTAATTATTGTTTTTAAATGCTCAAACAAATGTATTTAATTTTTTAATATCCTTATAATTTTTTCTGCCTGTTCTACCAATTATTGAGTGCGGAGTGCTAAAAATCTTCACCTGTGATTGTAGATTTGTCTGTTTCTGTCTTTAGTTCTGTAAACTTTTATTTCATTTAGTTGAAGTTCTATGATTAGGTACATGTACATTTAGAATTCTCAGGTCTTTGTAATAATTGACTCTGATCGTTCTGTAATGCCTGCTCCTTATCTTTGAAAATACTTCTTGTCTTAAAGTTTACTTTGTCTGATGTTGAAATAGCCACACCAGCTTTCTCATGATTAGTGTTGGCATGGTATATCATATGTATATATTTTTTCCATTCCTTTATTTTTAACATACCTCATCGTTATCCTTAAAATGTGTCTCTTATAGTGTACAGTTAGATAGTGCTTTTTTAATACAGTCTTGACAGCCTTTCCCTTTTAACTGAGGGGTTTAGCCTATTTACATTGACTGTAATTTACAATGATATTATACATTGATATGGCTGAGTTTTAAGTCTATTGCCTTATTCTTTGTATTCTATTTGTTTGATCTGTTTGTTCCTCCTTGTTGCCTCACTTTGGCTTAATCAAGTAATTTTTAGCGTTTTATTTTGTCTCCTTTGCATTTTAGCCAAGGTTTGGTTTCACTTTTTACTGGTTGCTCTAGGGATTACAATAGATAGATAGATAGATAGATAGATAGATAGATAGATAGATAGATAGATATAGAATCACCATCTACATTGAATGAATATTTTACCTCTTCACATTAAATGTAAGAATCTTACAACTGTATATTTTCCTTTACCCTCCTTTACTTTTACTGTCCTTGTGCTATTCTCTATTTTACTTGTATGTTTGTTGTAAACCTCACAATACATTATTTTTAACTTTTCAGACAAATATCTTTTTGTAAATATAAAAAATAAAAGGCCAGGCGCGGTGGCTCACGCCTGTAATCCCAGCACTTTGGGAGGCCAAGGCAGGCGGATCACAAGGTCAATAGATCGAGACCATCCTGGCCAGCATGGTGAAACCCCATCTCTACTAAAAAAATATAAACATTAGCTGGGCATGGTGGCACACGCCTGTAGTCCCAGCTACTCAGGAGGCTGAGGCAGGACAATCTCTTGAACCCAGGAGGCAGAGGTTGCAGTGAGCCGAGATCGCGCCACTGCCCTCCAGCCTGGTGACAGTGAGACTCTGTCTCAAAAACAAAAAAAAGAAAGAAAGAAAAAGGAAAAAGTGTTTATCTATAAATCCACACATTTGCCATTTCTTGTGCTCTTCATTTCTTCCTGAGATCTAATTTTTTTTCATTTGGTATTATTTCCCTTCAGCCTGAAGAACATTCTCTATTGTTTATTATAGGGTAGGTCTGCTGGTGATTAACTTTCTTAGCTTTCATTTAGCTGAAGACTTCTGTTATTTGCCTTCATTTTGTTGCCAAGTATGTAGTATTCTAGGTTGTCAGCTTCCTTTTCTTTCAGCATTGTAACTATGTTGGTCTATTATGGCCTCCCTTGTTCCTAAAAAGAAGTTGGCTATCATTATTATCTTTGTTCCTTTGTATGTAATGTCTTTCTTGTCTTACTGCTTTTTAAAATTTTTTTCATTTATGTTTTATTTTCAGCAATTAGACTCTGTTATGCTTAGGCATGTTTTTCTTTGTATTTGTCTGCTTTGAGTTCATTGAGCTTCTTGGTTGATTTTTTTCCCAAATTTGGTACATTCAATCTACGTTTGTTCAAATATTTTTAATCCTATCACTCTCTCTCTAATTGCCCATATATTTTATTGTTTGGTATTATCTTCCAAGTCACTTGCACTTAATTTTTTTCCAGTTGCTTTTCTCTCTTTCATTTAGTAAATTCGTTTTTTTTTTTCCTTCTACAAAGTCCAATTAGCAAGCCATTCAATAAATTTTTAATTTGAATTATATTTTAGTCTTATATTTTATTTAGTGCTATTTTACAGTTTTTATTTCTGTCTGAAAGTGTTCCATCTCTTCTCCTATTAGATTTTTTTATTTGCGGTAAATGTCTTAATATATTTGACGTAGTTGTTCTAAAGTCCTTCACTAGTGAGCTCACTAAGTGAGTCATCTGAGATTCTGTTCTTACTGACTGTTTATTTTTACTTGTGGATCATATTTTCCCATTTTTAAATATATTTTGTAATTTTTAAAATTTTCAGTGTTAAATTTTTAAATTGTATTCAGGTGTACACAAAATAGTAACATTTGTTTGTTTCATTTCTCAAGAGTGCTAGCTCTCTTCTTAATGGAGATAAGGCTAAGGAGCTGTATATTTAGATCCCTGAATGTTCAGTTAAGGTTGGAGTTACACTTTTAATTAGATTGAGTTCACCTGATCAGCCTTTTAAAAAAAAGTTCATGTCAATATTTCAGCTGGGAGAAAGTTGGTCTACAATTTTAGATCTTTGATTTCCTGTTGGATTAAAAGATTGAATGAAGCATCATGAGAGTATATGGGCTACATGATTTCTCTCAGCCTTCTATCCTTTCCACTGTTGCTTTTTTGTCTAATTTGGGAGGTTGGGGGAAGGTGGTGGTAGATCAGAAGGCTTATTAGGAAAGTAATTTGCTTTTGCATTTGTTCTTCTAGCTTCCAGTCTGTCCCACCAGTGCATGCCACTGTCTGAGGCTTGTGTTTCTCTCCTTATTACTGTGAGTCTCTCTCCGATGGCTTGTTCCTCCTGATCTAGACGAGGCAGTCCTCAGATAGGGAAGCTGCTGTGGCTTTCAGCTCACCCAGAAAAGGCTACTTTCTTCCTGGACTTAGACTTCTTTGCATTTATTATTTTTTGCTAGGCCCATAGAAAAGTGACTTTTTATTTTGTCCAGGTAAAATTTTTTTGTTGCCATAGGGTGGAAGGCTTTTTTGTGCTTCTCATTAGACACAGAAGTCTCACATGCATTTTTAAAGCAAGTGCCCCAAAGTATAAAGTGTCAGTGAGTTTTCTTTGCCCCTGGATGCTGATTGGGTTTCACCAGTTGGAAGCACTGGATGACCATCAGTTCCCAGTTGAATGTGTTAAGTGACATTCTTCTAATTTTTCTTTTATCCAAGTGTAAAATCTGTGGTATCTGTGCTATTCTATTGGGTCACCAGTGGTTACTGATACCTGCCAACCAAACAGGATATCTGAAAGGCAGTAAAAAAAAAAAAAAATAAATAAATAAATAAATAAATAAAACCAAGCATTGCTCTCTAGGACTTGCCCTGAGACACTGTTTTTTAAGTATGGAACTGCCCAATCACATGTAAGCCAGAAAACATGAAAAATTAAAGACACATACACAGAACGGATTCCTAGCATTACTACTACTTATGGTTTAAATGTAATTATTTACCATTTCAGGTACTGTATCAATGTTGTTAAATGTATTGTCATTTAGTAGTCAGAACAATCCAGAGTAAAACTGAGATTCCAAGTTGGGGTTGACTGCAAAGTGTATATCACTTTTAACCACTGTGCTATAAATGCTACCTTGTTCAGCCTAGTTGATCAACCAATATTATTTTATCCAATACCAACTTGGTTGAACAAGGTAGCATTGATAGCACAGTGGTTAAAGGCATATATTTTGCAGTTAACCCCAACTTGGAATCTCAGTTTTACTCTGGGTTGTTCTGACTACTAAATGACAATACATTTAACAACACTGGCATTAATTTCCTTGAAGTTCTAAAGAGAACATACAGCAGTCGTTAAATATGGCAAGTTCAATCTGTAGTGAAACCTTACCCTAATTGTTTTACACACATACTCTATGGCCTGGCTCTAGCATTCCACTTGCTGGGGAGCCAGTGTTGAGAGTTTCTGGGGTGCACGAGTGAGAAGGGAGCTGAGCTGTGAGCAGCATTCTGGAGTGCTGTTGGTGCTAGTCTCTCTCTCCTGCGAGTGTAGTCAGGCTCTCACTTTCATAAACACAATGATTAATATTTAGCCTGTTCATGTACAAGAGCTTTACTGGTGAGAAAGACCTAACTCTGTGCTTCTATGCTGAAAGCTAAATGTCCCTTGACATGAGAACTTAAGAAGTACCCAGTAGACATGCCCTACACCATGGGCAAACCATGCGGGCATTATGCTAAGTGAAATAACCCAGTCAAAGAAGGACAAATGCTGCATAATTCCACTTACGCAAAGTACCTAGAGTACACAATGGTGACAAAGTACAATAGTGGTTTCCAGGGGCTGTAGGTGGGAAGAAATAGGGGTGAATGGGGGTACAGAGTTTCAGTTTTGCAAGATGAAAGGAATTCTGGAGATGGGTGGTGGTGATGGTTGTACAACAATGTGATAGTACTTACTCCACTGAACTGTATACTTAAAAATGGTTAAGTTAGTCAGTTTTACATCATATACATTTTTACCTCAATTTAAAAAAAATTAATAATATATAACATGATGTCTCAATAAAATTTATATTTCAACCTTTAAAAAAAGCATCCAGTGGATTCTGTTATGTTTTACTAACATTATGCTTAATTTTTGTAGAACAGCAGAAAACATCAGTATTGATATTGGCATTGTTCTACACTTGCTTATTAAGGAGATGAATAGCTTTTCTTAAGGAAAGCCAAAAGTAGAAATTCTTTGGCCTGAAATCATTGCCACCTGCTCTGGAAAGCACTTGAAGAAGGCTCCAATTATACTTCTAGACAAGAAAGCCCAAACCCAGGGGGTTGTTAGACAGTGATTAGTCTCTCCAGGGGCAGAAAAACAGTGTGGGAAAGCCCTGTCCTCGCAGGTGATGATCCCCAGGAGCCTGTGTGTCTTTCAGACAGATTATGTGAGACTTAGAGTCCCTGCATCTGATGTTGAATATATGGTGGAGACTAATTTTTTTAAGGAAAAAAAATTAAAAGAGAGATGAATTTCATCAGAACTCTCTAATACATGGAAGGATGGAAAACTGCCAGTTTATAATCTTAGTGGAAAACAAATTTGTTGACTTGATTTCTTGGCGTGGTATTCTAGGGTTACTTAAGTACTATTACATAATTTTTATTTTTATTTTTCAAGCAACACAGCGAGTGATTTAATAGATAGTCATTGAAAAATAATAATTTAAAAGATCAGCCTCCAGATAAGAGAAATGCTTTCTGCTTTGCCCCTATGTTTTTACTTTAAGTAAGTATTTTTTTATGATGTCGGCCAATAAAGGATTTTGCATGTAAAACTTAGCAGCTACAAAATACATGTTTTTTTGCAACAGTTTTTGCTGGACAAAGAGGTACAATGATTTTGGAAGAACTGGGCTGATGAAAAAGTAAATATTTCCCAATATATTTTGGACTCGTGAATCTCAGGTCCTGCACAAGTTCAAACGTTTTTAAGGAAGGTAGCCCTACTATTCTCTCCTGCCTAGAATAGCATGGTAGTCCCACAAAACATATCAGAGTTACCCTTGTTTGCATTCATATATGGTTCCATGTAGCTGCTGTTCACATGTTGGCTGGGAACTTTACTATAAACTGTGTTAGCTTTGTCATTGTATTCGTCTTTTCTAGATGAGTTAGGATTTCCAGCTGTTGATTCAAAATCATTGAAATCGTGGGAAATGACAGCATTATTAATTAGATCGTATCCAGTCAGTAATGTGCTAGCTTTGAAAACGTGTGTTTGTATAATAAGCTGTGTCTGAGTACCATTTTTAGGAGTGTTAAAAATGAAAATGTGAACTGTGTAGCACTTTTTAAAAAACTGTATTCTTTGCCACCAGGTATGTTTATCTTTAATTTGCAATTGAGTATATTTATCCTTAAAAAGCTTAGTACATTGTACTAAGCACTTATAGGTTTTTCCATCATGGCATTTTCCAGAAATTTCTATCTTGGCGTAACATTTCTTTAGCCATATATGGATTTGCTAAATGTTATTGTTTATAGAGAATCAATGAACAAAAGTGATGGGCTACATTTGAGTAAATTTAATGAAACTTTCAATGTGCTTTTCTTTTTTTTTTTTTTTTTCTTTTTTTTGTAAAACTCAGAGAAATATACAGATCTGTTTCAACTCGGTCCAAATAAAAATAAGTAATTAGAATACATAAAAAGTCTTCTCTTTAAGTTGTCTTTTTCCATAGCATGTGAGGAGCATTGCAGAGAGGTGATTTGGGTCTTATTAGTTTGAACCTCAGGAAGATGTCTCTAATTGTATAAGCCTGCCTTTTTTGGAAAGAAAAG
The DNA here is from genome assembly GCF_007565055.1 of Rhinopithecus roxellana. NCBI lineage: Eukaryota > Metazoa > Chordata > Mammalia > Primates > Cercopithecidae > Rhinopithecus > Rhinopithecus roxellana. The sequence goes on from NC_044557.1 coordinate 30,405,278, forward strand.
GAAAATTTTCAGATTGTTGGGAAATCAATGATCCATAACCAAAAAGGGGATAGAAGGAACTTTATTAAGTGATTCCTCTGTGCCTGGCATTTTTACATATATTATTTTGTTGACATACATTCCTCCAAAGTAGACATTATTTCTATTTGTTGATGAAAAAACAAATTGCCCAACTTGATTTGTCCAAGGTACGTTATGAATAATAGTGGCAAGGACTTAACCCAACTCTGCCTTACTCAGTGCTGCTGCTGAACAGCCAGCCAGCATTGAGTGAGTGTGTGCCCTGTGCCTATTCCTTTGCCCACTTTTTTATAATAAATTATTATTTGATCCTCACAGTGACCCTTGCAGGAAGGGGCTATAATTACCTATTTACAGACCAGGAGGTTAAGTTAGTTACTCAAGGTCACATAGTGCCATGGAGGCAGGCTTTGAACTCAGTTGACTTCAGAATTCCAAAGAGAGTACATTAGCTAATCATTTTGGTTCTTGTACTATATCCCAACTTAAGGCAGCCTGGATCCTTTAGAGAGTTGCTCACCTTCTATCTTCTGTAGACTTATAATAATGGTATTTGCCTGGGCTTACACTATATCTGCTGCATAACCCACATTGATACACTGCAGACAGGACATAAACAACATGGCTAATTTACTGTCTTGGAATCCCACTCATTCAAAAATATCTATGAAGTGTCACATCCTGGGCCACATCCCAGTGATTAAGATAACCAGGCAGGGGTTTGTGGTTTAGTGGGGAGTTACAGCTATAACTAACCTTTATATCTGGGGCAAATGTTTTCGTGGAGACGAGCAAGGCACCGTGGGCATGAAGGGGAGAAGTGGTCAAAGCTCAAAGAGGTCAAGGGAATGTTTCTCAAAGGCAGCACTGTCTGAACTAGGGAGGCATGGGCTGAAAGTCTCCAGACTCACAGCAGGAGACAGGGGTGTTTCAGACAGTGGGTATTTCAGACAGTGGGTAGCATGTGCACAGTGGGAAGGCAAGAAGAAGCATGGCCTGATGAGAGGGTGCTGCAGTGCTTCTGAATAGCTGGAACACAGCAAATGGGAACATTGGTAGATGAGACTCCATCCATAGCGACCTTGTCTGCCATCCTGAGAAATGTTTGGCCTTGATCTTATAGGTGATGAGGAACAGTGAAAGTGTAAAAATTATAGGCGTGAGGGCAGGAGGGCATGGACGCAACTGGATATGAGAAAGATTAATTTTGCTGAAAGGCTGGTGTTGGGAGACAGGTTGTGAGGTGATGGTAATGACCTGAGTGTCACACTCAGATTAATTTAGGATGAGAGTATTACTAAATTTGTAGCTGCTCCCAGGTGTCCCTACCTTAGCAGGCAGTCCATTCAGATTTGAGATTGTTCAGTTGCCAGGATGTTCTTATCGAGCTGTATAACCTCTCTATACTTCTGCTACTCTGCTACTCAGAATGATGTCTCTTCCTCCACATGACAGGCACTTCCCTAGTTGATATGAATATTTTTAGGTCCACGTCCTGTCCACCCATGCCTTAGTTTCTGCTAGATCTTATCAACTTGGATTGGACAGGAGGTCCATGGTCTTTCCAGACTCGTGCATCATCTTAGGGACTTAGTAGTGGGGGTTTGCAACACTATACAAGATTCTGGCACCTTCAACTGGACTTTAGAAGGGGACTTGTAATGAGTACATTCACAGCATAATAGAACATCCCCTTTACGCCTGCTACATGGGTTGACCCATTGAGTACAGGGTAGTGCTTGTGTATATTTGTACTGAACGCAATGCTTCTGATAGTGCAGCCTATAATTTCACTAGCGTTTATGCCGTAGCTAACAGTTGAGTGATAAACTTGCAGGCTTTTTTCACATAACATAGTTTGAGCTTCTACTGTGGATTGTATTACTTACTTGTTTTGGATGATGAACTTTGTAAGAGCAAGGACTCTTTTTTACTTAATCTTGGTGTCCTTTTTCATCTAGTGTAGTGACTAAAACATGCCAGCCCAGCCCATCAGGAAATATGTGTTGAGTAAATGTAGTTTAATTATTATTTTGACCTGTACTTGATATTAGTACTGTAAAATTGTTCTAGCTTAGCACATTTGGAATCATGATTCTATTGTATATCATTTTAGTCATTGTCAACCTTGAATCATCTGTAATCACTTTGATAAGCCTGTCTTATATCTTGTTTATATATTATAGATAAGAGTTTCTAGTAGACTCAGAGACAAAGCCTTGTGGATGCTTAAGAGGTTTTTCCCATTTAGCATATCAAAGTGTTTTTAAGAATAGTTTTGGAGTTGATTTATAATCTGGTCTATAATTCTTCAAGTTTCCACATTGACTGTTTTTTTCTACACATTTCTTGGTCTTTGTTACCCACACAATGGGTGGGTTCAATTTCTTGGTGGTTGACAGTCCAGTGACCACAACTGGATTTAACAAGGGGATTGTATTACTTGCAAGAAGTAAGGACACCAGGATAGTTCCCAGAGCAGTGCCTTCCCTAACTGTGGTGAAAACAGGGCTTTCATTAGGCTGGTTAGCTGTCATTGTATGAAGAGGTAGAGTAAAGGCAGTGCAGGTGCAGCTGCTGGTCATGTTTCTACATATTATCAATCTTCTACATACAATCAAGCTTTTACATATGGTCATGCTTCTACATACATCATTCGTATAGAAAATTGCAAATAAACTCCTCCCCAGGCAGGGTTTTTAGTGTAGTGATGAGGAGAGTTGGTCAAAGTTTGTCTCCAACTCTGGCATCCCTGGGCCCAACTGTTTTTTGTTTTTCTGGGGTTGAGTTTCTTCTTGGAACTTTTTAAAAGAACATGAACTGAAGGTGCAACAAGGACAAGTGGGTCGTCTCTCACAGTGTTTACCCAAAAACCCAGGGACCTTGGGCTATATCTTCCCTCTCCTGTATGTCACTCTCCGTGGATTATCAAGAGTTTTAGAAAGTTTATCTTTTTACATTGAAGAAATTTATTGTAGACCAAATAGGATTAGAATATATTTTGGAAATCTATTATAAGATCACAACTTACTAGAAGTTGTAGAACAAGGGAATGATTTAGTTTCCTTGTAAGCAGTATTATTGATTATTGGTTTTTCTTTTTTGTGGTCTCCAGATACTTAGCCATCATTGATTGCTATAATCCTTATTAATTATTTGAAAATGTTGAGTACCATCCACTGAAAGAGTCCCAGGGCTTATTGAGGAAGTTTGTGAATATTAAAAGATGGGAACACTGAGTTTTTCTTAAAGCACTTTTGTGAGTTACAATATATATATATAACTAAATTTACTGATTTTAAGTGTATGGTTTAATGTATTTTCGCAAATATGGGCAGTTATGCACCCACTACCACAATCCTGAAATAGAACATCTCTATCATCCAGCATGTTCTCTGGGGCGTCTTTGCAGTCAGTCCCTTCCCCCACACTCTGACTGTGCCAATCATTGATCTGCTTTCTATTGCTCTAGTTTGCCTTTCTCTAAAATTTCATATAAATGCGATCATATGTGTAGTCTTTTGTGTTTGGCTTCTTTTCCATAGTATAATGCTCTTTAAATTGATTTACGTTGTTGTATACATCAGCAATTATTTCCTTTTCATTACTGAGTAGTATTCCCTTGTGTGATATACCGCGAATTGTTTATCCATTCACCAGTTGATGGACGTTTGGATTCTTTCAAGTTTGGGGTTATTATGAATAAGGCTTCTGTGAAAATTCTTGTGCAAATGTTTGTGTGGAATCTCTGTGTTTCAATTTTGTCTTGGGTATATACTTAGTAGTAGCATTGCTGGGTCATATGGTGTGTGCTTAACTTTATAAGCAACAGCCAAATTAGTTTTCAAAGTGCTTGTAACATTTTGAATTTCCAACAATCATTGTATGAAATCCAAGTTGTTTCGTATCCTTGTAAACACTTGATATTTTCTTTCTGAGACAGAGTTTCACTCTTGTTGCCCAGGCTGGACTGTAATGCCACGGTCTCCGCTCACTGCAACCTCCACCTCACGGGTTCAAGTGATTCTGCTGCCTCAGCCTCCCAAGTAGCTGGGATTACAGGCACCTGCCACCACGCCTGGCTAATTTTTTGTATTTTTAGTAGAGATGGGGTTTCATCATGTTGGCCAGGCTAGTCTTGAACTGCTGACTTCAGGTGATCTGCCCACCTTGGCCTCCCAAAGTGCTAGGATTACTGGCGTGAGCCACGGCACCCGGTAACAATTGATATTCTCAAACCTTTTAAAATTAGCCATCTTATTTGGTATGTAGTGGTATCTCATTACAGTTTTATTTTGCATTTCCCTGATTATGTTGAAGATCTCTTCCTGTGTTTACTTGGTATTTATTTTCTTTTTGAAATATGTTGGAAAGGACATCTTGTCCTTTTTTCTCCCTTAATATGGTTGTTTGGCACTTAGTTTTAATATCATTAGTGAGTTTATAAAAAGAAATATAAGGAAAATATTTTGTTGCTTTCACAGTTTCTAGAAAAGGGTTCTTCTTAATGGACATTTTGTTTCCTGACTGTGTGTGTGTGCATGTGTGCTTTTTTGGGCATGCGTAGAAGAGTTTTTCTGTCATCCCTTGGCTGGATTTCATTTATGTTACCTTGCTTGCTTGCATATACTCTTTATTTCCGCGGAATCTGTCAGTTCACATTCCCCAGGAAAACTCCATGTGGATTTACCAACTACCCGTCTAAAGACACACTCACAGTTACACTCTCATCCTGTGCAAACCTTAACTCCAGTGCTGCTCTGAAGGACTTCCTTGGTGACGTTCATCATCAGCCCACAGTGGGCAGGACACCATCTGGTGCTTTTCGGTTCTCATGCACCTAGCACTGTGCAGCAATCAATAATGGGAGAGTCAACACATGACTATTGTTAATAAGCTGCTGACCTGGGTGACCCAAGTGCTCTGCAGTGATTCTAGGGTTTCAGTGAATACGAATTCAGTCTGAACTGATAGATCTAATACTAAATCATTGTGAAATTCTACTTTCAAAACTGGTTATGTAAGCTTTGAGTAGAATACCTATGTTTTGCTTGAGAGACTATAAATCTACTTGAAAATGTGTTGCAGCAAACCTATGATTATGATATGACTATGAATAAGACAGGGAAACTGTATAATATTTTTGTATTAGATTTATCTAGGTTAGACAACCTAAGAATATCCCAAATTTCATTTTGGATTTCTCATGGGCATTCATATTTTAATCTAGCTTTATCGCTGGGACAAAAGGCAGAGTATGCTCTTGATAACTTTGAACAGTGGGTTATATTGACAGAAAGTTGAGTTGACTTGTGATGTAATCATGCTGAGTAGAAATGATTTTTTGTTTGTTTGTTTTACGCTAAAATAGATGAAATTGTAATCTCTTAAGAGGTTATTTAGGAAATTAAAGATCCACTATGATCTAATAGAGCACTGGATTTATACCTAGAAAATCTGGGCATCTGGAGCTGGCTTAGCTGTGTGACTTTGAAGTGGTCACTTAACCACTCTGGGCTTTCTTTTTCTCATCTGTGAAATGAGACAACAGGAGCAGATGAGATCGTTTTGATTTCACATGGCAACTTTGAAGATAAATCCAGTCTTGAAGTTCTCCATATGTGGTATTACTCCCTGTCTCAATCACAATTGAGTGACTTTTCTGTCGGTGAATTCATTCTAGTAAGTGTTCAGCTCTTTGCTATTTTCTCCCTTCAAAAGTGTGAGAAGGATAAGGCAAAAATCATGAGAAAAAATGAACAAGGATTTTAGATATAATTGTTGGCCAACACAAAAAATATTGGTTGCAAAATATTAAAATACAGAACCCTTTGCTTTGTTATTCTGGGCCACAGTCAAATCAATATTTCTCTAACATAATAACAGCACATGATTTCATTAATTTGAGTTTTTGGAAATTCCATATACCTCAGCAGTCTAATAAAATACTATCTTAAATTTCAGGTATTAAAGCAATAAAAAGAACCATGGAACTTGGAGTTTATATTTCTATTTTAATCTAAACTAGTCTACTTTATCTTCTTGTTGAACCTTGTTAGGTAATGGGACAGGAGAAAGTAGGCTGTTTTGAAAGTTTTAAGAGTGGAGACTATCAATCTTAGTTGTTATTTGGGCATTTTCAGGCTTTCTTTGTATTTTTTTGAAGCAATACAAAATCTAGGTCAGGATTTGCAGCCTTCCTAATAAATGTTTAGTGAATCATTCATTACACATTGCTCCAAAAAGGAGATGATAGTGCTGAAGATGCTGGCGTAGATCTTAATGAAGTCGTTTTTAGCCATTATCTGGAGTCCCAAATGCCTCCTTAAAATATTTTTCCCTTGGTTACTCCTATAAACCTGCAAAATATACAGTAAATCTCAATAAAGAAGATATCTATTGCAGACAGAACACTTCCTTCCCTGTGGGTTGGCTCCCACTTTCGAGTAAACAAAGACGCAGTCATTTGGACTGATGGTATCTGACAAAAGCAGATGCTGGAGGAGGAGACAGTTAAGATTTTCAGCACAGTATTTTCTTTAGCATTGCGGGCTGTCCTGATAACCACCACTTTCACGACTCGTCCCAGTATCTCCAAGTGCAGGAAAAGCAGAACATGTCCAGCAGAAGCGGCTTTCCTCCAGGAGCCTCCGTTTCTTTCCCCGTTTCCTCCAGGAGCCTCTGTTTCTTTCCCTGTTTGTAAGAAGGAGTCATGTTGTTTCTGAGTCCAGTCAGTGTTAATTTTCCCTGATAATGAAATAGTTTGTTTGGGACTGTGAGGCCATCAAGATCTGTCCTCAATGCAGGAAAAAGAAGTCCAAGACCAGCGGAAATGTTTGCTTGTTCATGACCTTGGGTCTGAACTGCATTGGGAGGACAGAACAAGCTACTGGACCTGTCCTGTGATATCTTCTCTCTTTGCAAACATGACCAATGTTTCTGGAGGACAGCGTACCTGTTTTCCTACCCGGTTTTGCAGTTGTTTGTGAGGAGGCTCCATCATTTCCTGCATGATTCTGGGAGTTAGGAGGAGTGACATGTCCTTTCTGAGAGGTTGAGTATGAAACAGTGCAAAGCCGGGGTTCCCCAGGCTCATAGCCATACACAGGCTCTTGTTTAGTTTATTTTCCATTGAATACATGAAGTTGGCCCTATACTTAGATTTTTGTTTTCTTTTAGAATCAGTTTTACAGTTTCTTAGAGCAGCTGAATTAGAAATGGGCTTTGAGGAAAAGCAATTTAATTTTGAATGATACCTTTTCATCACTTTTATTCACCAGCGTGATTTTTAATGTGTGTCTTTTTCCTTTTAGAAATCTCCAAATTAGACATCCAGAGCAGCATTCTTGTTCTTTCTACGTCTTGAATTAGAAACTACCAAGGCTCTTTAAGTCCTGAAAAGGAAATAAAAGGTAATTATGTTAAAAAGTTATTATTAAAATCATGTATAAACCTGGTTATAAAGTAAATATGATCCTTTATATGTTGAGCAGAATTTAGGTATTCTCCAATTTTTCCCACCTTTTTCATTCTTACTTTCCCTTCCCTCCTTCCTTCTTTCTTCCTTCCCTTCCTCCCCCTTCCTTTACATATATTAATTTAGCAAACTTGTGGAGTCTGCCCTGTGCTGGTCACTGTTCTAAGCACACACACTGTATTCCAACTTCCCATGCCCTGGCAGGAATGGGGAGATTGGCAAAAAACATCCTTGTAGAACTGGCTCCCCAGCCTCTGTGCCGGCTGGTGGGGGGCAGATGCTTTGCCATTGGTTTGGCTGAGAGGCTGATCCCAGCACCCACCCCACGTTTGCTATCCCACTGGCCCTGCAATGCATGCGCTTCTCCCCGCTCTCTCTGAAATTGCCTGGGTGTTTACTTGCAGTGGCTTTTTTTTCTGAGAATTCTGAATACTCAGTGGATATTTAACTTCCCCAATTGGGACTGTTAGAATTATAATCTCTCATGGGGTAAGTAAAACAGAAACAGTGTACTGTTCCCCAGCTACTGAATATGTGAATATTCTCACTGGACATGGGACCTAGTATATACATTTTTAATTACTAACATAATGTAAATGTTGCAAACAAATAAATGTTACAGATAAGTGGCACAGAATGCAACTTTCTACTCAAAAGCTGCTCTCCAGATAAAATACTGGTTAGATTTAGGTGCACGTTCTTTAATTATTTTTTTCTCCATGCACGTACTAATGTTCAGGTATTCAGTCTGTATTAAATCCCTTAACCCTATGAGTGAAAGTATTGGGGTAAAGATGACTTCATAATTTCTGGTAAATACTGGGACTTATTTTTGTTCTTGGCCTTTGTTAATCTAAATAATGATGTCTATGAGTTGGGGGCCACTGGCACACCTATTATGCACTTGGTTTATTTGATGGTGTTTTGTAATCACTTTCTAATCCAGAGCACTTACCTCCCATTGTGTTAGGAATGCATTAGTTGTTCCAGTGTTCCATAGAGAACCTGGACTCATGTGGCAAGGTGAACACCCTTATCTTGGGTGGAGGGCAGGAGTGGTAAACTTCTCCCTAAGCTGAAAACTGTGGTAAATCCACTCCAGTGTGGCTCTTGAGACATCGATTTCATGTAAAAAAATAATTTCTATTGTTATTTTAAATTCAGGAGGTGCACATACAGGTTTACATGAGTATATTGTGTGATGTTACATGAGTATATTGTGTGATGCTGAGGTTTGGGATATAAATGATCCCATCAGCCAGGTAGCAGCCATAGTACCCCATCAATAGGTTTTTCAGGCTTTTCCCACTGTTACCCCCCGCCCCAGTAGTCTCCAGTGCCTTTTGCTCCCATTTTTATGTCCATGTCTACTCAGCGTTTAGTTCCTACTTATATGTGAGAACATGCTGTATTTGGTTTTCTGTTCCTGCATTAATTCGCTTAGGATAATGGACTCCAGCTGTGTCCATGCTGCTGCAAAGTCTGTGCTTTCATTTTTCTAATGGCTCTGTAGTATTCCATGCTGTGTATGTACCACATTTTTTAAATCCAGTCCACCATTGATGTATACCTAGGTTGAGTGTATGTCTTTGCTATTGTGAATAGTGCTGCAATGAACATATGAATGCATGTGTCTTTTTGGTAGAACGATTTATTTTCCTTCAGTTATACACCCAATAATGGGATTGCTGGGTCAAATGGTAGTTCTAAGTTCTTTGAGAAGTCTCCAAACTGCTCTCCATAGTGTCTAAACTAATTTACATCCCACCAATAGTATATAATTCTTCCCTTTCCTCTACAGAAGGAGCGTAAATGATTTCAACAAACAAAACCAAATAGTCCTGTTAAAAATTGGGCAAAAGACATGCAGACACACTTCTCAAAAGGAGACATACAAGCAGCCAACAAACATGAAAAAATACTCGATGTCACTAATTATCAGAGAAATACAAATTAAAACCACAACAGGGCACCATCTCGCAGCAGTCAGAATGGCTATTATTAAAAAGTAAAAAAAATTAGTTTTATTTTTCACAGCGTCTCTATCCATTCTTAAGCTGTCAGCTGCAAGTCAGTTGATTGCCACACGTCTTCCTCCTGCTGACTGCCTCTTACTCTGGCTTCCTGCCTCCCTCCTGGGATGCCAGAGCATTGCCTCTGGTGCCTGACTCGGCTCTCCTACTACCTTTCCCTGGTAGCCTTTGTTAACCTCCCCACACGCCCTTGGAATTGAGCCCTCCCATCACTGGATGCCCACCACTATATCCCAAAACAATTTTGCCATAAAGTCCAGCAGTCCCTCCTGAAACAGACCTGGGTAACCAAGAGCCTGAGTAACAAAATCCGTAGTCCAGATCCTACTATGGCCGAGGGACACAGTGGGCTGTGGTAACAAAGGGACAGATGACCATTGAATGGACATGGAGTATCCGTCTAGACCAAGGCTGGTTATCCTGGAATGCCTAGTGCCCTGGAATGCCTAGTGCCCTGGACACTCAGAAACCCTGTCATTTGGGTCTTGTGCACTGGGTATCATTGAGTTGCCAGCTTTGAAGCAAGGCTTCTGTTTTCTTATGGTGAGTTCCTTCAGGAAAACTTGGGCAGGGAGAGTGTCCCAGGTGGATGTATCAGCTGACTTATGGGTTGGAAGGTCTGGCTCTGCCCAAACCAGTGCTGGCCCCCTTCCTGTCCATTGTTTCAGTTCTTCTCATGTCTAGTGGCAGAGTGCAGTTCTGGAAAGCCACACTCCTCAGTACTGAGGGTAAGAGTGTGGGCTTTAATGTTAGAATGACCTGGGTCAGGACCTGGACTCTGCCATGTGCAATATGTACAGCCCTGGAAAAGCTGTTTACTCGATGTGCCACCCTCTTCATCCATCAAAGCAGAATAACAATAGTGCCCAGATCATAGGAATGTGAGGTTAGGAATGTGAGTTGCAACATGAGCTGGCACATGAGAAGTGTTTGAGGTATGTTAGTAGCTTATGTACTGTGATCTTCTGCAGAATGGAGATAATACCTACTTCTGAGGGTTGCTGTAAGCATTAAATGAGGTGGTGTATATAAATACATTGTGCTGGGCAGATAGTGCATACTCTGTAACTGAGAGCCCTCCATGATAATGGTAAAGTAAAAATAGCACTATCAGCAGATGTGTTCAGAATGGGACAGACATCGTGACCCAGAGTGTGGGGGAATATCTAACAGTAGTAGGGAAGAATGGCCGCAAGTTCGGTCATCTCATCGTTAGTTTAAGTCACTGTCTAAACTTTAGTCACAAAGGCTCATTCATAAAGGCTTTGGTTATGATTGACTACTAGAGTGAATAGTCAAGGGTTATGTGTCCAAAGAACCTTTTATTCTTATTGGGGATACTTTTTAAAAGTCAGTATATTCTTGGATTTTTATGAAATTTAAAAATCAACTTAAGAATAAAGATAGTAGTAATTATTTTGTTCTCTCATTACACAATATTTTTTATCATCCTTAAATGGGAAGTATACTGGAGAATGCTCACTTATGTTATATGGTTGTTATGAAATGATTAAAGCAAGCAAATTGAAATCTAATAACGTTTGACCCTATCATATCATACCTAAATTAAATGAGGTGTATTTAACAAACTTTGGCATTCATTTTCCTCTACTTCAAACCAAAGACACATTTGAATTCTTGGTGTGTTAGAGAATTTTCTTACCATTTGTTTCACACATTTGCTTTTTGTACACTTGAAACTAATGACATTACTTGGCTTAAAAATGTCTTTTAAAGAAAAGAGTATATAATTACATAATTCACTGCAAGTCACCTTAGAAAGTGAATGTATCTGAGCCCTCCTGTCCATAGAGACCTGTCCTGTTATCTTAGCACACAGACCTGGCATTGAGCATGCTCAGTACAGATGGGAACTGAATTGAAAAAGCAGCAAAGGAATTGAAGGTGTGAAAACCCATTTGTTAGAATGCTGAGAATATGGTGACATTTCTAATTTACCTTTAGCAGTACAGTTTAAACTATAATGAAAGACACTAGTGGGAGTAACATGTGCATTTGAATGCAGTGATAGTGATACTAGTTCTTTGCTGTATGCTAAGTTTAGGATGCCGATGGGCTGGAGTCATCTGTCTCTTCTTTCCTTCTGCCCTCCTTCCCTGCTTGCCCCTTCCTCCTCCTTTTCTGACTACCCCCCACTCCTCCTCCTTATGAGATTGACCTTGTGCAAGGCCCCATGCGTTCTTGTTCTCCCAGCATTCTCTATGCAGTAGCCTGTGCCTCTATGGAGGAGGTCCTGATGCGAAGCAATAATGCCACTACACTTGCTGTTTCTGCATTTGTGACTTGTATTCCTGTAGACCCTTACATCGGTCACACACCAAGGGAAGGAGTAGGCAGTCTCTTTTTCAGAATCATGGTGGCATGTTTCTCATGCTGACTTAAGTCAACCTCTTAGAGTGGTTTTATCAGTGTCCTTTGCTACATCTTTTCTCAGCTAATTTGGGATGAAAACATTCTGCCTTTATTAACATCACTATATTCTGTCAGAGAACAGTATTACGCCTGAATTTCAACAAGTCTGTTTGCATTTCACAGGAGAGAGCCAGGCTTAGCCAGAAGTTTTATATTCTGTATGAAATCAAGACTTATCTTACTTGATAATACTCATTCCTCATGGTAGAAATCTAAAACTGAACTTGCTAAGTGTTCTTCTCTCCAACAGTAGACTTCAGCAGTCTTAAAAATCACTGACTTTTTAAAGTAAATTTGCCTTATTTCATGGCTGCCCACAGGTTAGGATTGGTCATGAGATTAAGCTGGTAGGAATAATACAGCCACCGCTCAAAATTTGTAATCATGCCAAGTGACAGTTTCCAAAAACCAAGGAGTAGTTAAGGTGCTGATCTGAATGGGATAGATTAGTGAGAACCCCCACTCTTCTTGCACATGTGTGCACATGCAAACATGTGTGCCCACAAATACACCTCCCAGAGGTGTGGTTTGATTTTGGACTTCAGCTGTTATTGAATTTGCTTCCTTATTTGCTTTAGGTATTGAGCTGACTTGAGTACCATTGAAGAGCAACCCCCTTAAGCATGAGTGTATTTTAATATGTAGTAGTATACAGTTCTTCAGTCTCTTCAAACCCTAAGAAATTGAGTTTTTCTTTTCCAAGTACGAGAGTATACTAGTTCTGTGAAATTTGGTAATACAAACTTAGATTTTCCTGGAATGAGTTTCCCTTATCGTTATCCAATCATACTTATTATTTTTTACCTTGTTTCACTGTTGGAGTAAAGGGAAAAAACATCGGATGGTGTGTTCTGGTTTTTCAGATTGTTTGAAAACAGCAAAGTATTGATAGACCTTTCATGTGTTAATGCCGTTAAGGTACAAGTATGTTAATTTTTTTTTTTTTTACATAGTCTATAAGCTGATCAACCTGCAACCTACTATCTATAGTAAATGCATTCTTATTGTTACATAGGATTATCTTTTTAAAAACAGTACTTTTAGTGACTTGAGGTTTTTGCATATTATATAATTTTTATTTGCCTTCTCTCTAAAAGGAAGTTTTTTATTTTTATTTTTTTTTTATTTTAGTTAAAATGTTCTCCAATTTGGAGCTTAGAATGGTGACTCATGCCTATAATCTCAACACTTTAGGAGGCCAAACTGGGAGGATTGCTTGAGGCCAAGAGTTTGAGACCAGCCTGGCAACATAGTGAAACTCAGTCTCCACAAAAAATAAAATAAAATAAAATAAAAATTATCCTAGTGTGTGGTGCACGCCTATAACCCTAACTACCCAGTAAGCTTAGGCAGGAGGATTGCTTGAGCCCAGGAGTTGGAGGCTGCAGTGAGCTGATAGCGCCACTGCAGTCTAACCTGAGCGACAAAGACTGTCTCTTTAAAAAAAAAAAAAAAAAGTTTTCTAATTTAGGTTACATACATCAGTCATGTTGATGAAATTCTTTTTTCACAAAAAGTATTGTTCACAATCTGTTTAGTTTTTTTAGTGGCATCTCTTTTCAGTGAGTACTGTCTTTGGCAATGTTTTCTGACTTGTTTCCTAACTTAATTAGAATTGGAAAACAGCCGTTACTTTTCTCTCTTTCTCTTTGTTGTCTGGGGCCCTCATACCTGACTATCTTGATTTTTGCTTTCTCCTTCCCCCCACTGCAGTTAAGGCTTCATCTCTGAGGCTACTTTTCTTTGTTTGGAGTCTGTCAGCTGAACAGATAGGCATCACCAATGTGTGACACAAGCAGGGACTGTCTGGGTTTGAAATGCAAGATGTATTGTACTAATGAATTCTAGATTGTTCTGCTTTAGTAGCTCACCCAATTTTTGTTGCTTTAATCTTCAAAAGGTACGACTGGGATACTTGTATTCCTGTAGACCCTTACATCAGTTACACACCAAGGGAAGGAGTAGGCAGTCTCTTTTTAGGATACTTGCACCTATTGAGAAAGCTTGTGGTCCTCTCCCTGAGTGATTGCTGATAACGTAGAAATGCATGGTAGCCTCTTTTCACTTAAAAATTAAGTATCAGGTACTGCTTACTCTAGATGAGGTTACAGAGCTGCCATCACTCCTCATCATCAGCCCTGGGACCATGAATGATGACTGTTCTCTTGGTTCAGAGCTGTGTTGTATTTTGCATATGGAATCCTGGAGTGTTGAAGACAGAGATGTTGCATATTTAATTTTAACTCCTTGATTTTCAGAGGAGAAAGCAGAGATCATTTCACAATTGCCTTCATGTAAATAGTTATAAGAATGCAGCAAAGATATTCTTAGTATAGCTATTCTTCATGCAATTAAAATATCTGTGAAAATTACCTTTAATCCCAGCACATTGGGAGGCCAAGGCAAGTGGATCACTTGAGGTCAGGAACTCGAGACCAGCCTGGCCAACGTGGTGAAACCCCATCTCTACTAAAAATGTAAAAGTTAGCCGGGTGTAGGGGCATAGGCCTGTAATCCCAGCTACTTTGGAGGCTAACGCAGGAGAATCATTTGAACCTGGGAGGCAGAGGTTGCTGTGAGCCAAAATCGCGTCACTGCACTCCAGCCTGGGTGACAGAGTGAGCGAGCCTCTGTCTCATATATATATAAAAAAAGAAATCTCTGAAAAGTAACAAGTACCTCAAATTATGTTAAAATTGATCAGCTCTCTCTACCCACCCTTCAGATCCACTTTATCTGGGGCCCAGAGAAGAGCTTGGCATTCAGGAATTTCCTAAACAGCTGTGTGTTTGTGTTTGCTCATTCATTGGTTCCCTTAAGAAATGTATTCTGGGCACTTGCTGTGCGGTACCGGAAAGACGTGGCTCTTGATTGAGAAGCACATAGTTAACTCACCAGAGTTGTTATCTGATCCCATATTTCTTTACATTTAGCATTTGACTGAGCCAGCAAGATTTGTGTTTTTGATAGAATTCCCTGAAGGAGCTGAGGAGAGCATATCAGCCTGAGGTAGAGGCTATGAGGGCATTTCCCTGGGGCCAGGTTGCCGGGGGCCCAGCCTGGGCTGGCACTCATAGGGCCCCTCCTTGCTGGCCCTACTGAGCCCAGAGTCATTGTCATTCTCAGAACCTCCTGTGTTTGGGTTATGCTAAAAATGTAGGGAGCTCTCTTACATCAGCCTTAATTTGACTGGAAGAGGAAACTCGTTTCCTGCAAAGTCCCTGTTTGGCTCCTTGCTGGTTGGCTGAGGCAGGCGAGTCCACCCTGGAGTACCACAGGCCTGTTCCAGGGGCCAAGAAGGTCTTTGTCTCCAGCTCCATTTTCTTACTCTTTGCTTTTGAACTTCTCACCATCCATGTAGAAAAAGTCTCATACATGTGGGATCTCACTGAGTTTATAGGGTGTTGAAATTTCACTCACTAGTACTCTTCTCATAATTTAAAAAAGTCATTTAAGAAGTTATATCTGTTGAGTAGGCTGTGTTAGGAGCCGCTCCTGTCTATGGGACAGTAGGAAGTACAGCAGGAATTTCAGAACCAAATTTCAGATCTGCCCCCTGATAGTGGTGGTTTGAGTCACGTAGAGTGAGGTTAGCCTCCGCCTCTGAAGGTCAGTTCTTATATATATTTAAACATGCACACGTACACACATATACACACATATTAGAGACAGGGTCTCACTCTCTTGCTCAGGCTGGAGTGCAGTGATGTGATCATAGCTCACAGCAGTAACCTTGAACTAACTCCTGGTTGCGAACAGTCCCACCTCAGCTTCCCAAGTAGCTGGGACTACAGGCATATGCCACCATGCCTGTGGAGATGGTGTGGTCTCTAATTTTTAAATTTTGAATATTTAAATTTTTTTAAAATTAAAGGTTTACATCTTTTATATTTTTAATTTTTTTTTTTTTTTAATTAAATTTTTTGTTTGTAGAGGCAGCCTCTCACTGTGTTGCTCAGGCTGGCCTCGAACTCCTGACCTCAAATGATCCCCCAACCTCAGCCTTCCAAAATGCTGGGATTATAGGCGTGAGCCACCGTGCTTAGCTGAAAATGGGAAAATCTTAATTGCCCATGCACACCTCACTAACATAGCCAGGTGAAGGGAATGTTTACCACTGTTTCAATCTAAAATGTGATAATAGTTCCTACTCTTCTTCTATGTTACCTTTCTGTCCACATCTGAAACATCCAATCATGACTATGTACCATCCGTGGTCCTCATTAATTAATTGATGGTGATATTTTAGCCAACATGTCAGCAAATGTGCTTTGCTGATTCTGTCTCCCCCATCCCCAACAATTTGATTTGTGGTTATTCTGTATCTACTGCCTGTGTGGAGTGAGCCACAGTCACTGGAAATCATAACACATGGGGGCTCTTGTTGCCAGGTAGGGAAGGTAAATGCACTAGCCTGCATGGTAAAATTCACTCACTACAGTGGTAATCAGCTGTCACCAACTTGTGACATTGATGCCTTGCGTTGCACTGATTGGTGGAGGAAGAATGGGGGTCATCAACACTTACTGGTGTTAACCATCTGCTAAGTAAGGACTTACTTAAGACTAGTGCATGTATTTCTGTTCTCTGAATTTCAGCTGTAGGACTCAATAATCACTTAACTACCAGATGGTTGACAGACAGCTGACTTCTGCTGTCAGTCAGGAAGCAGTGCTAGGAATTGAAATTATTTCCTTGCACTCTGATTTTTCTTAGATAAAATAAGCAGGGGTCTAGCTTCAGTTTTTAGTGGGATATAGCCTTGGGTACAGTGCATAAACTCTCCAAACCTGTTTCCTCCTGTTTACCATGTAAAGGCTGAATAAAATAGATTTTCATTTCTCTGTTTTCATAAGGCGTAGAATTTTTAATGTGACTATTATAATCAGGCAAAAATTTAGAACAAGTACTGTTATTGGACAGAAATCTCCTATTTCATCTTTTCAGATTCCACACATGTGATCCAGTATATGGTACTAATTGCATTTGTGATGAAGAAATTCTAAAATCACAGATGTTGATTAATTTAAAAATGGAGCATATGCATTTTTATTAAGCTGTTGAGTTACAGGGTTTGGGCTCCTCTTCCTGATTTTCTGGCGCAACCCAGCGGTGATGAGAATTGTAAGTGCAATGTCAGCATCATGCAGAGATGAAATGAGGGGACCCATTTGTCTTTTGGCTGCTTTTGCAGAGATTCTTTTATACAATGTATCTATTTCTAGTTTAGTCAGAACTCTAATTTACCTGGATTTTTTTGTGATACAAACTTCAGTTGTAACTTCAGTTTGTATCACAATAAGATGTATACAATAAGATGGGTCTCCCCATCTTATTTCTTCCAAGAGAACTAGTTAAGTGATTGGTTGCAGGAGGTACTGTGGGACATTTGGATACAGTTAGATAATGTGTGCACCATCATGTGCCAACATTTTATGAGTAGGACTGCGCTTTTCTAGAATTGCTAGATGTAGGTGTGAGTGAAGCTTGAATGTTGCATATATTTAATTCTCTTCAAAAATATGTTTCTTGTGTATGTTGTGTTTTCTACTATCTAAAACTGTAATCCACATCAGAACTGGTTATCAAATCTCCTGGGATGCTTGCATAAGAATTGAAATAGATAAAAAGCATCTGCAAGTTAACATGCCAGGCATTTTTCTGGTTTCTAGCGGTCCCACTTCACACTGTGGGAGTAGTCCTGGCTGCCTCTAGCCTGGGAAACTTTGCATGGTGCTTTCATCTTTGTAACACTTCCTTCTCTCTCTGACAGCACCAGGAACAGGGCCTGTTTGCACTGCAGTGAATGAGATAATTTTCCAAGGTGGGAGTGCAATGCACCAGGGATTAGCTGATATTTAAAGAACATGAATGAAAGCAGCAAACACCTCACCAGGGCGGGCCGCATGAACCTTTGGGCAGTTATTCCCTTGTAGGATTTGAAGTTTTATTCGCAGCTGATTAGGTAAACTGGAGTCATTTGTCCCCTAGGTGCATCCCTACCTGCGAGGAGAGGTGGCCAGTAAATGTCAGCTGAGGCACCGAAGGCTGCGATGCACCAGCCCGGTGCCCTGTGAGGACGGCCTAGTGGAAACACTCAGTGCATGCGAGTTTACTTTTCAAAACTAGTGATTACTTCAAGTCAGGGATTTTAACTTTGTCAGAAACTTGAGTTGTAAAAACAGATTGGTCTCCTGAAAACTTCCCTGTCAATCAAGAGCCTTCATTTTCAATCTGGAATACATCACTAATTCTTAGACCCCTGACCTCTTTTGGCTTTGATTTTTTTACAAAATCTAAAGCAATATATAACCAATACGAAATCTAAACTCTTACAGAGTTTGCTATTGCCAGGCACTGTTTTAGCTATTTTACATGTATTACCTCATCTAATCCTCATAACAGCTCTGAGGTAGATTCTGTTATTGTGCCATTTTATAGATGAGGAGACAGGCATAGAGAGATGAAATAATTTGATCAGGGTCATACAAGCTAATTAGTAGTGAAGCAGGTACTTGCATCCAATCAGACTGATTCTAGAATTCCCTTCTCTTGACTGCTATACTATACTGTCTTCAAAAAATGTAATGCAGATCTCCCTTATTTCTTTGCATTTGGCTTGACTGTGTGAATACACATTTCCTCTTTTATGGGAGATATTTGAACCAATGAATGTGAATACTATTTTTCTGGGCTTAGATACGTTTTGGGGAGCTTGAATAACACACCTCATCTATGCTACTTGTGAATTACTTTCTAGAGCAGCATGAGTTCATACCTAGATACATGTGTTCTCAGAGGCACTACATATACTCATACAAGTGAATAATGTGCAATCATAGGGGTGCCACTTACATAGACTACCATGGTCATGATGGCCCTGACATTGTGCAGTGTGCAGCCTATGCAACTGTCTGTGCAGCCGTTTAAAAGCTGCCTGCCAGCCTCATTTAGGTAACTTTCAGGAACATACAGAAAACGAATATACCTCTGGTCATAGTTCATGCTTTATAGGCTTACCTCAGTGCATCAAAGCTACCTTTCAGTTAAAAATGTATGAATGAAAAAATAAAAAATATGATATAGAACATGTCTGTATATTAAAATATCCATGTAAAAGCAGCAGCTACCAGATAAGTAAAGAAGCTGTTAGGGTGGCAGCTGAACAGTCAAAGTAAGTACCTGTACTCATTTCTAATTTAGATGGACCTTCGTAGCCAGACTGTGGATGTTACACTTAACAGAATCATCAGCCTTGTAACTTTGCAAATTAGACACTGACACAATAGAATCAGAAAATAAAAACCAAATGGAAATATTTCAGCTGTCATTTAGCTTGAAACGAGCAAAACTCGCTCACACATCAGATTTCAGGGATTCATGGATGCTCTTTAATGAAGTACAGGTTGTGGTTAAAAATCAGGCAACACTTGGAAATTTTTATGAGACAGGCAGAATACTTTATGGATGAAGTGAAACAGAGCCCTCAAACTGTTTTATCAGTTAAAGATATTCAGTAGTACATGGGTTATGTAGCATTTATACTACTTAGTTTTAGGAAATAATGAGTTAACTGGCTAAAATAAAAAGCTCTCTTTTTAAGCAGCTTTAATTAGGTAAAAGTCAATGCTTAATAGTCTGTTAAAGCATTATTTTAAAAATTAGTGAAGTGGAATTAATTGTAAGCTAACAGTCTTAAGCTGGTGTGGTGTAGGTCTCTGCAATTATGATGGTTATTGCCACCTTTATTAAGGGAAGAGGGCTAGTACAGGGCATGATGTGGAGTTCAGAGCACACTTGAATTCTATTCCCTTAACTGCTCACAGCAGGGCTGCATGCATCAGCAGTCATCAGGGCTGTAGCAGGGTGTCAGCAAAGTGACAGATAACCACACTCTCTTGCTACTGTGTCACTCTTCAGTTAGAAAGTTGAGTATTGATAGTAGGATGAGGATTTAAGCATCTTGAGGGCGGGAAGATCCATCTGTTTCTTGACTGCTCTATCCCCAGGGCCTGGCACTCAGTGAAATCAATGAACTGTTTTCTGATCTGACTGCATGCATACTCTGTGTACTCATGAGGCATAGGTCTGTTTCCGTGAACAGCTTTACTGTATGTGATGTCTTTTAATGACTCGGACTTCTTTTATATTGTACTTATTTTTGTTTTATATTGTGACCTTGAGGCCAGTTAGCCACCCAAGTTTCATCTGACAGACATGTTTGGTAGTTGATTATAGCAATTAAAGTTTTATCTGTTGGTTAAAATTCAGAAGTTATCAGCCATCTGTGAAAACCACTGCACTATCGACCACAGACCAAGGAGGATTTTCATCTAATGAAAAACAAAGAAATTATATTAAGATCCTAATACCAGAAGGCGGGCATTCGGAGAATGTCTTAGTTTGCTCAGTATACCTTAGGCTAAGTAATATATAAACAACAGAAATTGATTGCTTATGGTTTTGGAGTCTAAGATCAAGGCCTCAGCAGAGTTGGTGTTCAGTGAGGGCTCCTTCCCCATAGATGGTGCCTTCTATGGAGGGTCACAGGCGGAAGGGACAAGGCAGCTCTCCGGGGCTCTTTTGTAAGATCCTGATCAAAAGCACTGATCCCATTCACGAGGGTGCAGCCTTTGTGACCTAATAATCTCCCAGAGGCCCCACGTTCTAATACCATCACCTTGCTGATTAGGTGAATTGTTTTTCTGCTGTGATCTTTTTGTTAACGTAAGAATCATTTCAGTAACATAAAATATGATAGTCATTAAGCATGGTGGCCAAGTTAGCATTATCGTATTAGCTCTAATTAGCTGTAATTGAATGTTTATATTTTATGCAGTTGTCGAAACCAACCTTTACTATATATATTAATACACAACTGTGGACTTTAAAAGTGTTAGTAATTCAGTCTTCTAGGACTCCTGGATTCTCAGAAATCGTTTGCACATATTTTTTGTCATTCTGAAGAGTACTCATTTCACAGATGAAAAAACTAAGGCACAGAGCGGTTGTGTGGGGCCCAGGAGTTAACTATCAAATGTAACTGAAGACTCATGATTCCATGTATTGTATTCTTTCTAGTCTACAGTACTGTGTATACCAAGAATCCTCATTAAATACAACATAGCCACCCATTAGCAAACCTGAGATAACCAGAAAGCCTTAGTTATATGTACATAGGTATATAATTTCTTCCTTGCTGGGGCAACCTTTGGAACTCCCTTAGGGCAGGAATCTAAGAAGAAAATCAATGTATCCCTCTTACCATAGACAAAGCAACATTTCTTAATTTTCAACTTGTATCCTCTGCTCCTGCTCTCACTTATTTTGTGAGAAGAGTCATTGATGCCAAGTCAGGCCACCATAATGGCTACTTTTAATTACTGCATCTCCAGTCTTACACTAGACCTTGCCATTCTATGTGATGGTAGAGGGGTCACACCTTACTGTAGTGACTGTAGTGCAGTTGTATGTGCAATGTTTGGTTGTTTTATGAATGTTGGAGAGAATTTGTACTGTAGGACACAGGGTCTTAAGGTTTTATGTGTTGGGCTGAGGATCCCATTTATATATATGGCAGATTTCTAGAGCTGATGTTGACAGCCATAATGTTAACACATTTTCAAAGCAAAGAAAGTTGGATGGAAGAGTTATGAAGAGAAAATATTGGTGATGATAGGGGGCACTTCCAAACAATATTGAAAATAATATTCCAGGAGAGAATTTGATTAGGTACAAAATGCAAACTGAGTACACTGCTTTCCTATGAAAACAGTGAAGCCTCTTTACTAAGAATGAGATATCCTGCTTTTTTGGAAGCAGCGGCATGAGCATTCTGCAGGATTTCAAATAGTTAAATAATTATTACGCCTTGGCCCAGGAGTCAGCCTGTCTGCAAAGAAGAAGCGAATATTAAGTACCTGAAGCCTTTGCTCTGAGATCTGTGTTGGGGGAGGATATTTGTAGTAAGATTTGGGTCTAGGGGATGCATTCATAAACTATAGAGGTATGTGAACTATGCCTGGAAGCTGCCATTTTTGTTTCCTCTGGAAGTTCCAGAGTAGAAGGAACCATCATAGTCTCCACCCATTACCTCAACAGCATCCCTGAACTACATCTGGGCTATAGTTCCAGCAACTGACCAGAGGCACTCTGTACCTCATCAAATTATAGTTAATCTTCCTTTTTCCTTTCTCTCTCTCTGACTTATATAAATCAAGTATAGTCCTTAGTAAATATCTGAAGAGGGAATTTCCTATTAAATAGGAATAGTAATAGAGGAATTCTATCTGTACAGTTTATACTTGTTTTGGTAAATGACTGATCTCTTGTAAAACTTGAGAGCTTTTTCTGGGCTATTCAGTGTGCATAATGAATATTGATATCTTAGGGCTTTAAAAAATAGCTTCCTTATGTAGGAGTTAGTGTGCTTGGAGACCAGTTTGAGAATTTTGAAAAAAAAATTTAATGTCAAAGTAGGATTTAATTTAAACTTTAGCGTCTTCATCTTAACCCTCTTTCAACTTCTCCAGAACTGTTATTAGCATAAAAGCTTAATGATTTACATCTGAAGGTTATGTATGTACTGAGGAAATTCAGTGTTGATTCTAAATACTTCTTAGTCATCCTTAAACCCAGCTTGAAGCTCTAGGGTGCTTAAGCGTAGCTCATTATTACAGAAGTAAGTCATCAGTGAATTGTTTGGCAAACAGCAGTTTGTAGTGGTTTTTCTCTAACTTAGCCTCTTTCAGAAGTGTCTGCATTTTTCAGGAAAACTATCTGTTCGTATTTTGAGGATAAAAATAGCATTGAAGGTACTTTTAGTGCAGCTTTGCTGGGGCTATTTTGGTGGTCCTGAATTTTTTTTATTTTAAAAAGGAATATTAATATTGGTCTCCCCATTATACTTCGTGGAATTCCTTACCTGCTGATACCTGACACCCTTGCCTCTGTGGGGGAGTTTCCCATTATTGGGGTTTCCTCAGGCCCCAACCCTCCCGTCTCTTCTGCCTCCCCTCCTCCAAGGCATTGGTGTCTTCCTAGCTTGATCATCTGCCCCTTCCTTTCCCCTGCCCTCCTTTCCTTTTTAGTTGTGGTGAAAAACATGATACAAAATTTACCATCTTAATCATTTCTAAGTAGATAGTTCTCAGGGGTGTTTTGTTATTGTTTTATATTATGAATTTTTAATTTTAAAATGTTCACATGTTTATTAGCTGCATCTCTACAGCCAAGATCTAACCTACTTCAGGGCTTGGGCCACATGTTGTCCTTCTCACTACATTCAGTCAATGCATCCATTATGTGCCTGTTATTTCTAAGCACTCTGTTTTCCATTCCTGACTTTCTTGAGCACATAGCAGATGTTAAACATCTGATCACTGAGTTTCAGAAATTTTTTTTTAGGAATGATTTTCAGTGGTAGAATTTGAAAACAGCTTGTGTGAGTAGTCATAGCTCATTCTTTCAAAAATAAATGCCAAATAAGAATTGGATTATCATGGGGAAGTCTCTCACTTAAGAAAAATCATTGTAGAGTAATACCGATTGAGATTTTCATTTCCTTTCAGCAGGACTGGTAGGATAGATACTGTGTGTGTGTGTGTTTTCTTAAACTATAATGTTGATTAGTTTCTTTTTTAATTACTCTGCCATCTCAAGAATACATTTATTGTCATTTTAGATTGCTGGGTCAGGAATGAAAGTTTGAGTGTGTTTGATTTCAGTCCTGAACTCTCATATATTATGTTTCTGGGGAGTGAGCTTTGTTTTAATATAACTTTCTATTTGGGGGATTTTAGAAGTTAATGCATAAAATAGTGTTCCCTTTGCATGAATGGATGAAATTTTGTGGTGTTCAAACTGTTGTATTAGAGATGTGAATGCCTAATCATAACATATTAAATTCTGTCAACTATCTTTCATATTTAAACAGGTTACCATGGATAGAAATATTTCTTGAAAAGCTAGTCTTTTTTTTTTTTTTTTTAATGTAGTTGCTCACAGTCCTTAGGCGCACAGCAAATGCCAGAACTGCCCTAATTAGATCAGATGTTTCTCATTAGCTTGTAACAGTCTTGGATGGATGGATGGACGGATGGATGCATAGCAGATGGATTGACCCAGTCTAGACACTTTAATCGACCCCTCGCCACTGTCACACTACACATATATAACTCCCTGGCTACACTGAATCTTAAAGACTACACATACCACTAATATTGTACTGATTGAAATTGCTCATTTCAATTCCTAACAGACTGTGTCTGTCTTTCTTAATAGCCCGTGAATATCTGCAGAACAAGGACTGACTTACCTGTTTTGTTAGTGCCTAGCATGGAGTAGACACAGAACAAGTGTCTATAAATTGAAGTAACAAAGTGTGATGGCTTATGAAAGCAAAATCAGATGCAGAATATTTGTATATTTTATTTCAGAATATTTATATTTTAGTAAGTTAAAGCTCACTCTTAAGTAAACCAATGGGAAAAACATCCTCTAATATGTACTTTTTCTTGTAATAATCTACTGATGGCATATTTTTTTAGCATTCCTTGGAATTATTCAGTAAGCGTTTACAAAGGATCCTGTATACAGTAGATAATTAGTATTCTGATGAATAAAAGATGAACACTTTTCCTAATATACCTCATAGAAATGTAAATATATTATTGATATTCCTGTCATTGATGTTAACATTAATAAAATATCATGGAACGGCTGGTTTCAATTTACCATTTTTGAGAAAAATGGCATATGCATGGTAGTCTTTAAAATAGTCATTGTCATTAAGGATTTGTATATTCTGTTTGTTCCCAGATGTCATGGTCTTGTGGGGAGGATAGAATATTCCTCAGCAACCTCTTACACTTTTTTTAACACGTTGGTTCCGTGTTCACACCTGTGAATTTAGGTGATAGTGCTGTGAGATACTTTTAGGATGCTATTTTTTGCGTGAACAAACAGAGGCCTAGGCTTAGAGGAAAGCATACCAGTTTTTTCTTGCTGCATAACAAATTTCCACAGACAGCACCCATTTCTTAGCTCGGTGGCTCCAAGTCTGCCATGGCTCAGCAGGGTTCTCTGTCAGGGTCTCCGATGCAAGGAGTTGGCTACACGGCCCTCTCAAGTAAGGCCATGGGGAAGAATCTGCTCCCGAGCACTCATTCAGGTTGTCAGCAGGGCTGAGGTCTCTGTTTCCTGGCCGCAGGCCGAGGACTGAAGTTTCTAGAAGCTCCTAGAAGCCACTTGCATTTGTTTGCTGTGGGCCTTCTCAGGAACATTGCAGCCAACAGCAGGATCCCTCATCAGATTCCCGTCAGACTTCAAATCTCTTTGGATTCTTTTCTGTGACTAGCCAAAGGAAGCTCTTTTAAAGGGCTCTTGAAATTAGGCTACGCCCATCCACATAATCTCTCTATCTTGAGGTCACTGTGGCACATACCTGCCAATCATGGGAGTCAAATCCATGGTATTTACTAGCCAAGGGATTACACACAGGGCATACACCAGGGGGTGGGAAGTCCTGGCCCCTCTTTGAATTCTGCTTCCATGGAAAGGTCAGTTAAGATGCTTGGGAAATGCTGCCAAATTTACCGCAGTGTTTATACTGCTTCTACTTTGAGATGTTGAAGACCGTGCTCTAAGAACTCTCTTCTTGTTTAACCTTACTGTGTTTCTATGGAAAGGAAAGCAGTGCTCTGTCCTTGGCATACAGAGATGTTCTTAATTTGTAGTCAGTAGGGCTGAGGGTTTGATGCTTATGATTTCCATTCATTGAACTGTATTCTTTCAGCCAATCACTCCTGGCCAGTGGTACCCAGATGAGGACTGTAGTCAGGTGTTCAGGTTTGCAATGAACGTAGAAACCAAACTGACCCTTGTTAAGGGCTTAACCTAGGCTAAGAACTTGACAAGCTAGGCCACAGGGAGCTGCCCTGAGTTCAAGACCAGAGGAGTGACTTGTCAAAATCACTGTTTTAGGCAGAGTAACCTTGAAGCTATGTGAATGGTAAGAGGGGAGAAGCCAGAAGCAAAAGCCAGCCAGGAATTCAGAAATGAATGCTCATTTATCAGTGGTAAGGGAGATTTAGAAATGTATTGTGTTCCTTGAATTGCTACTATCAATGGTGGTAGTGCTGGAAAAATGAAAAAGACTGAGGAAGTGTAAGCAAGCTATAAGACAAAATCAAGCTGCTTGTTAGGACTTGTGAGCACCTGGGTAGCCTATGTTTACTTTTTGGAGAGACCATATGCTCGTGACTTTCAGGGTGCATTGTTCAGGTAAATCATCAATTTGTGTATGGGACTTGCAAATATATAACATTTGGCATTTCAAATGGTAAAAAATACTATGGAGGAAGATAAAGCAAGAATGAGGATAGATGCATATTAGTATTAAGTGCATATCAATTTGTGGCTTTTAAAAATCACCTAAAATAAGTTGTTAACCAGAGGCACATGGGTTGGAATGGATATAAATGTGTATTTTACATGGAGTTATATTTCACATTTATGGCGTTTGGCCATGTGCTCTCCCCTACCTCTTTCAAAAAGCAACATTCGTTTAAATGAGGTAGATAATGGATCTATAACATTTATTATTCTGATGATAGGATGTTCATTGCTTCTGAATACCTTACTTCTCTCTGTTTGATCATTAAGCTAATCACATACTCTAATTTTCCTAGAGTCAGTATTCAAAGGGTGTTTGGCTTTTACTTCCTTTTCCTTCCACTGTTTGACTGAAGAATTTTTGAAATAAAAAAACAAAACATAGGAATCATCTGTGAGGCTGGACACTGGACAGGGAACACATCTGTTTCATGTAAGTATAAAATGCTGGCTTTACAAATATTCAGTGTGGAGTTCTCACCACATAGTTGACTGAAATTTTCCATGTTTGCAGTGGAACTTGAAATGAAAATAGAACTATATAGCTTTGTTACCATGGGAAGGGATAACATTTAATTCCATCCTTTGTGACTCAACAAAGTTCTGATGCAATGCAATGACAGTAGAAACAGATCATAGAAAGCAGCATAGAGATGTTGAGATCCTGATGTTTTAAAAGTAAACCTACATGGTAAATAGTAGACTAATTCAATAATTATTTATTGATAACTTATTTATCAATAGATATTCAATAAATATTTATTGAACAGGGTACTGTTCTGCAGTCTGGGGATATAGCAGGAAACAAAAAAAGTCCTGTCCTTGTGAGGCTTATATTTGAGTGAAATGAAGCAGAGAATAAATAAATATATAACATGTTTGTCACTCAAATGGTAAAAAGTACTACAGAGGAACACAAAGCAGGGATGGAGATAGATGTGTATTGTATATTGCAGGGGTGGGATAGGGTAGCGATTTTAGAAAGCGTGGTAGGCAGAGTTCTAAGATGGCCGTTGCAATGGTTGGTTATAAGCCTGATAGAGTGTGGTGAGGGTGATGGACCCTTACTGCTGTGATTAGGTTGCAGTATATAAAACTATCAGCTGACTGCAGTAGAGAGTCTTGCTGGCCTTGCAGAAGTGAGATGCCATGTTTAAGAGAGTCTACAAGAGACCAGTAAGACAGCTACAGACATAGATTGCAAGGGATGGTAGCTTGGGCCAGGGGTTGACTGTCAGGTGGTGAGGAGTGGTCGGGTTCTGGAAAGACTGTAACAGAAAGTATAAGATTTAATGACAACTTGACTGTGTGGTGTGATAGAAAGAGGAACAGAAATACTGACTCCTGAGTTTCTGGTCAACACAGCAGGAAGAAAGATGCTGCCATTAACTGACAGAGAAGAGGAGAAGAGTGTGGTGGGGACAGTTTTAGGAGAGATCAGGAACTCAGTTTGAGATGCTGATGACATGCAATGGAGACATGGAGTTGGCCATTGGATACACCAATCTGGTGTTTTGGAAAGATGGCCTAGAGATGTGAATGAGGAAGTCATTAGCATATTTATCGTATCTAAAGCCATGAGGTCCCTAAGGCAGTCAATATAGATAGGCAAGAAAAATATTTTAGACCAGAGTTTTGGTGCTCCAGTAAAATATTTTCAATTATTTTATCTCCATGATTTTAATGTTTCATTATTAACTTTTGTTCAATATTTGGTTCAACTTAAAATGTTTTTCTGTTCCCTTCTAGAACTTCAGTTCACTTAAAAAATTTTTCTGTTTGTGTTTGGTATACTGTATTATGTATTTAATGGAGAAGAAAAATCTTAGACAAACTAAATTGAACGTAGGTTACTTGAGAAATGAATGATTCTCAAATTGGGAAGCCCCTGAACCAGCACAGTTTCAGAACTCCAGTGCTACCACGTGGTGGAAGATTTATGGACAGAAAAAAGAAAGTGGTGTACAGAAAACTGAAGTGAGGTGCAGAAACAACCAGATTAGTTACAGCTCAGTGTTTGCCTTATTTGAACTTGGTTTGTACAGGTGGCTGCCTTTGATTGACCAAAACTCAGTGATTGACACAAGAGTAGATGACAGTCTGTTTGCACATCCAATTAGGTTACAGTTTACTATGAACTGAAGAACCTTTAGGCCAAACTTAAAATGCATAAGGAGGCAGCTATAGGCTAAATTTAATTTAATAATTAGATCTGAGGGGAGTGGAGGTGGGAAGATGGATATGAAACCACAAGATATGACATCTCCTGATGGGAAGATTCTAGCACCAGCTAGAAACAGTCTACACCCATGGTAGCCTCCTTCCAGAAGGCAAATAGATATATCCATCGAACATCTCCTTCCAATCCCAGATGAACAAAATCAAGCAGAGTATTTCTATACTTCTCCCTAGTCCTTAACTTCATTAGCAAAGAATCAGTGTGGTTTTTCAAAATGGAATTTATGGAAGACCCCTGGCTAGCTGGGTGTAATTTGCTATATTTCTTCAGTTTTAACTGTTTAAACAAATAGATACACAGAATTAGGAAGATAGACTGTCAGTGAGGATAGACAGAAGATTGAGACTGCAAAAACAGAGCCTTTGAGAGTAGATGAGAGCATAGTCTCGGGAGCCCGTGGGAATCTACCTTTGCTGAGTGCACTGGGGCCAGTATGTTTGCAGCTAGAGGCTTGTAAGGATTGATGGCAGGAATGGGGAGAACTATGTCACTCTAGCAAAAGACCTCTACCAGTAGATCTACTTCCCCCCCCCACCCACCCCGAGACAGAGTCTAGCTCTGTTTCCCAGGCTGGAGTGCAGTGGTACAATCTTGGCTCATTGCAAGCTCCACCTCCTGGGTTCATGCCATTCTCCTGCCTCACCCTCCCAAGCAGCTGGGACTACAGGTGCCCGCCACCATGCCCAGCTAATTTTTTGTATTTTTAGTAGAGATGGGGTTTCACTGTGTTAGCCAGGATGCTCTCGATATCCTGACCTCGTCATTGTCCACCTGCCTCGGCCTCCCTATAGATCTATTTTTTATGTAAGTAATCCCTGTAATTAATAAATTTCTTTTTTAGGCTAGTTAAATCTTTAATCATATATCTTAAAAATTAACAGTTATTTCATAGCACTTTCTCAAGTCCTATTTTCCTGCTTTTTTTTTTTTTCACCTGATATTAGAGAAAGCTGTTTAGTTACTGAATTGCTTCAAATGATAAGTAATTCTCCACAGTGGTACCATTTTTTAAAGATCCATACAGATCGTGATATAACATCTTTGGGAACTGAAATAATTATTCTTACCCTTGCTTGTTCCAAAAAGGACTGCAGCAGCAACCTTTGAGCGTTTGGGTTTTCAGTAGTTTATCTACTGTAATGAGGACATTGGCCCAGGGCAGCCAACAGAGCTGACCTTGTCACTGTGGCGAGTTAGCAGCGGGGTCAGAGAGCAGCGTGGTTTCACTGTGTACACTCTGATTTTCAGTGCTAAAAGTCCAGAAAAGCTCTCTACTTGACCTGCCATGGGCATTTGCTCAGATCTGACCAGCAGATGTGCAGTGTTGAGGATCTGGTTTTAGCAGACTGCGTTGGAATAGGTTTGAAAAGGTCTACCCTTCTTATACCTTGATACGTCTTTTTCTGTCTTTTCTATTTATACCTTTTGGTATTTAAGTAGATACCCTTCCTGATCTACAGATTATATTTTAATTGATTTTCCTTAAACCTGTGGAAACAAAGTATTTTGTGTCATTTGAGAAAAATACAGCAAGCTTTTCTCTGCTCCTCTTACTGTTTTGTGTGTTTTTCAAAGCATGGCATTTTCAGTGCTCTTTTGAAGTTCAGTGAATCAATTGAGCTCTTATGTGACAGAAGTGACTTTTTTCTTCTGAGGTACACTGGCCTTGTTGAGAGCCAATCCTGGTCAAATGAAGCATCCTCTTATAAGTAGAACACTTTCTTTAACCATCTGGAGTCACACATGGGACCCACTCTACTTCTAGCTGTGATCCGCATTGATACCTGTTAATATGCTCTGTGCAAGAAAGGATAAACACCCTCAAATCTCATGTTTCATGATAAAAACTAACAATTTGCAGAAACTGGAGAGAAACATTTGACTGCATCAGAAGTTGTACAGTTGGAGACAAAGGGTTTCATATTT
Organism: Rhinopithecus roxellana; assembly: GCF_007565055.1. Taxonomy (NCBI): domain Eukaryota; kingdom Metazoa; phylum Chordata; class Mammalia; order Primates; family Cercopithecidae; genus Rhinopithecus; species Rhinopithecus roxellana. The sequence continues at coordinate 30,435,801 of NC_044557.1, forward strand.
ATGCCCTGAAGTTTCAGCTTCCAGTATTTATTAGAGATGGGATTCCACAGGATCTTTTAGTCTTGCCTAGATCAGGGGTTGGCAAACTATTGCCTGTGTGCCAGATCCAACCCTCTGTCTGTTGTGTAAATAAAGTTTTATTGGCAGACAGCCATGATCATTTGTTTATGTGTTGACTATGGCTGGTTTCACTACAGTGGTGGAGTTGAGAGGTCATGAGAGACTGTCCTCCAAGGCATAAAGTATTTACTATCGGGTTCTTTATGAAAAAGTTCACTAATCCCTAGTTTAGTATATATGACTTTTTTAAAAACTAAAAATTTTCAGTCACTAAATAATTTTGGAATAATTGATATTTTTAGCTTTGTCAGCATGAATCCATCTAGAAGATGGTTTAAAATAAGTACAATTTAAATATTTGGCTTTTTCTAATGCCATTTCAATTTCTGCAGGTTGTTAAAATCTAACTTAAGAAGCGTAATGTAATTGTATAATAAAGTCAGACTACGAGAGAGCACTGACATTTTATATAAAACTAAGTATTAGGTTGCATTTTCATATAGCCTGATAACATTTAAAACTAAAATCTTCATGAAGGCATAATTCATCTATCTGCTAAGTACTCCCTTATAAATTACCCAAGATGACATGTTTATGGCCAAACATGAAGGTTGGATTTGCTTTGACTGAAATCACATGAAAACTTAGTTTGTTCAGGTTCATGTGCGTGCATTTCTGTGAAAATTTCAGCATTTCTTTCTGGTAGTTTAAATTGTCATACAGTGCATAGTTTATTTGAACTGATACTCAGTTTTTTGTAGGCTTTTGGTTGTTGATGTGTGTTCCAGTGTGGTAACAGTGGGTCCCCTTTCCCAGCGTTTTCCATCCCACCCTTGCTGTAACAGCAGGATGTAGTCACAGGGTCTGGAACCCTGCATGTATGTTCTCTCCGTCACTTCTTGCGCTTTGGTGACTCAGGTGGGATGCACGGCCGAAAATGAGGAGGCCCTATGTTTTTAGTGGAAATGATCTGCCCTTTTTTCTGTCTAGAGCTGGTAAATGAGGGCAACACAGGAATGGCATTAAGTGCTGCAGAGTGTAATTACTGCTTGATTTATTTACACCATGGCGGAGGGGTGAGCCCACTGCCATGACAGGACACTCAGCTGGCTCCCTGGTCATGGGCTCTCTGGAGGGCTCTGCTTCCCTTTGCTGATCCTGCACTTGGTCACTGCCCTCCTTGGTGAGAGCACTGGACAGACGAGCTCTCCAGGGTGACCTGGCTGGGTCCCCTCGAGCACACACTGTGGGCACAGATACAAAAGTGCTGCGCTTGTTGATGGAGTGCCTGAGAATTGTCAGACATGGACCTGCTCACGCACAAACACAGGGCACATTTAGGCAGCTGAGCCCAATGTTTTTGGTAAGACTGCCCTTCTGTATTTCCTAGCCATTGGGAAATTTGACTATAGTTCATTTTCCTAAAGAATATGACTTTCAGTTTTTCTTATTTTTTATACTGCCGTGAACCAACCTTAAGGATCCAAATTCTCTCAAACAGACTTTTTAAAATCAAGATTTCCCCTTTTCTCAGCCTCCACCCTTTTCTCTGTCACCATCTTAAGCCCCTAGGAAGGCCCTGCAGTTCAGAAATAGTGATGTGGCTTCGTGGTTCAAAGGCACCTCTTGGGGTCCACTGCCAGCATGCTCCAGTTCCACCTCTTACCAGTTAGTAGTCCTGAAGAGGTTAGTTATCTCTCCATCAGTTTGCTCAACTGTAAAATGGTGATAGTAGTATCTGCTTCATGGAACGTTGCAAGGATTAAATGATTAATGCCTTTTGGCATGGGGCCAGGCACATGGAAGGTGCTCAATAAAGGTTAGCTATTCCTGGGCTGTCGCTAAATGATTCACCTGGTGCTTGTGTTACTTTGCTTCCTCCTGCACTCCACAGGGGTGGCCTCCAACCTGCATTGCTTTGACTTGTCCTATTAGTGTCACTGAGACCATTTTGCCCTGTGGGGCCATGGGGAGGGGATAATTTGTCATTGACATGTTTTAGAATTGTCTGCATGTGGCTTTATTACTGTTTTTTACATTCTCTACAGACAGTGCACACCCTTATTAGTTGCAGGGTGGTTGCTTTCACCTTCTCTCCTTTTGAAGCTATGAAATTGCTATAGTGACAGCTGTTATTATTTAAGAAGTAGCTGGATCTTAATGAAATTATTTAACTTAAAGTCATATAGTGAGGAAGGAACAGAACAGATAGTCAAACCCAAGACTGTTTTTAAAGACTTCTTTGACCTCAAAATGCTTAGCTGTGAGTTTAAGAATGATATCAGAGATGAAAAGGAAAAAAAAAAAAAAAGACAATTGTGAATAATACAGTCATATAAAATATATATTAATTTCCTCCTGAAAATGGCTTTATTAGAAACGTGGGACAAATAAAAGAAAAAATGGTAAGATAAAAGCTGAAGAGGCAAAAATATTAGTTGAAAACATAAAGAAAGATGTCAAGTCAATGTTAACAGGGATTAACTTTAAAATAAGGCCTATGTATGAATAGGAAGAATTATTCTCAAGTCCTTTTAAAGTAATCTCAATATCAAGGCACAATATGACATTGGAATACATAAACTATAACCATCATAAATGCATGAGAGCTTGAGTAATTTTTTTCTTTAGATATACATGATATGCTACATATAAATAAGAGGTTGAAAGTTTCAGTGGAATTTAAAATAAAAATAATTTTATTAGGATGATCAAATCAGTAATAAAACCTTTTTTAAAACTTTAGAGTAATACCATGTTTGTAATGTTTTGTACGATAGGGTTTTTTGAGGTAAAATTTACTGATCTTAAGTGTACAGTTCGATACATTCTGACAACTATATATACTCAGGTAATCACCCTAATAAACATATAGAATATTTTCATCATCCCAGCAAATTCTCTCTTGCCACTTATCAACTTTCCCTTTCCACCTCCAGAAGAAATCATTGTTCTGATTCTATAATCGTGAGTTAGTTGTATTAAAGTAAATGGAATCCTACAGTAAGTGCTCTTTGCACTGGTTCCTTTCATTTAGTAGGATGTCTTTGAGATTCATCTCCAGTAGGATTGCTGCCTTTTATTGATGAATAATATCCATTTTCTGGCTATACCAGTATTTGTTTATCTGTTCTTCTGTGAATGGATATTTGAATTGTTTCCAGTTGTGCACTTTGAATGAAGTTGCTGTAAATATTGCTGAATAAGTCTTTTTGTGGACAGGTGTTTTTATAGACCTTGGGTCATGCCCATGATTGGAACTGCTGGGTCATAGCACAAGGGTTTGGGTAACTTTATAAGAAGCTGTCAAAGAAGCTTTCCCATTAGCAGTGTGTGGGAGTTCCAATTGTTTCACCTCATTGCCAACATTTAGTATTGTCTTTTTCTTTTTAGTTATTCGGGTGGCTATGGAATTGTGTCTCATTACGTTTTTAATTTGCATTTCCCTGATAGCTACTGATACTGAGTACTTTTTCATATGCTTATAGATCATTTGTGTTTGTGAAATGTCTGTTCAAGTCTTTTGCACCCTTTTTAAGTTTGATTGCTGTTCTTTTGTTACTGAATTGTAGGAGTTATTTTTTTTTCTGGCTAAGTCATTTTTCAAGTTTATGTATTGGATATATTTTCTTTCATCTAGTTTTTTCCTTTTTATTTTCTTCAGTGTTATTTGATGAGCAGACATTTTAATTTTTGTTAAAGAGCAATTTATAAATTCTTTCAAAACAGTTGATTTTTTTGCAGCTCTACCAAATTTGTACCTACTTTAAGTTTGCAAAAATAGTCTCCTGTTTGTTCTAGAGGCTCTATAGTTTAAATTTTTAACTTTTAGATCTGTGATCTACCTCAGATTGATATTTTTGGTGTGAGGTAAGGGTCAGCATTTACTAATTTTTTAAATATATATCCAATTCCTTCATGATCATTTTTTGAAAATACTTTAAATTTTTCATTGTATTACTAAGTGCCTTTGTTAAAAATTGATTGTGTAATATATATGTGGATGTATTTATAGTCTGTTTCTTATCTTTTATTGATATGTTTGTTCTTATTAACACTGAAGTGTTGGGATTACAGTGTCTTTATGGAACAATTGAGCTGTCTTTCTGGGGGAGGAGGATACTTTCTTATCAGTAGGAACACAGACAACCTGCCCATCTAGATTCCTCACCGTGGCTCACATTTCCACAAAATGTGAAACATCACTAATGCATGATTCTGACATTGAATTTTGTAGGTGGAATGTGTTATGCAGTTGGATGACTTCAGTTTGTTCAGATATGAAAAATTTGGTGCAGTACATTTCATTTCACTGCAATTTAGGTCAGGGAATAATGCTGAAAGGAAATATGTGTGAAGGCATGAGTGAGCACAGACTACAGAGTGGCCCAAAACTAATAAATCAGAAAGGAAGATAGATTAACTGAAATTCCGATTAATCTCACACAACTGAGACCAATTAGACCAACCAATACTTTAAGTAATAGTGCTTTCATATTGCTTTTTCTTGGTTGCCAATGGAGTATTTTTTTTTCCTCCCTAACATCTTCCCCAGCAGCACATAGCGTACAGTATATTTTGGGAAAAGGGAAATTATTTTGCGAAAAGTAAAATGACAGGGAAGAAATTCTCTATAAATTTCATTTCTGAAAATGAGGAAATTTTAAGGAAAGAGACAGTTACAAAATCAAAAAAGATCTTTCTTCTCTGTCCCCCTCTCTCAACCTATCCCAAGCTGGGATTTGAGAAAGGAAACCCTTGCCCACCAGTGCAGGGCCCTGGCTCTATCACGTAGGGCCTCTCAAGGATGAGAGCTCAAGTGTTAGTCCTCATCAACGAGACCACCCACGACTGATGGAAGAGCAAGGCCTGTGTGATTTTCTGCTTTCTTTACCCGGAGAAGCCAGGATCCACTCTGTTCTGTGTGGATGAGCTGCACCCATTGAGGGCAAATGAAATTATTTATTTGAGGGCAAATAAAATTAACTGAGAGCACCCCTTCCCCCAACACACAGCATAATGTTCTCAGTATAACAGAACACTAGCTACCGTCTTTCTAAAGTCTGGCATTGATTTATATCACATGTTCAAATTGTTTTAATTCAACTACTATAGAAATAAATGTGAAGATCATGCTTACCCTTTGGGAGAAGATGGTTAAAATTATAAAAGCTTCTGTAGTCTGGAAAACATTGAAAATGCCATCAAGCTATCAGGTGGACAGTTCCTGTTGCTGCTCTCTAGACCCCTGGAAGGGTTTTCTGCTCATCTGTCAAATACTTTGTGCCATTTATTCCTATTACAGAATATTTCTGTGGCATTACTTTAAAAGCCTTCTATATAATTGACTATGCAAACCAGTTGTGTAGGCTTGACTCAGACTTTATGATAAAAAACATTCATCATATGCTATCCCCTGTAAGAGGAATTTAAACTCTCCTCTTCATTAGAAGGCCTGCCTGCAGTGGAATTAAAATAGCTTCTCCTGAATGGGAGCACAGACTTGGTACAGATCATGAGCAGTCATTCAAGAGGAATGTAATCAAATACTTGAAATTTAAATTAGCTTGTAATCTGACTTTGAAAATAAAGTACAAGAGAGACCCAAGAAAGTTTCCTGAAGGTGAATTAATGTCCTTCACACCACTTCCTGTTTCAGAGCTAATAGCATACACATGATAAAAGTATTATAGCAGTGAAACTTATCTTTCCCATGTGCTCCTTCTCCCAGGTCACTGATACTGTGCTTAGAAAAGGTGGCCTACATAGAGAGAACCCACATCTGCAAAAGCAGCTTTCAGACATCACCAGGGATTTACAAACTCTTTCAGCAATGTTTGGAGGAATAACTTCTTTTTATTGGGTCCATAAAGCATAAATTGTTAACCCAAGAAAGAGAAAGAACCTTAAATAAGTGACACAGATTTTCTTCTTTATTTAGAAACTATTCTGATGTTCATATTTTTAAAGGATTCTTTCTCTTCAAATATCTTTTCCTCATTCTTGAAGGACACGATACTTTCTTTTCTGTTAAAATCACCCAGTGGGAAATGCTGCAGCAGACTGACACTTGTGAAATGAAAAAGGTCCCATCGTTATTGCGGCTGCCTTTAGCAAAATTATATAATGAAAAATCATTTCTTTGCTATAAAAGAAGACCATGGAAAAGCATCTCTGCATATATTATTGTATGTAAATTAGGAACAGGAGAAATATAGGGAATGTAGATACAGAGAAATCATCACTGTTTATGAACAGTGTAACATTTCTAAAAAGAAATTGGGGTGATTATTTTCAATAGAAGAAAAGTCTTAGCTTTACAGATAATTACATTCTTAATAGTATAGATGGAATAGAGCTCAGTTTGCTTCAAGGCAGATTTCTGTTAAACAGGCTCCATTTGCACATTAATTTCTGTTGTGGAAGTTAAAAAATTGGTCCCTAGATATAATAAAACTACCTTTAAAATATACACATATAAATGGATATATCTTTCTGACAAACCCATTGAACCATTATCTGTTAATGATACTGAGCTATGATTCACAGATATTTTGAACTGTGGAAGTAAAAATATAGCCAGGAGAGGCAGACACACTGAAATATGATTGCTTTGCTTTACCTCATTTTAAACTCGATTCCCACTATAGTGGTAACAATCCATAAAATTTCAGAAACTTGCCAAGGTTCATGTCAATCTTGAATCATGCTAATGTTTCTAACTTTATATCCAAAGAAATTATTTTCCATTTTCCCCATCACTTAAACTTACTGGCTGCTTTCCAGACATTTGAATCTGGCCATATCTCCCAAGTATATAAGAATATCCTTACATAAAATGAGAGAATTGTCCAAATAACTGAGGAATGAAATATCTAGGCCTTTCTTAGCAATGAGGACTTGTACCAGCGCCAACAGAGGCTTTCCCTAATGTCTAATAATAATCAGCAAATTGGCTGACAATTCTGAGCTGAACTTTTGGGGCCCAGCCTAATGGTTTGACTGATGGTTGGGAATGGTTAGCACATCAAAATCCTGTTTGCTGAGACTGCTACTTACTATCTGGTTAACAAAGCTGAGCTGCACCATGTAGACGGGCAGTAGGCTAGATCCGATGACCACAGCACGGAGCACAAGAATCTCTTAAGACCGAGACTTTAGAGGGGCCACTCATGAAAAATTTACCCCCTCCAGTTTTTACCTTTTCCTTGGGTGGAAGTGGGAAAAAAATACCAAGTTTTTATATTCAGTGTTAGTAATGCCATGGTAGAAAAATTAAACAATTCAGACAGGTTGACTATCTCTGCCATGCATAGATAAAAACTATTGATGCTGTAGCATTTGCCTCACCTCCAACACTGGGGATTACAGTTTGACATGAGATTTGGGCGGAAACACAGACCCAAACCATATCAAAAGGATACCATGGTAAATGCCTTTCTCTAATATTTCTGTACATATCGTCAATTATTTCATGTTTGGGGCATGTGATCCCAACTATTTCCTTAGAATTATATTTCCAAAATGAAATGGCCAGGGGTAAAGGCATACACATTTTTTTAAATTTCAAAAGTTGTTCCAAGTTGCCTCATGGAAAAAGTTGTGCTTAGTTAAGTTGCAGAATTTCTAGATGTTATTAACACAAATTCTTAACAGTATAACAGTTTTCATTTGGATTGTGCTCAGGGCATGAGGGTTATGTATTTATACTATATACATCTTTTTCAGGGAGGGTGTCAGTTTTTCTAGTATTATCTATCATTTGGCCTGGATGTTTTAGTTTTGCCATCATCCAAGTGGGGAGAATTTAGATGATGTTTACTAAGTGTTAGGCACTCCCTAAATGCTTCATGTATGCATTAACTCATTTAGTTAATCCACACAATGTCCTCCTCCAGATGTTCGAAATGAAAAAATGGAAGCATAGAAAAGTTAAGTAGCTTACAAAAGGTTACCAGCTAGAAAGTAGCTGGATTGCGATAAAACGTAATGAATGGCATAGAAGGAGAGACGTATATGATGATACTTTTCTAGGAAGATAATTTCTCCCTAGGAATGTCATTTAAGATATAACCCCCAAAGTTTTTATATGACTCTTATCAAGACTGCTATCCTTTAGCCTCTACTAATTTTTAAAGTTTCAGAAAGACCCTAGATAAATTTCATAGCAAATGATGTTCTTTACTTACATATTTGTTTGGATAAAAGTCTAATCTTTCAAAGTGACTAGTGTTGAAACATAATTATGAACATTCATGGCATGCATACTTGAAATTCTTCCATGAATCTTTTTTTAAAAACAGCAGCATGCTTTACCCGTGCAAGATTATATGCCTTGATTTTGGACAGTAAGTGCAGAGATGCATTAAAGAGCTGGTGATGGGGCTGAATGGGACTACTTCAAATTATCAGAACCTTCACATCACTGAAATGGTGGACATTTTGCTTTAGAAGACAAAACTGAAATTTAGGATATTTGTCCATGTATTGTAATTTAAAATTTTATAGAAATTATTCCATGGTCCATATAGAAAGAATTCCAGGTCCCTTAGGTGGTACAGAGATGAATAATGAGGTAAACACTTTCATAACCTAGAGGATGCCTGTTAACATCCAAAACCATGGTATGATATGAGAACAGAAGGGAAGCTAAAGTCTTAGGATGACTTCTGCAACAGAATTCATAGCTCTCATTAAACAATAATATCTATTTATGATTTTAATACCTAATTATTATTAGGTTGGAATATGTCATTATTATGGTTTTATTATATATTAGATTAATCCTATCCAGTTACTATGCCCATGGGATAATTATAAATAATTTTTGTGTGTAGGAATGAATTGAGTGTTAGGAATGAATTGAGTCTGGAGTCACAGAGCAAGTCCTGTAACCCCCCTGGGCCATTTCCATATCTCTAAGTGAGAAGATAAGAATACCTACCCAACGGCATTTTGGGGATTCTCAAAGCAGATCCTATATGTGACGTTTCGTTTGCAATTTTAAAGCCCTGTTCAGGTTTAGTCATTGGCATTGTTGAATCTGTCTCCTTCACTGGTTTGGAAGGTCCTTGTCCTCCTCATCCTAACACAGTATTTGGCAGATGATAGGAGTAAATAAATATGAGTTAAACGTCATTATGACAACAGAGAGGAGGAGCCCTGATGACAAGAAACTGCATGAGAACCAAGTTCCCGCTCCAGTGTGAGAGTCCTAGTAACCTCTTTAATTCATACCCCTTCCTGAGCTTCGTAGTACCCTGCCCCCTTCACCAGTACTGTAAAAAGCAGATCATTTGAGGAAGAAGAAAAACTAGGCTTTGAGAAGACACTTCAGGATGCACAATTGGCTTCTAACCTGAGCCCTGCAGAGAAGACTCAAGCGGTTTGCTCAGAGCTTTTGTACCTGGCAAGGTCATTGTCCAACATCATTGTCCCTCTCAGCGGGCAGCCTCTCTGAGAACTCACACTTAGTGTTCGGGGCTGATGCACAGGTACTGGGGAGCCACTGAGGACCTTTTCAGACAGTGAGGCTGCCTCATGGCACAGGGATGCCAAGTGTCTGTAGGGGAGCTGGGGCCAGGGCTGCTGCCCATGGCCTTTGGAGCAGCAGGAGTGACTTCTAGCAGCCAGTTTCAGTCTGCCCCAGGCCAACCAGGCCACAGCTGAATAAGTGCCTGGTATGCCACACTCTTCACAAAAAAAGAAAGATTGCTGTTTGAGTGTCAGAAACAGAGAAGGAAGGGGCACCAGCTGCCTGGACTCTTGCCCACCAGTTGTCTTGCCCCTGGTAGCCAGAAGGAGACTTTCACAACCTGGGTATTCTTTTCTTTTCCTCAGTGTGGGGTGATCCTGGTGGCTCCCCAGACCCGGCTCACATTGACTGGGGAGCGGATTGTTGGTTTCGGTGCCCAGCTCTGCCTGCAGTGACTTCATGTTGTGGCTTGAGGTCCCCCTGATAGAAATGCTGCTCAGCACTCAGCCCTCCAAGCTGCCCTCCACTCCTTATGTGGGCTGGGGCCCAAGGCTTCCGCTGGACCAGGGCTCAAACGCCGGTCCGGTCCTTTAACATCAGACGCAATAGCCCCACGTGCTGCCAGGCCTCCTTCTCAGGCCCTGGTGCAGTTCATCAGAGCAGAAACAGCTCTCCAGGACCCCTCTCATTAAGGTAGTGTTTGACCAGCAGCTGAAACCGAGATACTTCCTGCCAGAATATTATGATCTCTCTAAAGTTATCCCGGAGCCCTGGCTTTCAACAGAATCATTTTTTATACGTGAACCCTAACTTTTTTCCAAGGCGAAAAAACTGTAACAGTTGTAACAATTCTGTATGAAAATTCTGGAAACACAGCCTCATTTTCAGTCTCCAGGGTTAGAGAATGAGAACAGAACTTGAGGAAATCCATGCAGTGAGGCAGAAGGTTTCTGTAGCGCCTGCTCCTCCTCGTCAGTACAGCAAATGTAAAATGTACACGTCCGCATTCTCTGAGCCAGGAAGAGTAGATGAGGGTTTCGACTTGGAAGATAATGGGAATCTACAAAGATCCAGAAGGAGAGAAGCGGCGGTCAGACCCTCAGGGAGCTTGAGCCAGACAAACCCTTTCCTCCTCTAGTGTGTGTGGTTGTGTCTCCTCCTTCATCCTCCGTCCACTGCCCCCGGCTAGCTTCTCTACGACCTTCACAGCCCTTGAAGGTCTTTCCCCGTGCTCCTGCTGAGGAAGCCAGCAAACCTGCTTCATCCTTAGCCAGATCCTCCACCCCTGTCATGTGAGCATCCTGTGCTGAGCTGCAGTTTACCTGATCTTTATTGCTTGTTTGTTAATCACTCAATGAGCACTCCAACATTACAACAGAAGCTCCTTTAGGAATCAGAATGCTCTGTTATTCCCTACGGTATTTCCAGGGTCCAGCACAAGTCCTTACACATAGTAAGGGCCTAACATGATTCACTGAGCAAACAATGATTTTTCAGAATCAAAAGTGTGTTGACTGAAGTTCAAAGACAAGAGGGCTCATTCCAGAGGTTGTATACATAGGCCCCCCCTTAGCCAAGCGGCAATAAGAAAGATTCCCAGTGAACTGTTACTCAGCTCCAAAACAAATACTGGGTCTGAACATGTTGAAAGATAAGACCCAAGAAAGGACAGTAGCTTTCTTCTTTTAGAAAGTGTCTGTTTAATGTCTTCTACTAAACAGGCATGAAACAAATTAATTAAACAGCTTTTTCAGTGCCTATTTTGAGCTAGCAGTCTGTTAAATGAAGAGGAAGGCAGAAGCTGTTAGATGTTTCCTAGAGAAATGCCTAGAAGTGTTACTAGCCTGTATCCTGGCAGCCTGCAGGGAGCTGTGCCTTAGGCCAAATCTCTGAAGCCAATTCCTCTTGGAGTTTTTACCTCCTGATGATGGTGATTGCACTCTGATAATTCACGAGGAAGATGCTTCAAGGTAGGACACACAGCTCTCACTTTCTTTAGCCGGTTATCTCCATCACATTTTTCCAGGGTTTGTGTATGTGTTTGCATTCCAGCACAGGTTTTCACTCTTGAATTTATGGACCATGAGTTTCTGTGCTTTCCCTTGAGGTTTATGGTCCATGTCATTCCTTTCACTGGTTTATTTACCAACAGTTTGTGGTACACAGAGATTGGTGGATGAAGTGCCCCTTCGCCAGTAGTCCTGTTTCTTGGTTACTAATTAATCCCTGTGAAGATTTAGTTCCTCAGAGCAAATCATAATGCCTCTTGAGCGTGTCAGCTTTTTGTTTTTTAGCTAAAAAAAAAAAAAAAAAAAAAAAAAAAAAAGAAATGGGAAGTTTGCATTTTATCTTTGGATTGGAATTTGACTGGTAGAATATACCCACTTGTAGGAAATATAAAAAAAACACATTGAACATTTACAAATTTGATTAGATCAGCTCAGGGCTGCTAATTCTGTAGAACATATTGACAAGAAAGAAATTAAGGGAAAAGAAGTAGATAAACAACTCTCAGAACTGAGAGTTGCATTTGACTGGCTGACTCCTCTCCCTTTTCAACATAAATTTGTCATTTTAAATTTAATCCAGCTCCTTCTAATTAAAACTTTTCCCAATTTATATTCCATAGAAAACATTTTTGAAATTTATATCATTAATAAAAATAATTAGAAGCCCTTAATTTCCTGAAAAATTATTTTTAAGATAGGTTTGTATAGAATCAAGTGAAAGTAGTGACTATTATATATCTAAAAAGAAGTAGGTGAAATAATTTGCCTTACAACAGTGAATACCAATAATTGTTCTGTGTGATTAATCAACCCTACCATTAGCTTCGTGGCCTTCATGACTTCTGAATGGTATTTCTGACAGAACTGTACGATGGAGACATGTTGAGGTACTCTTTTGAGTGCTGTGATGCTGGAAAGAAAGGGAGACAATATGGAGTGGTTAAGATCACTACTGCTCATAAGAACTTAATATAGAACCCAGAATCCACCCTGTGCCAGGCCCTGTGCTAAGCACTTACAGCTCATTGACAGTAATTCTTCAAGGTGGCTCCTATCATTGTCTTAGACAAAGAAATGCAGCTATTTGCCCAGGGTCATAGAGCTAGGTAGTGGCAGATCCAGAACTTTAACTGAGGCAGTCTGACTGTGAGAACGCGTCACAGGATTTGGCTTCTAGAAGTAGTTTGGCCGTTCAGTTGTGTAGTGGCCAAATGTGTTTAATTTTTCCTTTTACAATAACTTCTGAGATCCCTTTTCTGTCCCTTGTAACTGTGAATTAATCACTGTAGTCAAGATTATGATTTTTTACACCTTGATTAGCACTTTTCCGCCATAAATAGAAATTTGCATGGTATTTCCAACTATATTGAAGAGAGATTAATTAGCACTTTATGACAAATATGTGGCAAATTGTTAATTAGGTAAATAAAGTAAGACTCAGATTTTATAGCACCACTATTGTTTTCACAGTATCAATTTTATTATTTATTCTTAGTGCTGGAATCTGATAAGCTTAACTAAGCTGATAGTGCTGTGCATTGATTTAACCACTCTTTGTTTCTCTAGATTTCAGGAAAATAAGAATACACTTTAAAAATCACTTATAGTTTATAAGGTGACACATTAATCCTCAAAGTGACAGGAAGTCGAGATGATTTTGTCTATGAGGTTTAATTTATTAAAATTTAGTTTTCTCCTGTGCTTTGCTCCAATGGCTCTGTGCTAGCAAACCAGCTATAATTAGATTAGCAGCCTGCTAAACGCCGGTGACAGCCTGCGTCTCAGAGAGCATGTGCTGGATTCCGCATGTGCCTTTTCCTTATTGGTTGGTGGCGTTGCTGCTCGCCCGTGTGATAGGTTTCCACAGTAATCTTTATGCTGCATTAGAGACGTAGATACAGAGGTGCTGTACTGTGTTCTTGCAACGGTGGAGGTGCTCGGCTGGTAACGTTAAAGAAGGAATAAGGAGCCTGAGAGAAGGCGTTCGTCTTTGTTGTGGAGCATCAGCCGTTAAGGACAGCCAGCTGCGGTGGGAGGTCAGTGAAGGAGACTCAGTTCATGGTAATTACTTTAAGTCTATCTCTCACGAAAAACACGGCCATGCGTGAAATGAAGTATGTTCATCGTGTCATCTGTTTAATCTGATTTTGCTTTGTTAATACCACGGGTACTCCAGCATTCCATATGAAAATACATTCTCCCACAGGCTTGCCTGGTAAACAGCTACCCTGTTTACAGTATTCACCAAGGAATCATGTTTTTACCTGGATTCAAGAGTGCATGTGTGTGCTTGGGAGTGATGCTTACCAGCTCGCTTCTGTTTTGGAAAGCCCGATGTTGCATCAGTTTGGGTGTCTTTGTAGGTGCGTTTCAGTACTCAGTGGACTTTGTTTGCATTGAGTCCACACTGTGCTGAATAGTGAATGATCAGGAAGAATTTAGTGAAACACACTCTAATTAGGACAGGGCAGTGACTCTCCTGATGTTGAAGCTGTGCCTTAGCAGAAGTAATGTGCTATTGTTTCTTCAGAGATGTGTGCAGCCTTCATTTTGGATGGTTTTCTTTGTCTCACCTTTTGTAGTTTTTATTAAGCCTTTTAAATACAGAGAGGGTTAACATATCCCATTCTGCCAGAGATATTTAAAGTGTATATTTAGCTGTGCTTGAAAGAGAAATTTTCGTCTCGTGGCTTTGTTTAGCAGGGACATTGCATTAGGAGTTGAAATGAAGTCGCAGGAAGGTGGGGTTCTTACCACTTACTTTGTCTACTGTTTGACAACATTTTTATTTCTATTACTTTTTGCCTGAAAATTGATAATCTTAAATAATCTGTGATAAAAAATGGCACATTCTAAAAGAAAAATATTTAAATGGGCAAGACTGAGGTTCAGATATCCCAAACAAATGCAGCATGAGTTTTTCCTTCTCAGTGTCCCTTCTCCATAGTGTCCTGTTTTATACCAAAACTTCCTTTGTTTTTACTTATTCATCAAACTTAAAAATTGATGTCCTTCCCATATCAGGCTGTAGAGTCCACAGAAACTTGTGTATTGAGTCACCAGTCACACGGCTGGCTGCCAGCCACCATGCGTCTGCTATCACCAGAGCCTTGCTGATCTCTGAAAACCATCAGGAATTATTTCTCTGCTCCTGAAAAGCCAAATGATGCAATTTTAATGATTTGTTCGAATACCTGCTCTGATCTAGAACTATATTCTGGTTAAAGGAATTCAGTATATTCTTTGACAGAGTAAACTTGAGAGTACTTACCAACCGTGCCTCCTTCCCCACTCCACATTCCCTTCCAGGTCCATCCTGGTAGATAGTAAATCATCCAGTGCAAATTGCATCCAAATAACATTTTTAAGGGAAAAAAAATGAATATTATGAAAGCTTGCCTTGAATTGTAATAGAGTATCATCTGTAATAAGAAAGTTTGGTAGTTGTTGCTTGTAATACAGTGTCTTTGTGACTTGAACCAGCTGGCGACATTCTCAGTTTTTAGACACCTTGTGTGGTGAAATGAACCTGGGAATAGTCGTTCTACTTCACATTCCACTTCCTTGATACAAACCACGCCTGTTCCCATTGCAGAAGATATGCACCAGTGGCGGAGAGTGCAGTTTCAGTGAAAGTGGTTTTGCTCTTTCCAGAAGTCCAGGCTCCTCTCTCATTTCCCTCCCTCCCTCTGCCTGCTGTGCTCTTCTATGTGGATGTGCAGAAAAACCTTTCTGGGAATCAACAATTAGGCTTGGACACTCATTTTTGGAAGGATAAATTGGTGTGGATCTCTCTCTCTCTCTCTCTCTGTGTGTGTCTCTCTATCTCCTGAAATGCTCCCTAAATTGCCTTAGTCTTAAATAATTTCCAAGAAGGTTTTCTCCACTGTGAAAGCCTTGGGCACACATAAACATTGTCTAGAGTTCCTTTTGGGGGAGCCCCTTTGAGGTGTGTGTCATGGAAAGATGTAGGAAGTAGCTCTAAGTGATGTCAAATCCCTAGGGCTGGGTCTTAAAGACTTTCTGTGTGGAGGAGGAACTTTTTTAAAAATTTAAATATGGATGTATCTGTGTACTGTGTAATGCACCGGCATTATGATATCCCAAAGGGACTTTTAATATACACCGAAGGGGCTTTTTTATAACATAATTAAACAAGTGTTATTTATGTTTTTGTAAAGTAACCAAAATATGTGCTTTTATCTTCTGATGTATCACATCTTAACTTTTTTAAAACTAGATTAAGAAGACTCTTTACATGTTTCTGTGACAAGAAAATAAAAAGAAGTTTTTTGGACACTTTAAAATGTTGTTCTTTTTCCTCCTTAAAATTCCATAACTCTTTACTGATGACGTTTCTGACCAAACAATAGGTCTGTCAGCAGAAGCATAAATATTATATTTTAAAATTAAAACATTTTCTGTTATAAGGGATACTTTCTAACATTTTATCCTGAGGTCTAAATAGGAAAAGTGGTCACTAGTTTAAAAATGAAGTCATTTCATGAAAAATATGATGTGCTGCAAAGTAACTGGGCTGAACAAGGTGTGGAAAATATTTGTGAAGAGGAAAGAGAAATGGGTAGGGCATGATATTGCATGTAAGAGTTTCTATGGTAATATCTGTAGGTAGATTTGTGGCTGGTCACTTGGCATCTGTGATAATCCAAAAACCTGATAGATATTTGTCATTAGCAATTGATAAATATTTCAGGGTTGACCTGTTAAAGTTGCCTGGATTGGAAAAATATGTGAAAAGGTATTAGGCCTCTCATCTAAATGTAGTTATTTTTCATTGTAGTATTCTATGGTCATGGACACTCACCATGTGCTAAGCTCTGTGCTAAGCTTTATTGAGAGAAAGAAGGCACAGTCCCTTCCTGTAAGAAGTGACTACTGAGGAAGAGAAGCAGCTAAATGTGCTAAGCTTTATTGAGAGAAAGAAGGCACAGTCCCTTCCTGTAAGAAGTGACTACTGAGGAAGAGAAGCAGCTAAATTAATAATAATAGGGGTGCATGAGGCAGATAGAGATACATAGTTTGGTGATACCAAGGAGGGGCAACCAGTTTTTTAGAAAGGGGGTGAGGAGTGCCAGGGAGGGCTTCAGGAGAAGAGAGATGTTACCCAACCCATAACTTACTATTTCCTGCCCATCTTGACATCACATTCACAACTTAGCATTAAGTTGAAGCTGGCATAGCTTCATATTCTGTTTTAGTATTTTTTATTGATTTCAATACATGTAAAGTATCATTTCTCTTCTACCTGCTAACTCTTCTCAGAATACACATTAGGTTGTTACATGGAAATATGTTCATAGATTTACATCCTGTGGGAATTGAAGTTTTCTTTAACGTATCCAGAATTTAGAAATGCATCTCAGATGCATCACCAAACACTTTGATTGCTATTATACTCTTAAGTAATTTAGTGATTACTTTTGGAACTATTTGCATTGGCAGGAATTGTCATTTACTCTTGGCTGCATGTAGACTCCTGAAAGTCATTTATCTTGTATGTGCTCATTAAAGACAAGCTTGTAAAATTTGAGACTGGATTATAACACTTGGATTTCACCTTGAAGGTGTTTGCTTTTCTTATACATTTAATTGGATTTAAATTTTAAATCTTGTCAAATTTGGAGGAGAAGTCCACTTTAGGGGTCACCTATTTGCACAAGATCTTGCCACCAGTAAAATCTCTACATGGAAACAGATCTTGCATTTCTACTTCTATAGATCCTGCAGTCAGGAAGTCCTCCTAATTCTGTCATGTGTTACCCTAGTCAGGCTTCCACACTTACTTTTTCAAACCCTGTAAAATGTGCAGGCTTTACTTTTCCCGCCCTCCAGACCCCACCCCACTGCCTGAGTTGGATGGTAGCCCCTTAGAGCAGCTCTCTAACCCAGTGGACCTCCAGGACAGGAAACAGTTCTCTTCTGTTGCTCTCTTGTCTGTGGTTTGTTTTTTCCCTGTCTCCTTTGCTACCCCTCTTTAAGTAGCTATTCTCCAGCGCTCTGGCCTTCATCAGCTTGCCTGTCCATGACACCGACTTTCCATAGGTGGGCCCATTCATTGCCACACAGTGTCCACTAATCCCCCACACTCACAGCCACAACAACCTCCTGTGCCTTTGCACAGCGTGGAGAGTGGCGCTGCTGCTCCCCCTGCTGCCTGGAATGTGCTTCCCCAGAGAGCCCATGGCTCCTTCCCCCCTGCCTGAAGGATTTCGCTCTAATGGAGCCACCTCAGTGGGACATTCTGAGATAGTATTTACTGTATTTGTTTATTTCTTTAGTTTCCCCTTTCTGGAATGTAAACTCCATGAGGTCAGAGGTTTTTCGTCTTAACCCCCAGAGCCTTGAACAGTACTTGGTCCATAGAAAGTGTTCAGTCAGTACCTGTTGAATGAATGAGAGAATTAATGATTCCTGGCATGGGGGTGCTACAGTGCAGATGAAGGGTGCTCCTGGGGCAATCAAGAGCTCTGCCCCAGCCAGCTGAGTGGTGCTGTGGAGCCCCTCACTTTGAATGGGCCTCAGTTTCCAGTTCTGTAGATGGGGAGTGTGTACCAGAGGCTCTGAGGCCCCTTAAAACTCTAACACTTTTTCATAGCCCTGGAAATAAGATATGATGTCACATAAAACGTTATTTATGTGACTCATCACAACTTGATGTTATATTCTTCTTTCTGCATATTTGCTATCCATGGTTAAATGTCTCTTTTAAAAAGGAAACAATAGTTGAAGTGAACAAAACACTTAGTTTCCAAATGAAGTAGTAAAAACTAATGCGTTTTGGTGTACTGACATGTGTGCTGTCTTTTTTTAAATATATTGATCAGTTTCTATTTTTATTATTTTTGAGACAGAGTCTCGCTCTGTCATCCAGGCTGGAGTGCAGTGACACAATCTCAGCTCACGGAAACCCCCACCTCCCAGGTTCAAGCGATTCTTGTGCCTCAGCCTCCCGAGTAGCACCACCACACCAAACTAATTTTTGTGTGTGTGTGTGTTTTTTTTTTTTTTTTTTTTTTGTATGTGTGTGTGTGTGTGGTTTGATTGTAGAGACAGGTTTTCACCATGTTGGGCAGACTGGTCTCCAACTGCTGGCTTCAAGTAATCTGCCCTCCTCGGCCTCCCAAAGTGCTGGGATTACAGGTGTGAGCCATTGCACCCAGCCTGTATTGACTAATTTTTAAAATAATTACCATTCTCTGTTGCTAAATGTATTTAATAGCCTGCCTATTTTTATCAAACAAAAAGGCAAAAGCAATCTTTTCTTCCTTTGATTTTTTTTTTTAGCAATTTCCTGCTGCAGAGAGCATTTTAAGAAAGGACAGCATTCCTGTGACCTCTGCCTACCATCCATAAAATACTCATTCTCCTCTCAGGTAAGCATATTGCTTTGCTTTGATCCATTCTGAGAAGGAGGTATTGATTCTCTATGAAAACCTGTGTCATTATTGCACTAAGACAAAGAAGCTGAGGTTTCAGATATTTTGCTGTCTGGCAAAAATAAATAAATAAAATGAAATAAAATAAAATAAAATACCCACCTTTTGAGGTCCTCTCCAGGACCAAAGTATCAGTGATGGCCATGTGCCATTCCAAGGGGTTTCATGATACACCTTCTGTATATCTGCTAGTTGTTAGTTTGTTAAATGCTGTGTGCTGTTTATCAGGTAATCCCAATAATTTAGAAGTCCTCTGTGTTTTAAAAAAAAAATTATTTTTTTTCAGAGATGGGGTTTTGCCCTGTTGCCCAGACTGGAGGGCAATGGTGTGTTGCTCATTGCAGCCTTGAACTCCTGGGGTCAAGTGATCCTGTTGCCTCTGCCTCCTGAGTAATTAAGCCTATGAATGTGCACCACCATGCCTGGCTAATTTAAAAAAAAAATTTTCATAGAGATGGGGTCTCACTATGTTGCCCAGGCTGATATTAACTCCTGGCTTCAAGCAGTCCTTCCTCCTCACCCTTGCAAAGTGTTGGGTTTACAAGCATGAGCCACCTGGCCTGGCCAGAAGTTTCCTCTTTGTGCTTGAGGAATGAGATAGTGGTGCAGGGTCAGCAGCAGGGGCACTGGGAGTGGGTGACCAGGAGAGAGCTTTGCTCCTGAAGGGAGGCAGGGTCGAGAGAGCAGAACTTAAATTCCAGTGCAGGAACTGAGACTGAGGGGGTGGAGTATCTTTGGAGGATGGCCGGCCAGCAGGCCTGGGAATGGCAGGGTGCTTTTCCCCACATCCCCACTGCTCCCAGGACTCCTTTCTGGTCCCCACAGCTGATGGAGAGCTTGGGAACATTTTTTCCAGGTCTCTTCCTACAGTCAGATGATCTTCCAGGAAGGAGCTAAGGAAGTGGAAGAATGGTGGTCAGAGTACAGATGGTTCCCTCTTTTATGTAGGGACTGAGAGCTCAATAACACCAAATGAGGAGGTTAGAAATGTTTAGGAAAATGAAGACAGCTCTCCAGTTACCTCATTTCCACCACAAGTTGAAAAGTGTAAAGAGCAACCCTCAGGAGAACAGAGCCTCAGTCTCAGTGCCCACATTCTGAGTGGCCCCATGCTTGGATTTGATTGACAGCCTTCCTCCAGCTTCCTTTCTAGCATCCGTTTGTAATGTACCCTTGCTGATATAGTAAGCCATGTATTTTGTAATTTATTATTATTGCATTATGCAGGATGTTGTCAGGTGATGTAATCGCTTTTCTAGAACCTAAGAATCTAACTTAGGCTGACAAATAAGAATCAGCCTGTGCCGGGCAGAATTGTACGATCTGTAGAAACAGGAATTAAAGAGAAAGCCAACAACACCCCTCAGTGCTATACTCTGAAGTCTCTCACTCTTATCGCCATCTTACTTATCTTCTTACCTCAGATATAAGAAGCTCTGATACAAAAGCCTGGGGCTCCTGTTGACTGGAAGGAGCTTTGCATCTGCCATCGCCAGCACTTGTGGAGCTGAGGTTGTAAAACTGCACCCGAGTGCCAGTGTACTTAGTAGGGAATGCCTTCCAACAGTCCCATGTTTTTCATTCTGCACCATTCTAGGGAGCTCATCCATCCTGATTTGCCCATGACTGAGGGATTTCCTGGGACATGGGACTTGGCAGTGCTAGAACTGGGAAGTCAGAGCAAGCCAGGCAGGACATGTTATTCCCTCTTGTGATCCCACCACCCCTCCTCTCTCTTGTACATGGCTGCGTGATGTTCTGCTCACCAGGATGGTTGCCGACAGCAGTTGTTCGCAGCCCTGGTGGCCAGGGAAGAACTACAGGGTTTAGTAGACCTGGCCATCACCTCGCTCGTCTGCCGAGTAACCAGTTGGATGGACTGGGATGGTTTTCTTTATTTTCCGTGAGCCTCAGTTTCTCATATGCCAAGTAAGAAGAACAGCCTAAGGCAGTAGGGGTGTAGGGAAAGTAACAAGACAGAGCAATGGAGATACCTGATATAGCCTAGGTACACAAGAAGGGGCGGGTCCCTTCCGGCATCAAGGCAAACCATCCAAAGCAGACAGTCAGTTACCTTCACAGGCATAAGTAACTGGCTTGAGCTTTATCAATACTATTATTTACCTAGATCAGGAAGGTTAGAAAGAGCTTAGCCATGTGACTCACCAACACCGTGTCAGCTGGGTTGCAGGCGTAAATCCTAGCCCTGATACCTAAGATACCTAATTCTTAAATAACCTTAAGTCAATTTGTACAAGTTACTTCGAGTTGTTTTTATACCAGTTTTCCGATGCAGATTGAAACATTTTTTAAAGTGCTGTAAAGAATGCTGTGAAAAGCATAATTTGTTTCCTATCTGTATCCAAATGTTTTTAACTTTCAGGTTATTATTGTATTTAAAGTTTATTAAAACATTTTTCTTTCCTAGATTCTTAAATTACAGATAAGCAGCCTTATGAATTCATATGCATTATTATCGCCATTAAATGTTCACTGCTCTCAATATATGAGTTTAAGATTACTTTGTTTTTAGAGAACACACTGGGACTTTTTAAAAGTGGCTCCTTGTTTAAGGAAACTAAAAGGCAAAAGAAGTCATGAAATAAAATGATATCGTAATGTTCTTTTGGTCAAACCTTTTTGAGTTTTTTCATCCTGGAACATGAAATGTCCTGAGTAGTGTATATATGTAAGTCATTTTAAAAGGAATACACAAACACCAATATCTGTGCGCTATGCATGTAATTACAATTTCAGGAAATAAGCTTGAAGGCTTCCTTTGTTTTTTTTTTTCTTGTTATCTTATTCAAACTTAAGTAATTGATAAAATCTGTTTCTCCTTGAAGTTTTCCTTTTTCAAAACTTCTCTTCAGATTTTCGCGTTTTTAATGTGGTGCATGCTAGATACTTGAGAAATTGTTTGAAACAACAGCCCTCGCATATTTATTTCGTATGTTAAATGGGCCTGACCAAAAATGCTTACTGGTTTTCCCCAGACACCTTTTTTTCCAACTCGGTGTTTCCTAAAGCTCGTCCTCCAGAATGAGAGGTTTGTACCTCGTCAATGACTCATCATCCTCTCATGCCAGCACCCCTGACTTTTGCCTCTCTCCAGATCAGCTGTTTCCCAAGAGAATGACTCAGAGATCAGATTCCAGCAGTACAGTCAGGTGTGGCTCCTCTGAGGCCATCTCAGCTGACCTTGAGCAAGGTCTCCTCAGGAATCAGGAGAGTTGGCACAACAGTGAGACCCACTGTGCGGGGAGCCAGGCTTGCTGGCTGCTTTTTTAAAAAGAGGAAGAGGAAAGGGCATTCTCTGGGGAAAAAAAACAGGGATTTTACATGTTTTCTTTTACTTACTCATAAAAATTGTATACGCTTCTCTAAGGATAGATATAGGGATAGTCCCCCTCATACTCAGAAGTAGAATTCTGTATTTGAGGATTTAACACACATTTATTGTGAACTTCAAAAAATTATTGATTGGAATTTAAATTGTCAAATTACAGTAGGGTGTTGGTCGCTTACGCTTGTAATCCCAACACTTTAGGAGGCTGAGTTGGGAAGATCGCTTCAGACCAGGAGGTCAAGACCAGCCTGAGCAACATAGTGAGACCCTGTCTGTACAAAAAAATTTTTTTAATTAGCCAGGTATTGTGGCATGCGCCTGTAGTTCCAGCTGTACAGGAGGCTGAGGTGGGAGGGTTGCTTGATTCCAGGAGTTTGAGGCTGCAGTGAGCTGTGATCATGCCACTGCACTCCAGCCTAAGTAACAGAGCCAAGACTCTATTTAAAAAAAAAAAAAAGAATGAGTAATGTTGTCATATTTAAATTTTTTTAATCAAATGAAAGATAAATTCTGTATTACTACCTGCATAGTTGTTTATTAATGGCTGTTATAATAGAAATTGTGTCATTGTAAATGTAATCACTGGTTTTCTTACAAAGATCAGCAGAGAGGAAGGATGGGCTGCAGTTATGCCCATGGACTATAGAAGGACTGCCCTGTGGCCCTGTGCTAGAGACATTTTGTGCAATCTTTACTTGCCCTTCAGAGAAGCATTAGAATCTTCAATATGTAGATATGGGATATGTGTAATATGGGAATCAGAGGCTAAACTTCAGACCAAAGGGCAAGCATGTGGTTAGACATACACTGGGTATAAAGCCCAAGTCTACCCAAGGCTCTTCTATCAAACCCCTATCTAGACCTTGCACACCAGTTAATTTCTTTACAATATCAGGGTCATACATGTAACAGGAAAGCCAGTTGAGGGAAGTCGGACAATGGGAAAGGTAGAATGGAAAGGTTACAAAGAAACATCAATGTCTAGTGGAATATTAGAATGATCTGTAGAAACCATGAAAATCTTCCATCAGAGTAGGAAAGAGACCAAAAAGGTCGTATGAAGAGGGAAAGGGACTGTTAGGAGGACGCAGGTGAAAGAGAGGAGATTTAAACAGCGATTGTAGTTGTGCCAGGAGAAAACCTAGACTTTCCAGACCTTCTCACTTTCTTTTCAACCTGTAAATCATGTGCTACCATCTCTAGGTGTGGATGGAGAATGCAGTCATGCATTCTGAGTACTCAGAGAAGTTCAGAGACCTGTGATGCTTGCCAGGACCTGGTGTTTAGTGAGCACTGGAGTAGCTTCTCCACACGGGTCTCCCTCTTCCATAGCATAGGATAAAAGAATGATAATATTCAATTCTGGTATCATGTCTGTGTATCTGTGTTCAGAGATGCAACCAAAAACCTAAATATATTCCTAATCTGCATTTCTTCTGGAAATTCCTTCTGTTCACCAGGGGAGCAATGCTGCCTTCTCCTTGCATGGTCTTTAGGCAGAGCTTCACAGAGCACTGGCCCTTCATGCTCCTGAAATACTTATATTTTGCTTTTACTTCAGTCCTATAGGTCCAGTTCTCTATGATACATTTAAAACCAAGCTCCACATCACCCTTGGTCAAAAAGAGTCAGCTTTCACTCACCAGGACAGTCAGTGGAGACCCTTCCTCTGGAAAGAAGCCTCCCAAGTGACTGTCCCTTACTATGCCTGCCTGTTCAGGTGTTGAGCCCTGCTGACTCCTCCTTGAGGGCTCATGCCCCAGCACAGCCCTCTTCATCACCAGACAGTCCCATTACTGACTTAGCCATATGCTGGTCACCTGCCTCTAGTTTCTGCTCCCACACCAGTCCATGTAGGAGGCAGAAAATTTTTTTTCATATTTTTATTTTTTGAGACACAGTCTGGCTCTGTTGCCCAGGCTGAAGTGCAGTGGCGCAGTCTCAGCTTACTCCAACCTCTGCCTCCCAGTTTCAAGCAATTCTCCTGCCTCAGCCTCCCAAGCAGCTAGGATTACAGACGTGTGCTACCACACCCGCTAATTTTTATGTTTTTGGTAAAGATGGGGCTTCGCCATATTGGATAGGCTGGTCTCAAACTCCTGACCTCAAGTGATCTGCCTGCCTCAGCCTCCCAAATGGCTGGGATTATAGGCGTGAGCCACCATACCTGGCCAGAAAATTCTTTTACAAACAGTTTTCATCCTGTTACTTCCCTGCTCTGAAACCTACTTTCTCCCAGTTACCTGTCTACCAAATTTAAATTCCAAAGCCACCTCTCATCTGGGCTCTTCTGCTTACTCAAAGTCAGTGTCTGTTATTCTACTCATATTGCTGAACACCTGGCTCCTCAGAGCTTATGGGCTGCTGCTTGCCTGAAACCCCTTATCAGTTCCACTCTCTTAAAGCCCAAGAGTTCCTTTAATGCCTGTTTCAAAAGTTACTTTTTCCTTTAAAAGCAATGGGTTTTGGGGGGTGGGAGGGAATCTAAGAATTTTTGAAATTTATTCTTTCAACAAATTCATAATCCATGCAACAAATTTCTTCACAATTTAATGTATACCATGTACATATATTTATAAGTAGTCTTAGAATTATTCTTTGCTGTCTCTGAGGGTTTATGTGTTATCTCTTAAATTGTATGATCAATTTATTTAAAAATGTTGCCTTCTTCAAAGAACCTAGACTCTCAGATGCTCGAGGGGATGAATAAATAAGCCTTGCCCTCCCAACTCTTCTGTACAGGGAGCTGCAAGCACATGGGCTAGGGTTGAAATCCTAGAGGAGATCGTAGATGGCTTGCAGCGTCAGTGCTATTCTATGGACTGATTCACTTCCTGAAGAGGAATGAAGTGATTTACCCACCTGGGAAGCCTTTGTGAAAATAAAAATTTTCATCAACAACACAGAATGGAAAACTTGTCAGTTCTTAACTGCCCATAATAGAGTGACGTCTTAATGGGCATGTAGAGATAAACCATCTAGGGAAAAATAACCGCATCAGCAGGAAGAAAGAGGAACTCGGTCTAAACTGTGAAGAACCAGTTCAGATTCTCCCTCCCATGTGGGCTTCTTATCCTTAAATCGCCATTTATTCATCATTTACATTCTGTGTCCTCAGAGTTCCTTATGACTGTGAGCACCTAGTCATGTACATTCTTTAGTCTGTGAGTACATTAAAGGTACTTGTGAAATTCTGATTTAAGTTACAGTAAAATTTTTCTACCTCACTCTAATAGACTATAAGCAAGTTGGGGGTAAGAATTATGTTTTAACTCTGAATCTGTAGAATCGAGCACAGAATCTAGCAAACTACAGAGGATAAAGAAATGTTTGTGGGGCTGGGCACAGTGGCTCATACCTGTATCCCAGTGCTGTGGGAGGCTGAGGCGGGAGGATCATTTGAGCCCAGGAGGGCAAGATTAGCATGGGCAACACATCTCCTCACTGGTAGATGTGCGACCCCCATCTCTGTTTTGTTTTTGTTTGTTTGTTTTTTGTTTTTTTTTACCATGGTGGCACACACCTGTGGTCCCAGCTACTTGGGAGGCTAAGGCGAGAGGACCACTTGAGCCTAGGAGTTTGTAGCTTCAATGAGCTATGATCGTGCCACTGTGCTCCAGGCTGAGTGACACAGAGCAAGACCCTGTCTCTTAAAAAAAAAAAAAAAAAAGAAAGAAAGAAAATTAAAGGAAATGTTTATGGAATTTAATAGACTGAAGTTTTTTGTGCACATGGAGGAAAGTCACCGTACATTGCTCATCTGTCTTTTTGGTCACTGCCTCTCACAAGCTCCATCTTCAGATATAAGACACAGCAGCACAGGGCTTAGCAGGGCCGGAAGCATTATTTCACTGAAAGAGGGGGAGACACAGTCTATTGCTGGAGAAAGAAAGGCAAAAATGAAGTCAGAGACAAAAGAGGGGAGAAGAAACAGAAGAAATTGGGTTATTTATGGTTAGATGTAGTTGAACATTATGGTGCAGAATTGTAAGAACTTGGGTGAAACTTTAAACTAGTCAAAGTAAGGAATAATCAAGGTATAATTAGCTTTGTTCAAAGGCTGCTTGAATTTGGTCTCCTCAACTGCGTTTGAAATAGGGTTTTGTTTCCAGAATTCAGATTATGTAGTTTATTTATTCATTTTTTAAATTTTACTCAAATTGATTGTTCCCTATGGACTCACAGATTCAATATTCAGAGGTTCAATTATTTGGGATTGTCTCCACGTTCACTAATTGTGTTAATTCCGCTATTTCGGGGAAGTGGCACCGTAAAAGCCCACACTCCAGGGCCAATGAAGAATACAGAGTTCAGGCCACTCCTGCCATCCACGCCTCCCCCGCCTTCATGTTCCCTATGTTAATTTTCTTGTCATTTACTGTTCCATTAAAAATTACGGATCCAGTGTCTAGTTTGCCCGGGGGTGAAATGGAGATGAAGAACCTTTCCCACCTTGAGACTCTGACACTCTTGTAAAGGGTTAAAAACTATATTTGAAAAATCATCCTAAGAAGAATTTGGTAGCTAGTAGTGCTCGAGTTGGAAGTAAAGAAAATGTGAGGAGATTCAAGAAAATGATGAATTTTAGGCAGAACCGAAGCTCTGGGTACGTAGAAGAGTATGGCTAACTCCTGGGTGGTCCGGATCAATGGCATGTGAGAGAATCCACCACAGAACTGTTTGTATTTGAATCTTTGGTTCAGACTGGTTCACCATATTAGTGGTCTGTCCTGTGTATCCTCAGAAGTTACAAGGCTGTCTTTCCTGAGGTCAGCGGGCTCCTGAAGTGTGCTTGTGACCAAGACCTTGCTGGCTGCCATCTGAATCATATATAATGGATGAAAAAAAGGAGGCAGCAGAAGGCATGGATGGTGTGCACCTCGCTAAAGAGAAGATGAACTATAATATTCTCAAGCATCATTCTAGTGATAGTTGGCCTATAAGTAGTGTTTCTGATTTTAATTTCATTTCTAATTTATGTGGTTCTGTAAGATTCTCTGTGTTTTCCATCCTTCCAGCAGTAGACTTGAATCTCCATTTTCCCTTTTTTTTTTTTTTTTGAGATGGAGTCTCGCTCTATCACCAGGCTGGAGTGCAGTGGTGCAATCTCTGCTCACTGCCACCTCCATCTCCCCGGTTCAAGCCATTCTCCTGCCTCAGCCTGCCAAGTAGCTGGGACTACAGGCGCTCGCCACCATGCCCAGCTAATTTTTGTATTTTTAGTAGAGACAGGGTTTCACCATGTTGGCCAGAATGGTCTCGATCTCTTGACCTTGTGATTCTCCCGCCTCAGTCTCCCAAAGTGCTGGGATTACAGGCATGAGCCACCATGCCTGGCAAAATCTCCATTTTTTAAACATTATTTTTCACTGAAAAATTTACCACCATGTATACCTTAAACTCTCCATCCCCAGATAGAATGGATTGTGAAGCTTCACTCTTTTCCTATTCGTGAGGATTATATCCCTAGAGGCTGCTGTCAGGTGCCAGCAGGGATTTTATGGATCACCACCAAGAAAATGATGGTAAATGTCCCACCGAGTGGCACTGGATTCTAAGCATAGTATAAGGAGTAGATTGCACCCTGCACCTGCCAGGACTTTCCCTCTGGACACTGTTTTACAGGGGGTGTTAGAGTGGCTACACCGCAGGATGCTAGGGCAGGCAGAAAGGGATTGACGCATGACACTCTGAACCTGGCAGTTGGCATCAAAAACAGGAGAAAAAGCAGGCTTCATTTTCATTTACTCTCCTAGTTGTATTTGTAGTTCAACATTTCATGCTGTATTGGTAAAGGGAAAAAATTACTTTTTGTGGGGGTCATGCCCCCTTCCTTTAATCAGCTGAAAAGTCTTGTAAAGCTGATACACTTTTAGCCAGGCATGGTGGCTCACACCTATAATCCCAGCCCTTCGGGAGTCCGGGGCAGGCAGATTACTTGAGGTCAGGAGTTCAAGACTAGCCTGATCAGTATGGTGAAACCCCATCTCTACTAAAAATACAAAAATTAGCCAGATGTGGTGGCGGGTGCCTATAATCCCAGCCACTCAGGAGGCTGAGGCAGGAGAATCACTTGAACCCAGATGATGGAAGTTACAGTGAGCCGAGATCACACCACTGCGCTCCAGCCTGGGTGACAGAACGAGACTCTGTCTCAAGAAAACAAACAAACAGAAAGTTGATACACTTCTAGATTTAAGATTTTGACCATTGGCCTATGAGCCAGAGAGATGTTTGTGTTGAACTTGGGCCTGAAAAAGTTTCACATTCGTTTTTAGAGTATAAGGAACTCTCAAATACTTCTGGCACACTGATTTATGAAGCACTTTAAGATCGTGTTCACTTTCTTCTCCACCAGATATCTGTTTTCTCTACTTTGAACCCTCCACAGATGTCCCTGTTATGAAGTGTGCTGCATTCTGCTTTTTGTGGGGTGGCTTATTCCCCACTGCAGTTCTTGGGCACTGGCCATTTGCACACGGAGCTCTAGCCTTTAGGGGCCAGTGCCCAAATTAAAAATCAATGGAATTAATATAAACTTGAGTAAATTATCAATGGGAAAGTATGATTTAGCTTACAAAATTAATTTGTAACTTTCCAAAATGTTTTCAGTTTAGTGAAGCCAACTTCCCCAGAAGTAAAACTCCTTAAGACCTCAACTCAATACCTGATACCTGGTTCTCGCTTTACTGGCTTATAGGAGGGGCCCAGTCAATGTTGCTAAAATGAAATTAATGCTGTGTTCATCACCTGTGTACAGTGGTCATGTTCATAACCAAATCTGCAGCTCTTCTAAGGTAGTCTCCAAGAGTGTTAAGCCAAAGTAAATTGCCTTATTCGGAGCCTTTGAGAGCACCTCTCTCTTATTTTTAGCAGTCTTTGGTCGCTAAGCATGAGATTAATATACTAAGTATAATAAGGAAAATTTATATGAATATATGACTTTAAACCTACTATTAAGAAACAGGAAATTAAGAGATTACTTGAAGACATTTTATGTCAAATCTGCAACATTTTTAAATTTCTTATTATATTTTAGTAATAAAACTTCATGTTATACGTGTTTACAGTATCTTATTAATTTTAAATTCTGCTATATTTAAAACCATTTTATGATTATTAGATCTTTTCATCCAGTCAGTATCTTATTTTTCACACGATTGAAACCTAGCTTTGAAGTGCTATCTGAAGTGTTCTTATGTCTCATACTGAGAATTCACTTCTTTATTGACACTTAGCTTTACCCATAAGTAGGACCACTGTGCACTTCTTAGGATATTCCACAGAGAGTGCTCCTTCTGTTGTAAATTTGTGCAATATTGCTCTGATATGTACAATACTTTACAAATTGCCACCTTGCAAAGTTCCCAGTCCCCACTTGTCAGTGATGGATGGTGATGCTTTAAGGGTTCATTTCAAGAGAGGTATATTTTCCAGTAAAGACAAAAGAATGTTAGTGGACTAATAGCTCTGTGCTGTCATGACTGACTGACGTGATATTGCACAAGTTGAAGACAGTGGAGCTGGCATTTTGCTTGGCATTCACTGGGCACTTCAGCCCTTTAGTGCATCATCTCCCTTCATTCTCACAGCAGGTAGTTGATGGAACACATAGCATATGATCATGGGGCTAGATTTGAGCTCACACCATACACCGTCTGGTTGCAGATCTGTCCCTCTAAGCTATCTTGCCAAGTGTCCAGTGTGCTTTAGGTGTCAGGTGCTTCACAGACTATGGAGGTAAATATTTTCCTGCTATTTAGAAGCCATGCTTTTTCAGCACATAAGATTTTCTGAAGGTTTCTCTGAGCAAAAGAACTTGCTGCAGATGCCAACCAAGAATTCCTTCTCAGGGGTGCTTATCACATAATAGTGCCAAAGAAACCAGCGCTGTGCATTACCTTCTGCCTTATCTAGAGCCCTAAAGAGGTCACCTATCTGTCTGTGACTTAGATCGCTGGGCTTCACTTCCAGTTCTCTGATTTAAGGCTTCTGTTAGAGCAGCAGCTGTAGCAATTTGCTTTTTGAATAGGCTTATACATTTTACAAGCACTTTCACTTCAGCGGCCTTGAGGGCTGGAGTAAACTGTTATATCAGCTTCATAGATGAGGCAACAGGAGCATCAGAGAAAAGCGACCTCTCAAAGCTACATGGGTCGTAACTGGAAAAGCCAGGATACAAGCTCCTCTGCCTCTTTCGCCATCACAACTCCAAAACTTGACCTCTCTCTGGGGCCATCTCCTCATTGGCTCATCGGCAGAATGAATGAATTGAACTCCGGCAGTGATTTTCAAACCTTGTTCCCTGGAGTATTAGGGGTTTCAAGGCTGATGGGGATTGAGATTTGGGGCTCTCCTTTAGCCAGAACCACTCTGCACTCATCTACCTTGCATACCAGTGTTCCACATTGTCTTTAAAGAGAGCTTCTGTGGTAAGAAAATACTTTGAAGATTACTGATCCTCAAAGGTTTTATTATATTTTAAACTTTAACCTTTAGGGGCCAGTGCCCCATTTAAAAATCAATGGAATTAATATAAACATGAGTAAATTGTCAATGGAAAAGTAGACTGGACTTGCAAAATTAATTTGTATCTTTCAAAAATGTTATCTGTTGGGTGAATCCAAGAGGCTTCCCCAGAAGTAAAACTCCCTGGGACCTCAACTCAATACCGGATACCTGGTTCCCACTTGACTGGCTTATAAGAGGGGCCAAATAAATGTTGCTAAAATGAAATTAAAAGAAAAAAATTTAGTTTGATACTTGTTTTAAGTAATGCACAGACTATCAAAATGTATTTATTTTACACCTGTTGTAGTATGCTAGGATTATAGATATTCTACAATTAATTTTAAAGGACAATCACAATTTTAGTTTCTCCATTGAATCTTATTTTGCTTCATTCATACATATATTCAGTGAGTCTTCCCTCTTACCCGAGTCTCTCCATAAATGTCTTCATTATTTTACTGACTTGATGAATTCTCAGTTCCAAATGACGTTTCAAGTCGTATATCTAGTTTAGAACTCATGCAGTAAAATAACATTTCTAGACAGAATTCTGAATTCAACGAAATGTGTCTCTTTCTCTCTATAATACATTGTGTTATCTTCATTCTTGGAAGAGATTTGAGTAGAGGGATTGTATATGCTTCCTTTTATGGGATGCTATGAATATGAATACTTATTTAACAAACCAAATTATATTTCTCTCATTCCCCAGACTTTAGAAAGGTTTATGATTTCAACTGAGGGCACACACTAGAATTTTGTAGAAGTTACAAGGAAACGGAGCTGCCCTTAACAGTTGCACTTTCATCCGGGGTTCAGCAGTGTCCTTAGAGTGAAAAGAGGGTGGAGGAGTTCTAACTGCATTCCAAGACCAAGTGATATTTTGTCCAAAAACTATCAAGGACAGACTTCTCTGCTTTTAATACTAGCTTTTTGATCAGAGGGCTCATGGGGTGCAACATGCACACCAACTTGCTGCCTTGTAAACTTGAGCCCTTGTAAATCCGTGACATTTTTCCTTGTTACAACAGTTTTATATTCTCATGTATATAAATACTGCCTTTGACAGGATAAGAGACTAGTGCCATGAATATTCCTTTAGCTGTGGTAAAAACTCTGCAATAAAGCTTTGATGTTTTAAGATGACAATCAAATGGTCCAACAAAGGGCAGAAGAAGCTAAAGTAAAAACCTTCACAGATGGGTGGTTTTATTTCACGTCAACTCTGTGGTCTTAATGCTGCCTATTGGAGGCATGTTTTTGCATCAGCCACATGAATTGGTGAACTTTAGTGTATATGGATCATAAAGTATTTCTTCACTTGAAGGTCATCTGTGGCTAAGCTGTAATTTCTGCAGTTCTGTGAAAATTAGCACTCTATCAACCTTGTCATTTGAATTGGGGATCTTTATGTAGATGTTTGTTGTTTCTATTTCACTGCTACTTTCCCTCTGCTCTAGTGCTTAAAACATGGTGTCTGAGATCCACTCTAATCTAGTTTCATGGTTTAATTTACTTGTGGATGCCTTAGTTTTGTGGGTTTTGCTTTCCACAAAAAGATGTGATAGAATCTGATCTCACAGGCGTTACCTTCTACACCCAAGGACTTTTTCCCTCCCTTTTCACCTTTTCCCTGTTAGCAGACATCGTTTTACTTCGGCGTTATTTGATTTGGTGTGATAAATGGATTAAAATCAAAATTAGCATCAAAATAATTATGGCAATTTGAAAAGACATTCATTGGGGGAACACTGTAAACACTCCAACTTAGTAATGATAGGATACAGAGATTTTGAGAAAAAGCTATTGTACAGAGGCACTGATGATAGGTTTTACTTCTGAGTTAGTTATTGTAAAAGCTCACATAGCTCTTATTTATTTTTGATCAGGAGATCATGTTTTAGAAGAAAGCATTACATGGAAGTAAAATGGCATCAAAACTATTGCTTACTTTGAAAACATTTTTGCCATTTAACGTTTTCTAGAAAATTGTATCCTTTATACATATGTAGTATGATTTCTGTCCTTCTCATACATTAGCAGACTTTCTATTAACTACAGTTGGCCCTTGACTAACACAGGTTTGAACTGCTCAGGTCCACTTATATTTTCTTCTGCCTCTGCCACCCCTGAGACAACAAGACCAACCTCTCTTCCTCTTCCTCCTCCTCCTCTTCCTCAGCCTACTCAGAGTAAGACAATGAGAATGAAGACCTTTATGATAATCTACTTCCACTTAATGAATAGTAAATATATTTTCTCTTTTTTGCAGGGGTGAGCAGAGACGAAGTCTCTCTCTGTTGCCCAGGCTGGAGTGTGGTGGCGTGATCACAGCTCACTGCAACCTCCTCCTCCCAGGTTCAAGCAGTTCTCCTGCTGGAGCCTCCCAAGTAGCTGAGACTACAAGTGCACGCCGCCATGCCTGGCTAATTTTTTTATATTTCTAGTAGTGACAGGGTTTCACCGTGTTGTCCAGGCTGGTCTCAAACTCCTAAGCTCAGGCAATTTTGCCTGCCTCGGCCTCCCAAAGTGCTGGGATTACAGGCTCAGTGAGCCACTGCACCCAGCCTGGGATTTTCTTAATAACATTTTCTTGTCTCTAGCTTACTTTATGGTAAGACTAGAGTGTATCATACATCTAACATACAAAATTTGTGTTAATTGACTGTTTATGTTATCAGCAAGGCTTCCAGGCAACAGGAGGCTATTTGTAGTTAAAGTTTTAGGGCAGTCAAAAGTTATACTCAGATTTTCAACTGCATGGGGTGGAGGGTCAGGGTCTTTCACCCCTGGCATTATTCAAGGGTCTATTGTAGCTTAGATAATTCCTTGAGCATCTCAGTGGTTTCATCTCATTATTTATAAAGATTGACTTGAGATTTTCCCCAAAAGGCCTTTGAGCTCAGATTATATTGTGTTTTTTGTGGAAAGCGAAAACCATAAACTTAAGGCACCCGCAAGTAAATTACAATTTTTAATATGAGTAATACTAGTAACATTAACAGTAATAAATATAGCAGTTAACAGATATGAGTTGCTTACTATGCACTTCACCCCCTTTTAAGCATTTACTTGGATTTCTCACTAAATTCTTACAAACCCTTGGTCCAGATGAGGCAGTACATGGCAGGTGTAGCCATGCCTTTGCTCTCCTAACCAAGGGCCCTTCTACTAAAGCATGCTCTTTAGTTAACCAAACAGTCTCTATAGTGGGCCAAATGTTAATGCCTCTCCAAAGATGAGGGCATTTTCATGCTCCTCTCTTCAGCTGGGATTGTTTGAAGCAAAGCAGAATGAAAACATTTCCCTTAAAGAAATAGGCTCAGTGAAGACTCCCTCATTCCAGGATGTGAGAGTGCCCGGTGTCAGGTTACCTAGCTTCCCTGTCTTTGTTTCCAGCTCCTGGGGTAGCCTGTCCCTTACCCAAGCACAGGCAGATTCTGGTCATCACCAGGACATTTATCACAGCTCAGGTGTCCTGCTTGTGCTCATCAAGGCCCTGCTGGACGGCAGGCGCTGCTTGCAGCACAGCCCCACGAAGGGTTTTAGCTCAGCCCTCCTGTCTCTCAGGATTCTACGCCAGAATTTTATAATCACGTCGGCTGTAGCTCACAGCATAATGATATCTGTGGATGACCTTATCACCACCCGGCTTCCATCAAAGCCCATGCCTGATGGTCACTGGCAGACTAAAGAAGAGAAAAAAATAAGCATAGGTAATTTTTACATATTCATGACAGATGCCCCCCATTCAGCATTCTCATAAAAATACAATCCTGCTGAAACTCATTTTTAATGGTGACCCTGAAAATCCAAAATGGGGATCTTGCTTCTCCCCTCCATGTGGTCGCTGGGTTACAAGGAACATGTGAAATGATCCCTGCATGGCAGAGCAGCCTGTTACCATGGAGACAGCTTACTACTTTCCCAGCCCTCTGGCTAGTTCCAGGAACGTTAACTTCATACCAGTTTTAAAGAAATGAATGGAAGTCTAAGTTTAATATCTAGCTCTTTGAAAGTTATAATTATTTTTAAAAAAGCACTCATATTAAGTTACAAACAGACTCTTCTCATCTGGAAAAGATTACATTTAATATTATTAATAACAATACTTCATGTAAGCAGAGTAACCACTGCTAAAAGACTCACATTCTGTTGCTGTTAATTGAACCTTTCTTTTTCATATTTTACTTTCAGGCTTGGTATTACACTCATCTGGAGGAAATAAAATAATTTTATTTATTCATAATTTGCTGTTTATCTATTATTTGTGTCTTTTAAATCTCAATATCCTCATGGAGATATGCTATAGTTTTCTTTCTTTCTTTTTTTTTAATTATACTCTAAGTTCTGGGATACATGTGCAAAATGTACAGGTTTGTTACATAGGTATACATGTGCCATGGTGGTTTGCTGCACCCATCAACCCGTCATCTACATTAGGTATTTCTCCTAATGCTATCTCTCCCCTAGCCCCCCACCCTCCGACAGGCCATGGTGTGTGATGTTCCCCCCACTGTGTCCATGTGTTCTCATTGTTCAGCTCCCACTTATGAGTGAGAACATGTGGTGTTTGGTTTTCTGTTTTTGTGTTAGTTTGCTGAGATTGATGGTTTCTAGCTTCATCCATGTCCCTGCAAAGGACGTGAACTCATCCTTTTCTATGGCTACATGGTATTCCATAGTGTATATATGCCACATTTTCTTTATCCAGTCTATCATTGATGGGCATTTGGGTTGGTTCAAGTCTTTGCTATTGTAAGCAGTGTTGCAATACACATAACGTGTGTATATGTCTTTATAGTAGAATGATTTATAATCTTTTGGGTATATACCCAGTAGTGGGATTGCTGGGTCAAATGGTATTTCTGGTTCTAGATCCTTGAGGAATCGCCACACTGTCTTCCACAGTGGTTGAACTAATTTACACTCCCACCAACAGTGTAGAAGTGTTGCTATTTCTCCACATCCTCTCCAGCATTTGTTGTTTCCCGACTTTTAAATGATCGCCATTCTAACTGGCATGGCATGGTATCTCATTATGGTTTTGATTTGCATTTCTCTAATGATGAGTGATGATGAGCTTTCCTTCATATGTCTTTTGGCTGCATAAATGTCTTCTTTTGAGAATTGTCTGTTCATATCCTTTGCCCACTTTTTGATGGGGTTGTTTGTGGGGGGGTTTTGTGAATATGCTTAAGTTCTTTGTAAATTCTGGATATTAGCCCTTTGTCAGATGGATAAATTGCAAAAATTTTCTCCCATTCTGTAGGTTGCCTGTTTAATATGATGATAGTTTCTTTTGCTATGCAGAAGCTCTTTAGTTTAATTAGATCCCGTTTGTCAATTTTGGCTTTTGTTACCGTTGCTTTTGGTGTTTTAGTCATGAAGTCTTTGCCCATGCCTATGTCCTGAATGGTATTGCCTAGGTTTTCTTCTAGGGTTTTTATGGTTTTAGATCTTACATTTAAGTCTTTAATCCATTTTGAGTTAATTTTTTATAAGGTGTAAGGAAGGGGTCGAGTTTCAGTTTTCTGCATATGGCTAGCCAGTTTTCCCAACACCATTTATTAAATAGGGAATCCTTTCCCTATTGCTTATTTTTGTCAGGTTTGTCAAAAATCAGATGGTTGTAGATGTGTGGTGTTATTTCTGAGGCCTGTGTTCTGTTCCATTGGTCTATATATCTGTTTTGGTACCAGTATCATGCTGTTTTGATGACTGTAGCCTTGTAGTATAGTTTGAAGTCAGGTAGCATGATGCCTCCAGCTTTGTTCTTTTTGTTTAGAATTGTCTTGGCTCTGCGGGCTCTTTTTTGGTTCCATATGAAGTTTACAGTAGTTTTTTCTAACTCTGTGAAGAAAGTCAGTGGTAGATGGATGGGGGTAGCATTGAATCTATAAGTTACTTTGAGCTTTATGGTCATTTTCACAATATTGATTCATCCTCTCCGTGAGCATGGAATGTTTTTCCATTTGTGTCCTCTCTTATTTCCTTGAGCAGTGGTTTGTAGTTCTCGTTGACAGCCCCTGTAAGTTGTATTCCTGGGTATTTTATTCTCTTTATAGCGATTGTGAATAGGAGTTCAGTCATGATTTGGCTCTCTGTTTGTCTATTATTGTTGTATAGGAATGCTTATGATTTTTACACATTGATTTTGTATTCTGAGACTTTGCTGAAGTGGCTTATCAGCTCAAGGTGATTTTGGGCTGAGATGAGGGGATATTCTAAATATACAATCATGTCATCTGCAATCAGAGACAATTTGACTTCCTCTCTTCCTATTTGAATACGCTTTATTTCTTTCTCGTGTCTGATTGCCTGGGCCAGAACTTCCAATACTGTGTTGAATAGGAGTGGTGAGAGAGGGCATCCTTGTCTTGTGCTGGCTTTCAAAGGGAATGCTTCTAGTTTTTGCCCGTTCAGTATGATATTGACTGTGGGTCTGTCACAAATAGCTCTTATTATTTTGAGATACGTTCCACCAGTACCTAGTTTATTGAGAGTTTTTAGCATGAAGGGCTGTCGAATTTTGTCAAAGGCCTTTTCTGCATCTATTGAGATAATCATATGGTTTTTGACATTGGTCCTGTTTAGGTGATGGATTACATTTGTTGATTTGCGTACGTGGAAGCAGCCTTGCATCCCAGGGATGAAGCCTACCTGATCATGATGGATAAGCTTTTTGATGTACTGCTAGATTCAGTTTGCCAGTATTTTGTTGAGGCTTTTCACATCGATGTTCATCAGGGGTACTGGCCTGAAATTTTCTTTTGTGGTTGTGTCTCTGCCAGGTTTTGGTATGAGGATGATGCTGGCCTCATAAAATGAGTTAAGGAGGATTCCCTCTTTTTCTATTGTTTGGAATAGTTTCAGAAAGAATGGTACCAGCTCCTCTTTGTAGCTCTGATAGAATTCGGCTGTGAATCCATCTGGTCCTGGACTTTTTTTGGTTGGTAGGTTATTAATTAGTGCCTCAGTTTCAGAACTTGTTAATGTTCTATCCAGGGATTCGACTTCTTCATGGTTTAGACTTGGGAGGGTGTATGTGTCCAGGAATTTATCCATTTCTTCTAGATTTTCTTGTTTATTTGCATAGAGGTGTTTATAGTAATCTCTGATGGTAGTTTGTATTTTTGTGGGATTGGTGGTGATATCCCTGTTACCATTTTTTATTGCTTCTATTCGATTCTTCTCTCCTTTATTAGTCTGGCTAGTAGTCTACCTATTTTGTTAATCTTTTCAAAAAACCAGCCCCTGGATTCACTGATTTTTTTGGAAGGGTTTTTCGTGCCTCTATCTCCTTCAGTTTTGTCTGATCTTAGTTATTTTTTGTCGTATGCTAGCTTTTGAATTTGTTTGCTCTTGCTTCTCTAGTTCTTTTAATTGTGATGTTAGGGTGTCGATTTTAGATCTTTCCTGCTTTTTCTTGTGGGCATTTATTGCTATAAGTTTCCCTCTAAACACTGCTTTAGCTGTGTCCCAGAGATTCTGGTACGTTATGTCTTTGTTCTCATTGGTTTCAAAGAACATCTTTATTTCTGCCTTGACTTCATTATTTATCCAGTAGTCATTCAGGAGCAGGTTGTTCAGTTGCCATGAAGTTGTGTGGTTTTGAGTGAGTTTCTGAATCCTAAGTTCTAAGTTGATTGCACTGTGGTCTGAGAGACTGTTTGATATGATTTCCATTCTTTTGCATTTGCTGAGAAGTATTTTACTTCCAATTATGTGGTCAATTTTGGAATAAGTGTGATGTGGTGCTGAGAAGAATGTATATTCTGTTGATTTGAGGTGGAGAGTTCTGCAGCTGTCTATTAGGTCTGCTTGGTCCAGAGCTGAGTTCAAGTCCTGAATATCCTTGTTAATTTTCTGTCTTGTTGATCTGTTTCACATTGACAGTGGGGTATTAAAGTCTCCCACTATTATTGTGTGGGAGTCTAAGCCTCTTTGTAGGTCTCTAAGAACTTGCTTTATGAATCTGGGTGTTCCTGTATTGGGTGCATATATATGTAGGAGAGTTAGCTCTTCTTGTTGTGTTGATCCCTTTACCATTATGTAATGGCCTTCTTTGTCTCTTTTGATCTTTGTTGGTTTAAAGTCCGTTTTATCAGAGACTAGGATTGCAACTCCTGCTTTTATTTGCTTTCCATTTGCTTGGTAAATATTTCTCCTATCTCTTTATTTTGAGCCTATATGTGCCTTTGAACATGACATGGGTCTCCTGAGTATAGCAGTCTTGACTTTTTTGTTGTTGTTGTTGTTGTTGTTGTTGTTGTTGCTGAGACGGAGTTTTGCTCTTTCACCCAGGCTGGAGTGCAGTGGTGCAATATCTGCTCACTGCAACCTCCGCCTTCCGGTTTCAAGCAATTCTCCTGCCTCAGTCTCCTGAGTAGCTGGGATTACAGGCACCCGCCACCATGCCTGGCTAATTTTTGTATTTTTAGTAAAGACAGCATTTCACCATGTGTTGGCCAGGCTGGTCTCGAACTCCTGACCTCGTGATCCACCTGCCTCCGCCTCCCAAAGTGTTGGGATTATAGGCATAAGCCACCGTGCCTGGCCAGGTCTTGGCTCTTTATCCAATTTGCCAGTCTGTGTCTTTTAATTGGGACATTTAG
The DNA here is from genome assembly GCF_007565055.1 of Rhinopithecus roxellana. Lineage (NCBI taxonomy): Eukaryota > Metazoa > Chordata > Mammalia > Primates > Cercopithecidae > Rhinopithecus > Rhinopithecus roxellana. Next base: position 30,475,280 of record NC_044557.1, read on the forward strand.
CCTATTTACATTTAAGGTTAATATTGTTATGTGTGAATTTGATCCTGTCGTTATGATACTAGCTGGTTATTTTGCCTGTTAGTTGATGCAGTTTCTTCATAGTGTTGATAGTCTTTACAACTCGGTATGTTTTTGTAGTTGCTGGTACTGGTTGTTTCTTTCCATGTTTAGTGCTTCCTTCAGGAGCTCTTGTAAGGCAAGCCTGCTGGTGACAGAATCTCTCAGCATTTGCTTGTCTGTAAAGGATTTTATTTCTCCTTCACTTACGAAACTTAGTTTGCCTGGATATGAAATTCTGGGTTGAAAATTCTTTTCTCTAAGGATGTTGAATATTGGCCCCCACTCTCTTCTGGCTTATAGGTTTTCTGCAGAGAGATCTGCTATTAGTCTGATGGGCTTCCCTTTGTGGGTAACCCGACCTTTCTCTCTGGCTGCCCTTTACATTTTTTCCTTCATTTCAACCTTGGTGAATCTGATGATGATGTGTCTTGGGGTTGCTCTTCTTGAGGAATATCTTTGTGGTGTTCTCTGTATTTCCTGAATTTGAATGTTGGCCTGTCCTGCTGAGCTGGGGAAGTTCTCCTGCGTAATATCCCTAAGAGTGTTTTCCAACTTGGTTCCTTTTTCCCCGTCCCTTTCAGGTACACCAATCAAACATAAGTTTCGTCTTTTCACATAGTCCCGTGTTTCTTGGAGGCTTTGTTCATTGCTTTTCATTCTTTTTTCTCTAATCTTGTCTTCACACTTTATTTCATTAAGTTAAACATCAGTATCTGATATCCTTTCTTCTGTTTGATTTGGCTATTGATACTTGTGTATGCTTCACGAAGTTGTCGTGCTGTGTTTTTCAGCTCTATTTGGGTCATTGATATTCTTCTCTAAGCTGTTTATTCTAGGTAGCAATTCGTCTAACCTTTTTTCAAGGTTCTTAGCTTCCTTGCATTGAGTTAGAACATGCTCCTTTATCTTGGAGGAGTTTGTTATTACCCACCTTCTGAAGACTGCTTCTGTCAGTTCATCAAACTGATTCTCTGTCCAGTTTTTGTTTCCTTGGTGGCAAGGAGTTGTGATCCTTTGGACGAGAAGAGGCGTTCTGGTTTTTGCAATTTTCAGCCTTTTTCTGCTGGTTTCTCCCCATCTTCATGGATTTATCTACCTTTGGTCTTTGATGTTGGTGACCTTCGGATGGGGTTTTAGTATGGACGTCCTTTCTGTTGATGTTGATACTGTTCTTTTCTGTTTGTTAGTTTTCCTTCTAACAGTCAGGCCCCTCTGCTACGTCCACTCCAGACCCTGTTTGCCTGGTTATCACCAGCGGAGGCTGCAGAACAGCAGAGATTGCTGCCTGTTCCTTCCTCTGGAAGCTTTGTCCCAGAGGGGCACCCGCCAGATGCCAGCTGGAGCTCTTCTGTATGAGGTGTCTGTCTCCCAGTCAGGAGGCACAACCCACTTGAGGGGGCAGTCTGTCCCTTAGCAGAGCTCGAACTCTGTGCGGGGAGATCCTCTGCTCTCTACAGAGCCGGCATGCAGGAACATTTAAGTCTGCTGAAGCTGCGCCCACAGCCACCCCTTCCCCCAGGTGTTCTGTCCCAGGGAGATGGGAGTTTTATCTGTAAGCCCCTGACTGGAGCTGCTTCCTTTCTTTCAGAGATGTCCTGCCCAGAGAGCAGAAATCTAGAGATGCAGTATGGCTACAGTATTTTTCCCTAACTGTGGTGGGCTCTGCCCAGTTGGAACTTCCTGGCGGCTTTGTTTAAGCTGTGAAGGGAAAACTGCCTACTCAAGCCTCAGCAATGGCAGATGCCCCTCCCCCAACCACGCTTGAGTGTCTCAGGTGGACTTCAGACTGCTGTGCTGGCAGCAAGAATTTCAAGCCAGTGGATCTTAGCTTGCTGGGTTCCTTGGGGGTGGGACCCATTGAGGTAGACCACTTGGCTCCCTGGCTTCAGTCCCATTTCCAGGGGAGTGAATGGTTCTGTCTTGCTGGCATTCCAGGGGCCACTGGGATATGAAAAGAAACCCCTGCAGCTAGCTCGATATCTGCCCAAAAGGCTGCCCAGTTTTGTGCATGAAACCAGGGCCCTGGTGGTGTAGGCACCAGAAGGAATCTCCTGTTCTGCGGGTTGTGAAGACCATGGGAAAAGTGTAGTATCTGGACCTGAATGCACAGCCCTTCACAGCTTCCCTTGGCTAGGGGAGGGAGTTCCCTGGCCCCTTGCACTTCCCGGATGAGGCGACGCCCCACCCTGCTTCTGCTCACCCTCCATGGTCTGCACCCACTGTCCAACCAGTCCCAGTGAGATGAGCTGGGTACCTCACTTGGAAATGCAGAAATCACCCACCTTCTGCATTGATCTTGCTGGGAGCTGCAGACCGGAGCTGTTCCTATTCAGCCATCTTGCCAGTCCTCTGACTTGCTATATTTTTCATGCCAACTGTCCCTGTGCAGACAGGATACATTCTTGTTCACTCTTCCCTGTTGACAGTAGGTTTTGTAGGTTTTGTGTGCAGTGTTTCTATTCCTGCTGACTTCTTAGTTGAAAACTGGTGTAATAATACCTCAGGGGATGTACAGAAATACTCAATGTTATTTTGTAATAAACTGTGATGGACTTAAATATTTAAATGTAGTTTTAAGAAAAATGAATGCAGGTTGAGCATCCCTAATCTGAAAATCTGAAATCTGAAATGCTTCAAAGTCTGAAACTTGTTGAGCACCCAAATGCCACTCATTATAAGTATAATGAAACTATTCCAAAATTTTAAAAAAAGAAATAAAATCCACAACACTTCTAGTCCCACACATTTCAGATAAGTGATACTCAACCTGCATTTAATTTTTTAAACTGTATTAAGCTGTATTTATTATGGTTTAAAAATTAAACACGTTTAATTTCAGCATATAAGTAATTTCAGTATATAAATAAATTTTTGAAACTGAGAAAAGTAAACTTATCTATTCAGTCTGTTGGGGTCTTGCTTAATACGTACCTCAGTTTTGATCTCTCCTGTCGCATCTGGGCAAATTTAGTACTCTGGTGTAGCACATTAATTTGCAGATATTTATTGTTATTTCATATAAGTGTTAAGATTTTTAAATAGATATACAGATATGAATAGTGTATATATATCGAACTGTGTTGTCATTCCTTTTAGAGTAGATCTTACCTATTTCTTTTTTAGTACTTTATCACAGTGTTTCTTAATGTGCATTTTCTACTATGTAGCCTATTGTATTGTATCTAAAGGGCTTTATGAAGGCTCGGTGTTTTATGTGCTTGAATTCATTGTAAAGATTTTCATTGATTTCTGTCACTCTCTTCAGTCTGTCCTTACCAACTTCTAGCTCAGCATCCAGAAACACCTTGCGTTTGTTCTAGGGTTCCCATATATTCTGTGAATTTGCCCACTCTTTCTGCCTCTTCCTAAACCATTTCTCAGTACTGTCTGGCCAAACCGCTCCCTGTCTAATTCCTCTCCCTGTCCCTTTCTTTTCTCTTGTAACTTAGATTCTAGGGAAATCTTTCGGAAATCAGAGACTGTAAATTCTGGTCTCCTGGTTCTGTGTAATACACAGTGTAAATATTAATACATTTCACCAACTATTAACACTGAAATGGCACTTCCCTAGAGTTAATCTGGTGCTTCCTCTAGATTTTGAAAAAAAAAAAGGTCATGGACTCAGTTTAGGGTACTGGAGTTGTTCCCGTCAGATACATTCTGAAGCTGAGTGAGCTCCTTCAAAGAGCAAGGGTGGTGTGTTTTGGTTTTTTTCTCAATTGACTATGTTTCCTATTGTATAAGTTTTCTAGGCTACTCTAGCAAAATGTCACAGACTGGGTGATTGAAACAACAGAAATATATCATCTCACAGTGCTGGAGACTGGAAATGTGGGATACAGGTGTCAGCAGGGCTGGTTCCTTCTGGGGGCTCTGAGGGAGAATCTGTTCCACGCCTCTCCCGGCTTCTGGTGGTTTGCTGGCCATCTTCCGTGTTCCTTGGCTTATAAGAGTGTCATCTCCATCTCTGCCTTCATCTTCACATAGCATTATCCCTGTGTCTGCCCAAATTGCCCCTTTTTATAAGGACACCAGTCCTGTTGGATAAGGGGCCCAGCCTACTCCAGAATGACCTCCTGTTAACTCATTAAATCTGTAAAGACTCTATTTCCAAATGAAGAATATTACAGTACAATGCATTCTGAGGTGTTGGGGTTAGGACTTACACGAATGAATTTTGGAAGACCCAATTAAACCCGTAACACATACCATTGCAATAAAACTGGTTTTCTGGCTGGGCATAGTGGCTCACGCCTGTAATCCCAGCACTTTGGGAAGCCGAGGCAAGCTGATCACGAGGTCAGGAGATCTAGACCGTCCTGGCTAACACAGTGAAACCCCGTCTCTACTAAAAATGCAAAAAAATAAAAAAACTGGCTGGGCGTGGTGGCAGGTGCCTGTAATCCCAGCTACTAGGTAGGCTGAGGCAGGAGAATGGTGTGAACCTGGGAGGCGGAGCTTGCAGTGAGCCAAGATCGTGCCACTGCACTCCAGCCTGGGTGACAGAGCGAGACTCTACCTCAAAAAAAAAAAAAAAAAAAAAAAAAAACAGAAAACAAAACTGTTTTATATTCCAAGTCTATTCACTCATTTTACAATAAGCAGTGATTTTGTAAGTCTGTGATTTTGATCTTGTGTTTGGATCAAAATATAGTACAAATCAAACACAATTGGTGTGAGTGCATTTAATAAATGAATTGTTGACCATTTGTATGTTGCCAGGCTCCAAAAAGCAGTCTGATCATTCATGTACTTGCAGGGTCCATTTATTTCTAATCATGCTAGCTTAACTTCATTTAAAGAATAAATTAATTGTTTTTAAACTTATGCCAGCAGTTGTTATTCCCAGAGGCCAGGTGAAATCTCTAAACACTTTTGAAACCTTTTCATCAAATAGTAATTTCATTTTAACCCAAAAATTGCTTTTTGTTTTCTTTCTTAAAACATGACCATGATGCATAGTCACTCAAAATAAATCAAAATATTTATTAATTAGAGCTGTATTGATTTCTACTGTAAACTGACTTCCTCCAAAATCTAATATGTTTCATGTTTCAAGAATTAATTTCTTGATGGTACTCTGCTGCACTGTAATTTAGTCATGGTGGATTGAGTCACCAGCTATTAAGACAGTTGTGATTGTAAATGGCAGATGGCATCTAGTGGCTCACTATTGTTTGTACCTCTTGGTACCCATTTCTCTGAAGCTACAAGTATAGCCATGAGGCAGTGATAACTGTCTTAGTTGGAGTCTCAGAGCTCATGCTTCTTTTATTCCCAAGACAAGGCATTAAAAAGCCATAGCTGGAGCTGGAGCATTTGCCAACTTGTATTTCTGCCATTTACAAGATGCTCAGTTCCTACATCTAAAATTTGAAAGGAAAGGAAATCTTGCATATGAATGCCACTTTTCGTTATTTTCCAGACCATCACATCTTACTTTTCCTTTCATTCAACAATGATAACTTATTCGCCAACACTTTTCAAGAATGTGTTTACATGAAAGCAGAGCGAGCATGTAAAGAGACCCAGACTGCAAATAACTTTGGAACAGCTTCAGAGTAATTCAGAGTGAGTCATCCTGCCTCAGTTACAGAATGAGCAGCTCTGATTGACAGAACTTGGAAAAGCTAACACAGAGCAGGAAAGGGTATTCCCCAAACCTTAATTTATTTCTGTTTGAGAGCAAAAATATTGGGAAATTATCCATCTACAACTTACCATTTTCTTATTGTGTAATTTGATTTTAATGCTAGAGGATTTACCATTGTTTACATAATTTGATCTTCAATGAAATTACTTCTTATGTCCGACTTTTGGTTCAGGTTATATCTAAATTAAGAGATTAATAATCATTTTTAGATGTAGTGAACTAGCATAGATCAGATGGTATGATTCCTGACTACCAAAAGGAATTTATTTGGGCAAGAATTACTAGTATGTCTATTGCTTTTGTTGCATAAATGAATTGATTTCCACCTAGGCCTTAACAGTATATCTCACACGCAACGTCTAAGCTGGAATTGCAGGAACTTTCTTGTCTGCCACTGCCCTCAGCCTCCATTCTCCCTTCCTGGTGCCCCAGTGCAGTCTCTGTTCTCCTTTTTCATAGTTTCCAGTGGGAGCATCTCCACTTCCCTTCTTTTTGAGGGGCCTGGTCATCTTCACCTCCACAGAGCCCACAAACTTCTCACTTGTACCTCTCCTGGTACAGTAGCCATGCCATTAACCAAGATGGATACTGATCAGTTACTCAGGCTAGAAACTTCAACCACGAAAACAGGTTCAAGAAGAGAGTAGTACAATTAGACTTACGCTTTAGAAAAGTCAGTCTTTTACCTGAGCAGTATTATATAGTACAATGTTTGTTATACAAAAGAAAAAAAAAAAACCAACTGAATTAAACACCTTTACAAGGCAGAACAAACTCCTATTTTGTTTAAAATTAGCTGAACTTTGTAAGGGGGTACCGGAAGGTTTATGCATTTGGGTCAGTGAATGCAATGTATACAGAAGGGCATGTATTTCTATAAGCAAACATTCATGTCCCTTCCCAGACCTATCAGTCAACCTTGATAATAAACATCAATCATTTTTACGACTTTAACCCCCTCAAGGAGCTGTAAGGTATAATAATTTTTCCTAATAGTTTTACATTTCCAGCACATCCTGTTTTCTAACCTGGCATTCCATACAGCATGTGTGAATATGAATAAGGATTCAAGTGAACCTCATGTCCCTCGGAATCTAATTCGGGCAACAACCATTTCTAGAAGGCCCCCTCTCCTCCTGCCTCCCATAGCCCCACACTGTTCGTTTAATGCCTTTTCTTGAAGCTCACATAGTGCTGTCTGCTAAATGTGACAGCTTGTTGATTACACTCTAACCTAATTGTCTGGGTTCCTTGCCCAGCTAGAGCACAGTCCCATAGTAGCTGGAACTCTGTTCATTCTTTCATTCACTTCTCATTGCCTTGACAGTAGGGCTTACCTATTACGTATGTTATGTATTTGCCAAATGAGTGAATAAAAGACTGAGGAGATATTTTAACTCTTCATCCAGCACCTTATCTTTTGCTCCTCTGCATGCCCATATTTCATGCTTTGATTTTTCTGCAACTCTAGCCTTTAAAGATTTACCTGTCGGCCGGGCGCGGTGGCTCAAGCCTGTAATCCCAGCACTTTGGGAGGCCGAGACGGGCGGATCACGAGGTCAGGAGATCAAGACCATCCTGGCTAACCCAGTGAAACCCCGTCTCTACTAAAGAATACAAAAAACTAGCCGGGCGCGGTGGCGGACGCCTGTAGTCCCAGCTACTTGGGAGGCTGAGGCAGGAGAATGGCGTAAACCCGGGAGGCAGAGCTTGCAGTGAGCTGAGATCCAGCCACTGCACTCCAGCCCGGGCGACAAAGCGAGACTCCGTCTCAAAAAAAAAAAAAAAAAGATTTACCTGTCAACTTAAGAAACACATTGATTGGATAAGATGTTTCCTGGCAATGTAATATGGAATCATGTGGTTGAAAGGGACACTATAGTCCCACCTATTCTTCTCCAAGAATTGCAACAAAGCATTTTCAACCTCATCTGCAGCCAGTTTTAAGGAAGTCTAATAAAGAGGTTTGCAGAGCAGAGCACCTGAGAGCAGCCAAGATCCCAAGACAAAGTAGAAAATTACCTATTGAAACTACAAATAAAAATGAAATGTAAATATAATCTTTTTATATGTGGGCCATTTGCTTACTCGGTCTCTTTGTACTTGGGAGTGGAGGGAAAGGCTGAGAGTAAAATGGGACTGGATTAAAAGATAGTGATTGTAGACTTTTTATGATGTGTGAAATAAATTGTAAATATTAAAAAGTTTACCTCTAATAACACGCTTGCATCCATCTATGTTATTAAGACAGTACTTAACAAGTTTTGAAACAAGTACTCCCTGCAATATTACTACTATTCTTAATTTATATGTGATAGACATTTTCAAAAAGTCATATCTGATTGCCTTCTATGCTGTTCTTTAAATATTTGAAATCATGTTTTTATATATGACTGCAACCAATCAGAATACAAATACATTGCTTCAAGTACTATTTCAAAAAGTTTCTCCAATGACATGACTCAATGATTTCTTAAAGGATAGAAAAACACTTTGTTAATGGAGAAAACCGGAGGTCCACCTTCTCTTGAAAATAAATATTGAATTTTAACAGAGTAACTTTGCATCAGCCACATCATATTATTGACATGTATTAGGTGGTAGATTTCTATAGTAGCAGTTCTTTAAAAAAAAAAAAAAGGATTTCTTTTCCTTTTTTTGGGGGGGGGGGTTGTTTTTTTTTAACAAAATGAGAGATTCCTCAAGTGGGTAACCTTCAGCTTTGCAGCCTGAGGGTCATGCCTAACAATTGGAACTAGGTGCCTTGGGTCAGCATTGTCCTGTGTTAGGGGGAGGTGGTAATCTCTAAGACTTTTGCCATTTTCCTAAAATTGCTGTGGGCTCCATGTCACCTAAGGTTGGAGAACAAATTCTGAAGCTGGATACACACAAGTTTCATCACAGCTCTACCACTCCATATCAGGGTGAACTCAGCAAACAAGTTGATTAACTCCTGGAAACGTCAGTTTCCTCAGGATTATGTGGATTAAATGAGAAGATAGATATAAAGCACTTAGCATATTCTGCAGTTCTATTGGCTCAATTTTTATTGCATTTAAAAAAAGATAATTGAAGTCAGGCGCAGTGGCTCACATCTGTAATCCCAGGCGGGGAAGATTGCTTGAGCCCCTGGAGGTCTGCATTGAGCCATGATCACACTACTACACTCTAGCCTGGGCAATAGAGTGAAACCTTCTCTCAAAATGAATGAATGAATGAATGAATGAATGAATTTTTTTTAAGATGGAGTCTCTCTCTGTCACCCTGGCTGGAGTGCAGTGGCGCGATCTCGGCTCACTGCAAGTTCTGCCTCCTGGGTTCAAGCCATTCTCCTGCCTCACCCTCCCAAATAGCTGGGACTACAGGCACCCGCAACCATGCCCAGCTAATTTTTTGTATTTTTTTAGTAGAGACGGGGTTTCACCCTGTTAGCCAGGATGGTCTTGATCTCCTGACCTCGTGATCCGCCCGCCTCAGCCTCCCAGAGTGCTGGGATTATAGGCATGAGCCACCGCATGCGGACTGAATGAATTTTTTAAAAAGGATAGGTGATTTATTTTTCAGAACTTTTTATTTTTCCTATGTTCACATGTCTTTTTTAACTTTGAATGTTCATGCAAAGCTTGAGAATTTGATTGTTGCCCCAATATAAATAAATACACTTGTAGTCCATTGAGTTAGAACAAAAGTGTCTAGTGAATTTGAATTCCATCCAATCACTGCTTTTCACTTTGCATGGTTTCAATCTGCATTAATTTTAATTCCCGTATTTTAGTTAAATAAAACCAGTTCCCCAACATCACAGTTCAAATCTTAGTTACCATAGCATATTAACTATAATTAAATAAAGTGCAAACCTCATAGTTGTGTCTTCATTCCCCAAATCACTCTGTAAATAACAGGTGTTCATCACGATCAATGACCAATCATGCCCCTTCTTTCCATGTCTGCTGGTGATGGTTCTGTGCACATTTATTATTCAGTTTTCACACAGACAGGAAAGGTTGTCCTTGTGTTGCCTCCCCACCGACAGTGATAACTCATGTGGAATTTTACAAAAATAAATTTAAAAGATGGAATTAGTCAACAAAGATGGAAACACAGCAGGGCAATGAAAAGTGGTAGTCAAATTAGAATCAAGCATGTGTAGAAGAAATAGCTGATGGTGGGGATGTTGAGACTGCTGGTGTTCTAGATCATGTATTGGGAGGAGACTCTAGATAGGCTCACGGGAACTGAGGGAAGGCAGACTTACCAGCATAAATGAGGAATGGGGTTTTGACAGAAAGGACAAAGATATCCCAGAGGAAGTGGTGTCATCAAAAAGCTTTACATTAAAGGAGTTCTCAGAAATCACAAAGGATAAAATGTTGGAAACTGACCCAAACTTACAGAGAGCTGTTAGCCAGACCATAACAAAGATTCTTATGCCATGCTGACAATATAAACACACTAGGTTTTAGACTTTTTCAGAGTTTTAAAAACGTATCAGGAGTAGTCTGAATGGTGCGTGACTCCATTCCCATGGTTTTGGGGTATGTGGTTATTTGTACAGTTGTAACCTCACAAAGCAGGGACTAGCGGTAGTAAAAAAAAAAAAAAAAAAAAAAAAAAAAAAGAAAAAAGTAGTCAAATCACTACTGTTGCCATCTGGATTTTTATATTACTGAAAAATTAGTTAACACATTCTCCTTAATATTATCAATAGTTTCAAGTACCTTCCTAGCCTGTTAAAGGCAATTTATGTAGTAATAGATGCCTTATTGATTATAGACATTGACTTTCTAATAGTTGCTACTTTTAATTTTCAAAAAGTCCTGAAATTAAATATTCAGACTCATATTTCTGTGGTACTTTTAGTGAAATATTTTTGCAACATTAAAGTTTTTTTTGTCGTCGTTGTTCTTTTCATTTTAAAAGAAGGCCCGCCGGGATTCTCCATCAGCAAACAGCCAAGCCACTGCATTATACATAGCAAGTTGTAGTGACAGTTCTAGTCTCTTGGGGGTGAGAAATATAGACTTGTTTGCTCATTTAAGTCAACAAGCTGTGGGATTTGTTGTGTATTTTGTAGCATGCATACAGAATGTTTTGATTTTTAAAAGTCTAAAATAATTGAAACTGTCTTATGTCATTCAACCCTATAATAAATACCTATAATTTAAAACCTCAAAATTGGTTGGTTTTGAAAGATGTTAGTATAATGCATAATAATAAGAGCCTCTGGATTATTTTTAATGCATCAGATCCTATACTATGGTCTGTGTAAGAGAAGGGAGCCCTGATTACAGTTTTGGAGAATGTTCCTGGTGCTCCCAGCATGCCCACGGTGGATACCACATCATTATGCTGTGCTCTGAGGGGCCTCATTCTGACAACATGCTTGGTTACATACAGTAATGAAAAGCCTTGTTTGGGGAACATTTGTGCTTTTAAATACCGGTTTCAGCATGTCCAGGGAATGAAGCTGATTTAAACATAGCTCACAGCAAATCTGAGAGTGGAAAGTTTGATTTTACCCACTAGTCTTTCTAATTTTTTACTAGTGTAACTTCCCAATCCATTGTGTAGCAGAGAAACTGGTTGAATTTGTTCTTCCAGGGAAAGAAGGCCCTTTTTATACATGAATTTGTATGAAGTTTTTCATGTAATGTATTTTATCCTTCATGTTCATCAGCTTTACAAAGAAAAACTTAAGAGTTTTTACTCCAAAACATCTTGTCTGAGCCTGGAGTGAAGATTACTGTAAGGAATGATTGAACAACAAGATGCCAGTGATGGTCAAGGAAAAAGTCAAAAATGTTGGTTTTGAAGATCCTTTGCTAATTCTCAAATTCTGGTTGTGTTTGTTTTCATCTATGAGCAAGGGCAATTTCAGGAATAGGAAGAAGGAGGAACATAGAGCCTTAGCCAGCATTGACGTAGGTGACACCTTCAGCATGGTTGTAGGAGCACAAAAAGTCAGCCTGGTGTCATTTGCTGGCAGGCCTTCACTTCAGATCTGACCTTAAACAACAAACAGAACCTCTCCTTTGGCTCAGATCCCAAGTGAGTCTTCCCGGTATATTTGGGTAAATGGATGGCTTGGATCGAGGCTGCTCCTGACTTCAAGTTGTAGACCAGCCCCTATGGGCTTTCTGGCCTGGTCTCCTCAGCTCTGGAGGCTGGCCCAGAAGCTCCAGATGATTCCAGGAGATAGCCTGCTCCGTGACAGTCCTCAGGCTCCAGCTCCTGCTTCTCCTGTCTCATTCGGTGGCAGTGAATTCCCATGTTCATGGGTTATGACTGGGCTCAGATGTTCCTTCTGCCCAGAGGGCCTGTCCGGTCTCCCAGTTTTCCATTTTGTGAACCAAGGTGAAAATGTTGAGAATTCTTTCCCATACTTCCCAAGAGCTTCATTCCTTCTTCATCTGGATTCTGGAAGTAATTTATTCTCGACCGTGGTTCCTCCTATTTGTTGGGTGCCCTTTACAAGCACAATCTCAACCCACCCAACAACCCTATTCAACCCTATTTATTACAGACTCTAATCAGTGAAGAAACTCAACTACCTTGCTCTGGGCTTAGCTAATAACTAGTGGAATTTGGATTGAAACACTTTTCCTCTTTTACCTCTTACAGCACATCACACATTGAGTCATTGTCTACCTGCTTCGTTTCTGTCTGCCACACTAGACTAGGAACTCTTATGTGTCTTATCTGTTGATGACTTCCACTCCCATCCCAAGCATCCCCATGCTTGGCCCACAGGCCTTGTTACATAAATGTTTATCTTGCAGGACCAATGAGTAAATGAATGGAAATTTGAATCAATTACCAACTAGCTGCAGAGTAAGAACAGAAGCCATAAGAAAGATGAAAATCCAATTTTACAAATTTAACATAATATTTGTAGGAATAATTTTTTGCTATACAAATCTGGCCATCATGAGAACCTATGTAAATAGAACTCATAAAGACCCCAGGGCTTACTTTTTGGTCTTCAATAAAAGGCACAGTAGCTGTTTTTATTAGTGGCACAGAAAAATGATTTTGTTTCCTATGATACTGATCCTGCACAAGTTTTTTTTTTTTTTTCTTTTTTCTTTTGGTTACTGGCTAGGGGTATATGAGGGAAGTTTGGGGAGGAAGGCTTATTGGTGTTCCTATGGCTTATACTCCTCCCCAAAGCTGTGCTCCTCTGACACAACCAAAGAAGGACAGACAGGAAAACGAGGCCAGGAATCCTGGAAAGGCCAAAGTGCCTGGGATACCCATAGGGGATCCAAAGGTCCACCAGGCATCCCCAGCGACATCGGAAACATGAAAGGCTACACGTAGGGTGGCCAGAGCCATCAGTCTCCCGAAATTGTGGACCCTTAGACTAAACATCCTGCTGCCTTCTCATCATTAACCTGCCCTTTTATGCAACTGACTTATTATGGGAGAAAACAGTTTATTGTGAGTTATTCAGTTTATTTAGTCAGAAACTGTAGAGTGGCTCAGCGACAGGGACAAATGAAAATTCGGAACACCGTACTCTCCATGTTTACTATGATGATTCTTCTCTTCTCTCACTATCTATAAACAACACTGTGAGGACAGAATTCCCTGAAGAGCTAAGATGTGAGACACCACAAAGGCCTGAAGCTTCCATCCAAAATAAGTAATCTGGGTTGGAGCTAGTGGGGATTAAGTGTGCTATTGATTTAGTATTCATTTTTAATATTTGGACTGTTTAAATTTACTTATCCAAGAAATCTTCCAAGGCACATGATTATAATATCATACTCATTTGTTGGGGAGAGTGGGGGGTTGTACTTATTAGTCTAATTTGCCCCAAACTAGAAAGTACTGCTAAATGCTATGATTAGAAAAAGGAGAAGGAAATCTGTGTTTATATGGAAAAGAATTTACTTATGATGTTATTCTGCATTTTAAGTTGTACAGAAGAAAAAGGAAAGAAACCGGTTAAGAGGCTTAAATTTTAAATTTCTTCTTTGGAGAATCAGTGACTAAAATGTCTCAGAAGGTATGTGTTAGGATCATAGTTGAAAACATAAAATATTACACTGATTTTTGTATAGTGAAATCTAATTAAGTTGTAAGTAAAAGTAACAGTATTTCAAAGATACTTGACCTGCTAGCATTCTTTTTATCATCTTTATTGACCATAAATCAGAGCCCTTGGCTAAGGATACATTTCATTCCAGAAAAATTATTTCAGAACTTCATTTCAACTGTATTATTGGTCAACTATTTTATTTCTTTTTTTATTTCAAATGTCAAACAACAGGGTGTAGACATTTATCATATTTATAATTATTTGTATCTACAATTATAGGCACTTAATTTATCATTTGAACAATGATATAACATTGTACTAAACACTTCAAGGAGAGACACAGAAGGAGAAATATTATTGGTCATTACTTCTTAAATATAACAGTTTGTCTTTAAATAGCTATGAAAGGTGTTATAGGAGTATAGATTCCAAATTACAAGCCAAACATAAAATCTAAATGTTATTTTGGAACTGTACTTTCCTCAAGATAGCATTATTTTTATATCTGTGAAACTGACTTGATTGGATATTGTTTCTTCATTATAGTAATTCATAAATTTAATGTTAAGAAAAATATTGGACTTCAGAATAATATGAATGAATTAATCCTTATAAAAATAATTGTATGCTTGTGTTTATTTACAAACCTGTGTATCTCTTTTCCCAAACACAAAGCAAACTTCCAAATACACACATTTTTTTCATACTAACCCCCACCCTCATCCACCTGTATATTTGAAAAATAATTCTGAGCTCAGAGAATGGCTCTCCATGTGATGGGTGTGGAAGTGTGCACTTCACTCCTGCATTTTCACTCATACTTTATTTTTGGCTTATATTCATGTGAATTTTTAAAATTTCATTGTCTATTTTTTGAACTCAGTAGATTCAAAGCAGAAATTGTGAAGTAGATTAGAAATAGAAACAATTGTGAGAGGTTGGGGAACTTCTGGACATGTGAATAATGGCAAGACATTAATAGCTAGCAGCCTGGTTCCATGTGGAACCCTGGAAATCTAAAACATTAGACATCTACAGAAGGTGTTTGTGTGTATTATAGTAGTTAAGATAGCAGCCGTGAATCATCAATAAATGAAGACATGTAAATATATAAACTACTTTTTAATTTAAGAAAAGGAAAGATTTTAAAAGATTTTTTAATCTTTTTTAAAAGTAGATTAAAAAAGATTTTAATCTACTTTTAAAAGATTCCATCAGAAATGCTGATTTAAACAAACTATTTCCATCCTTACATAAACATGTGAGTGAGTGAAAAGACATAAGCTGCTATTTTCTAGGTCCCCCACGTGTGTGCAAACCCCCAAACCCCTCCTTCTCTGACCATAGGAAGTAATTGAAGAATTAATGCTGTATTCTCTCACCCATTCACTTCAAACCTAGTTTGCACCTGGCATTGGGCTAGGTGCTTTCCATACCTTATTTAACTGATATAAGTGAAATAAATTCACCCAAATATATTCATAGTTTGGGTTAGTCACACTTCAAGCAAAAAGGTCACTGGTTTAAAAAAAAAAAAAAAAAAAAGGCAAAAGTTTTTTGGGTTGTTTTTAGTACAGTTTACAATTATAATAATATTAAAGTTTAAAATTAGTATTTTTGGCCGGGCACGGTGGCTCATGCCTGAAGTCCCAGTGATTTGGGAGGCCAAGGTGGGCAGATCACCTGAGGTTAGGATTCGAGACAAGCCTGGCCAACATATAGTGAAACCCTGTCTGTACTACTAAAAAAATACTAAAATTAGCTGGGCGTGATGGTGCACACTTGTAGTCCCATCTACTTGGGAAGTTGAGGCAGGAGAATCGTTTGAACCCAGGAGGCGGAGGTTGCAGTGAGCCAAGATTGAGCCACCACACTCCAGCCTGGGTGACAGAGCAAGACTCTGTTTCTCAAAAAAAAAATAAATAAATAAAAATAAATTAATATCTTCACATCAACAGCTTACCTAATGTTTTTTACAAATATGCTCCACCTCACATTTGTTTGAAAAATCATGAACAGCCCCTTGTATAAAGCGAGACTTCTGAAGTCTAAGTCATTGCAATCTTTACCTCAAGCATATGTTTGTAACATTAGTAACAACCGCCACTCATCCTGCAGCTGAACTTCACTTGGGTGATAATTTGACTTTTCCACAGTACAAGATGGTGCTGAGGGTCCACTGGGCCACACCTCTAGGCTCTCCTGGGGTTTGTCACCCCACTTTGTTGGAGTGTAGCTTGGCCCCATCTGGTCCTGTTCCAGATGAGTGCTGGTTCTCATTAATAGCCTCTGGGAGTGGGAGTGATTTTTTAAAACAATATGTTCTTAAGATTCCCCAAGGAAATATATCTGGTTTTATGCTTTTAAGGGATCTTTTAAAGTTTTCTGCATAGTAAGTGTCTTAGTCCACTTAAGTACTAAGGGCTAAGGACTTAAGGACTAAGGACTTAAGGGTTGCTATAACAAAATACCATACCCTTGAGTAGCTTAAACTACAGACGTTTATTTCCCGCAGTTCTGGAAGACTGGGAAGTCCAAGACCAAGATGCCAACAGATTTGGTGTCTAGTGAAGCCCCACTTCTGGGCTCACACATGGACATCTTTTCAGTGTGTCCTGAAGTGGTGGAAGGGAAGAACTCTTCTCTTCAATCCCTTACAAGAGCACCATTCCCATTCATGGGGGGCGGGGGGGGTAGGGACGGGGGGCTCTGCCCTCATCATTCAATCACCTCCCAAAGATCTTGTCTTTTTTTTTTTTCATTTTACCAATCTATAATGAAAATTCTACATATGATTACTTTATTTCTGCATCTTTTCAATTGTTTCTTCCTTGTGTTTGCCCTTTCTCTTGCCTGCTTGATGAGATTTGGCTTTCTGTCCAAGGATCTTTCTTTGGTCTCTGTTCACTTTTAGCCTAGAGGTAACAGCTTGCTGGAGTGAATGCCCATGTGGACAGTTGTGCCATTAGCCTTTTCCCACTGCACCTGCTCAGTGTAGATGACACATTTCTCCCTGTAAACCTGGGCTGCTTTGCCAGTTTGCTGACATTTATAGTGTCTTCACACAGCTTGAACTTCGTCATCCTTTCAGATGAGCATGGATCGAACATTGTACTTCTGTGTCAGCTCTTTGGAAAGAGGGGAAGATGTAATCTTCCTGAGAATGTGGAAAGGTGCCTTGAAATGCCATTTTGTGGTTCTTGTTTCAATCAGAAGTCACAAAGGGATTAAACTTCGTTTTGGCCACTACCACTTCAGCGACAGCCACAAAAGGGAAGACATTCTTCCTCTTAATACCATGACATTGAGGGTTAGGTTTCAACATACGAATTTTGGGGGCACACATTCAGACCACAGCAGTAAAGAAATCTGTCTCTGACTGGGAATGATTCATTAGTAAAGAAGTGTCTGCTGGGCACAGATTTTTAATGGCACTTCATAGGTTTTCATTTCTGTAATTGCTTTAGATTCATGTCTCAGCTGAAACTTCATAAAGCAAGGCAAGAAGATAAATGGCGAAGGAGAGTATAAGTGACTTCTTGGTATTGCATCATGCCCTAAAAGTCTTATGCTCACTTACAGTCCCTTGTCCCTTTATTTTGGTAATCTGTATTTTAAGGTAACTCACTGCCCTACAATTGCCATCTGCACGTATGATAGGTTTGCTGTAGCTTGACCTCTGGGTCTTTAATGAGCATGCCCTCTCTCTTAAGAGAAAGAATAATCACTCAAGGGCTAATATTTGTACAGGGAGATACTATTTTCCCAGCTATTGCTATGATGTAAAACAGAATCAGAAGTCTCGATAGATCTGTCCATGACTTGTCTCTTGTCCATGGGAAGAGCTTGTACTGGTCTGGTCTCAGAAGGTTACTACTAGAAGCCACAGTTGGTATTCCTCAATAGTCAAATAGATGTATATTAAATAATTATTTATTCTGGTAATGATATAAAAACAAATAATATATTTCCATGAATTCTCAGAATTTTCTTTAAAACCTGTAGTTATATAACACTCAGAAATCTATACTGGCTTTCCCAAGTGTATTCACCCTACCCAGGACGTCATCGTCTCAGCCAGCCTCATGCTGACCTCAGTAGCTTTGTGATCTTGAAATTGCTACTTCAAGTTCACCTCTCTTGAATCCCAGGCATTCTCTGCAAGGCTTCTTTTTCTGTACTCAGACACTGAAAAGAGAATTCCCTTCTTAATTACCTGAACAAGTTGGGGAGGATTTAGATATCTCCGCTGGCAACAAGGTGAGAGAACAAACCACGAGGTGAAGGTACAAGGGTTGAATAGTCAACTGTCAATGTGAGCACTAGGCCCTGTTCCAAATGGGTACCATGTGGAGATTCATTTAATCCTGATTTAATAATCCTAGGAGATGAATAATATTTTATCTCTTTTTGCAGATGAGGAAACTGAGACCAAGAGAATTTGAGTAGCTGCTGAAGGACATTCAGCTAGTTCCATACAGTATTTAAACCCAGCAAGTTATCTCAGCCCCGTGTTGTGTTGCCCTCTGATGAAAGGCGGCAAGGGAGATGGTCTTCACTGGAATCAGACCGCTAGAATTCTCGAGTGCTTTGGGGTCACCAGTCCTCTCTATTGGAAAGTTTTTTTTTTTTTCTTAATTAGTAATTGGATCGCTGTAAATTCTAGGCAAATCCACTTTCCTCAGAATGTGACTCATCTTGACTAACACTCTTTTCCAAAATATTTCATTGCTCATCGGCTCGTGCCCACCCCCATGCGCCACCCTGGCCAGTTTCTTAAAGACGACTTTCCTGGCTCAATTTTCCTTTTCTTTAAATGACGAAAAGTAATTCCTCTTCCATATACTTTGTCTAACTAAAGAATACTATTAAATACACCATCTTCCCCAGACAACAAATTCTGTACACAGCACAGGTGGATGTGAGCACACACATATGCACAGAGCACACATACACATACACACAGTCACACACACACACATACACAGTAGTCAAAAGCAGAGCCTGAGTCATTTTTTTTATTTTTAATTTTTTAATTTTTTAATTTTTTTGGAGACAGAATCTCGCTTTGTCACCCAGGCTGGAGTAGAGTGACACGATCTCGGCTCACTGCAACCTCCACCTCCCGGGTTCAATCGATTCTCATGCCTCAGCCTCCCAAGCCTCCTCCCAAGTAGCTGGGACTACAGGCATGTGCCACCACGCCTACTAATTTTTGTATTTTTAGTAGAGATGGGTTTTCACCATGTTGGCCATGCTGGTCTCGAACTCATGACATCAGGTGATCTGCCCACCTTGGCCTCCCATAGTGCTGGGATTACAGCAGAGTCTTGACGTATGTAAGAGCACCTTGGGACTTTTGCCCATCCCTGGCCTTTGTCTTCCAGACATCAATACGGTACAGCAGATGGCTAATGATACAGTGTGCCTTATTCTGGTGTTGAGAAATGTATTATGCTGAGCAGAACTTAGGCTAGGAAAAAACTTTCTTCCTGATAAAAAGTAGTGTTAGCAGAGGTAGAATAGCATAGTGATGATAGCCTGGGATTCGGAAGTCAGAGAATGGCCCAATTGGAATCCTAGCTCAACCACTTGGAAGCTGTTCGAACTCTGGCCAGTTCGTTCACTTATTTAACAGGATATTTGTAAACTCTGTGTACCAGGTCCTGTTCTATGCCCTGGGAATGCAGAACACAAAACAAATCAAGACTGCTTAAATACTAGTATGGAAGACATACATACTTACATACATACATACATACATACATACATACATACATAAATGCCTGGTAACCAATTGGCTGCACTTTTAAAATATATTCAGGAAACAACCAGTTTTCACCACTGCCATCATGGTTCAAACCCCTCAGATCGTTGCAGTAGCCTGTTAACTGGTTCCTGCTTCTGTTCTTCCCTCCTGCAGTCTTTTCCCAACAAAGCATTCAGAAAGCTCCCTCTAACCCATGAGTCTGAGCCCTCTCTCCTGGGTGCAAAACCTCACAGTAGAGTCCCATTCTCCTTGAAGACAGCCATGGTCCTTGACAGGTTGTGTCCATTATCTCTCCACCTCCTTCCTCCCATGCCAGCCACATCTGTCCTCCAGGCCTCTGCAGTTGTCTTTCCCCTAGCATCTCTGTGGTTACTCCTTTACCTCCTTCATAACTTTGTTCAGATATCCACTTTTCAATGGACTTTTATTTGGCAGATAGATCAATGCCTGAATAAAGAAGGAGCTAACCCACCTATTTCATATACGAATATGCCAACCCTAATATTCAGACCAGATATATTTCTTAATACTTTTAAATGTTCTGTAACGCATCTGTGGAATAAGCCTATTTTGAAGCTCTTGGGAGTCCTATTCCTCCCAGTCACTGAAACTTGAATGTGCCATCTAGATAGTAAACCAAGACATTGTAAATGAATGAACATTCAGTTCCCAGGAAGAGATTAAAATAAATAAATAAATAAATAAATAAATAAATAAATAAATAAATAAAAAAGACAAGTAAATTACCTTATTTGTTTTGTCCAGAATGTATTCCATTTAAGGCTTGTAATCCTGAATTATTGAGGCTGGAGAACAGATTGTAGAGCATCAGGAATGGTTTGTTAACTCAAAACCATTTCAAGTTGCTTAATGCGATGCACACAGCATTTGGGGGCTGCCTCCAGGAGTGTAAGCCTAGCTGCTCCCTCAAGACCTAAAGAAAAGCAAGTGAGAAGGCGAGTGCATATCTCAGGATCTGACGGGACAGCTGAAAGCAAAGAGCCTCTATTGTGGCAGGTTTATTTTATAGCATTTTTATGCCACTCCGTCCAGAATCCCTTAACCGGTGTGAGGGAAAAATCAGTATTAGGTAAACCAATTAGGGAATCTCAGTGAGGTATTTTTCTCTGAGTCTAATAAAGCAGAAGCTAGCTGAGCTCTACCTGAGAAGGGTTGATGGGATTCGATGTGGTGCTTTCTTAATGGCAGCTGGACACAGATACAAAAGCAGAGTACTTTGTTCTAATTTACACCCCAGTGGGATGATCCATGAACCAGTATTCAAGAAAAGAGCCAGAAGAAAATTCTGCAGAAAAAGCTTCAGAAACCTCAGCTTTGATACATAAGCACAGAGTGACAGAACTACTGCCAAAAGTGGGGATGGCAAATTTTGAGGAGGCCTTAATCTCTCAGCACCTCAATTTCTTCCTTGGCCACATGGTAGTCATGAGAAGCATCTATAGTGGAGCCAGCCTGCCTTGTTCAAACTCCAACTCCATCTCTCTCTAGCTAAGGTAGAGCGAGGGTTTTCTTGGGTAAAGTATTGAACGCCTTAGCATCTTTAGACCTCATTTTCTTCATTTGTAAAATGAAGGGAAGTAATAGCCCCTGCTTCGTAGAGTCATTGTAAGAGTTAATATGTTCATATTTGCAAAACGCCTTAGAGTGGTTCTGGCACATAGTAAGCACGGTCTGAGTGCTATTTTTATAATCATTATTATTATGTAGTATGTATCTAATGAATATGTATATTAATAAACATAGTCTATAACCAGAAGGCATTTTTGCAATTTCTTTATTTAATTTGCATTAAACTTAATAGAGTGGAGACTTAGTTCTGTGTTAAACTCTTTCAGAAAACTAACGGACTTGAAATACAGGACAGCATGTTTAAAATTTAAATTAAAAAGTATCTATCTTTGTAGATAATTATACAATACTGTCAAATCAGCTTCCAGAAAGTATCAAAAAGATTCTAGAGTTACATCTTGGGCTGTGAAAAAGATAAATCCGGTGTTCACAAATGTCATTAGCTTTAAGTTTAGCTTTAAGTTTTAAAAATGTTTACCCCGTTGTCATTAATCTATTCATTGATAATAATGCTATTTCCATAATCCCAAGGGACCTAAATCAATATATTTCTTCTCTCATTTCTCATCTCTCCACTGACCTTGTTCTGTGACATTGCTTTCCAGACATTTGATGAATGAGCATGGTCTGTCCTGTAAATGCCTGTGCAGATTGATACAGCCAGGGAGCAGGCCTCAGTCAAGTCTCAAGAACCAGAAAGCTCTGCAGGTTTGCTAACCATGAGAATAGCAACTAGCCGCATTCCAGGACATTCAGATTTCACTCTTCCCATCCCAGAACAGGTTATCTTTTTTGAAGTGGGTAGGGGAGACCAAATTTCAGGTTGGGTCTGGGTGCTTACCAGATTAGCAGTGGGAAGTTTCTTCAGATTAACTTAAGTAGAAAGCTTAATTGCAGATGCTTACTTCTGGGGTGTGGTGGGACATGGTACCTGGGGCTGAGCTGCTGCTGCTTGGAAAGTGGCTGCACTAAGGAGACTGTTTACCCTCAATGCATTCACACTTTTAGTTACAAAGCAGCAGCATCTTGTAGCAGCATCAGTTGTGAGCATCTTCCAGGCCGCTTATGGGTTAAAAACTCCAAAAATCCCCTTTTGAAACCATAAATGCACAGTTTGAAAAGTGCCTCATTCTTAGAGCTATAACTTCAGATGTTATTTTGGTGCAGCCTGGGGAACACTGTTTCCCTGAAACAGATAGCAGTTCTCATAATGATAAGTTTAAAAAACCACTCGACCATATTCGTGCTGCTGGCCTTACAGTCTCATTTTTAGATTCTTGTTTTAACACTGCCTGGAGACATTATTCTTACATATTACTTTAAACATTGAGAATTAAAATTATTCATGATTTTCTGAAGAAATGAGATAATGGCATCCTTTAGAAACCAAAAAACAAACACTCTGAAAAGTACCTGTTCGTTTGCCCCTTACTGGAGGTAGCTGGACTGACATCCAGAATGGAGCCAACCCAAAGCAGGCAGCATTCCTGAAGAAAGGTCATGTGCAGGCCCTCTCTTTTCTCCCCTCATAACTTATTTTCTCTTAATTTGAGTTTAGAGGGTAACCAAGTCAGTTTGAGCCACCGTAACAAAATACCCTGGATTGGGTAATTTGTAAACAACAGAAGTTTATTTGCTCAGTTCTGAAGGCTGGAAAGTCCGAGTTCAAGGCACCAGCAGATTTGGTGTCTGGTGAGGGCTCGTTCCCCATAGATGGCAACTTCTTGCTGCATCCTTGCATGGTGGAAGGGACAAGCACACCCCCTCAAGCCTCTTGTAAAAGGGCACTAATCCCATTCATGAGACTGATGCCCTCCTGAGCTAATAACCGCCTAAAGGCTACACTTTTTAATACTATTGCATTGGGGGTTAGGTTTCAACGTGTGAATTTTGTGGGGGACACAGTCAGACCGTACTAGGGGGAAATAGTGGTGTGTAAATTTCTCATTGTTACTGAAGATCTAACTTTCCAAATAACTTGGTTCTAACTGGCAAGGGTATTTATAGTCTTGTTGCAATCACTGTAGGATATATCCAGACATCTCTGATAGCTTTAGGTCTTCCCACTGACCTGTCTGCAGAGATTCTTCAGGGTTGTACTCCTTCCCAGGCTGGTCTGTGGAAAGAGAGTAGGTGACCACTCTGCTTTTTGCAGTTCTTTGGTACTTACTGCCCCCAGCATCCCGCTAAGTGCTCTGTGCAGGTTATCTCATTCTGCATCCTCAACAGTCTGTCAAGATTGGTTGTTATCATTGCTCCTTTGAAGGGGTGGCCTGCCCCTCCACACCTGCGGGTGTTTCTCGTTAGGTGGAATGAGAGACTTGAGAAAAGAAATAAGACACAGAGACAAAGTATAGTGAAAGAAAAGCGGGGCCCAGGGGACCAGCGCTCAGCTTACAGAGGACCCGCGCCAGCACCGGTCTCTGAGTTCCCTTAGTATTTATTGATAATTATCTTGACCATCTTAAACTTAAGGGAGTGGCTGGACAATAGGATCATTGTAGGGAGGAAATCAGCAGTAAGACATATGAACATAAACCCCTGTGACATGAATAAGTTAAAAGGAAAATGCTGTGCCTTGAGATGCATATGCAAACTCTCCATAAACCTTTTAGCAGCATTGCTCCAGCAAGTCCCACCTTATTCCTAAAGGCGGTTTTCTCCTTGCTCAGTAAACAAAGCACACAATGGGTTTTACACCGAGATGTTCATTGCCCAGGGACGGGCAGGATTTTTAACCAGCAAGCTGCCTTCAGGTACTTGTTTAACAAAGACACGTCCTGCACAGCCCAATATCCATTAAGCCTTGAGTCACCACAGCACATGTCTCTTGCAAGGACAAGGTTGGGGGTAGGGTCACAGATTAACAGCATCTCAAATACAGAACAAAATGGAGTCTCTTATGTCTACTTCCTTCTATATAGACACAGTAACAGGCTGATCTCTCTTTCTTTTCCCCACACTCCTTTACTATTGAAAAGACCAAGACTCGGGTTTGGGTAAATAACCTGCTTCTGGGAAATGTCGCCAGTAAGCCACAGAGCCCAGGGCCAAGCCAAGGTCGGTCTGACTTCCAAATTCATACTTTCAGTCAACATTTGTACATCCCAGAATTGTGTCCTGGACTTGGTGACTCTGAGGACACCTTCCCCAAGAGCACATGGTTTCTGCCTAGAGTGAGGAAATATGAGCTACATGACTGGAGCATATTTTAAAAAGATAGGCAAACTATGTTTGCACATAAATATTTTATTATTATTTCAAATACCTGGTCCACAGCATACAGTTTTCTTAATGAGATTGCTTTAGGAAACCCTCTTTATGTGGAAAGAGGGTTTTTCATCTTCCTGATCTAGCCCCCCTCATATGAATTATCCTGTAGACTGTGGCATACTGAGGAATAATGGAGAATGTAGGAATAAGAGAATAACTCCACTAACAGCCATTATCTACCAGGAAAATTCCAGGCAGGGCACTTCAGGAAGTATCTCTGGTATTTCAACAGGTGATGAACATCTTTCTGTGTAATTTATTTTTGTGTTGGAACACGAACTTGTGGATTGCTGGATCCCATCCCAGAAGTGGCTACCCCTCCACTGCAGATAAGAATAAGAGCTCCGAGGGTGGGACTGTCAGCCCATATTGTTGAGGTTTTGATTTATTACTCAAGAATTGTGTTCTAAAGAATCCCTCATTTAAAGTGCATGCCTCTGGGATCCATGAAATTCCCAAGGTGAAGAAACAAGAATGGATGTAACTAGGCTAGATCGAAGACTGGGAGAATAGATGATAGTTATTGAAAAGCCTGGCGGGGTTGGGGCTGGCATCAGAATCCCCAGAGGCCCATTCCCTCCCACAGCCAACATCCAAGCAAGGTGGAGTATCCCCATAAGAAACGTGGGAGAAACATGCCACTCCCCTTGAGTTACACCCTTTGTTCTTTCAGTCATTTGAATATTTGAATATAAAGGGATGCAAGGGTGAATAACAGATGCATTGATGTCCTCTGGAGCTTGCCTAGTTCCAGTGCAGGAGACAGAAAATAAATGTAGATTTTAGTCAGTGGCAAGTTCATGCAGAAAAATCAGCACTATAATAGGATGAGGATGAGCCTCCAGATGCTGTGTGGCTGCTAGGTCTGGGGCGGTGCCATGCAAATAGGGAAGCCAGAGGCCCATTGATCTCTGTTGTCCACACACAGCACTGTGGATGCAGCTTCAATGGTCTCACTGATAGAACAGCATAATAATGCTTTTGATGTATTCTCCTGTGGGTCTCTGAAGTCTAGTAGAGCTCATCAAAGTAAAGAAAAGTATTTGGGTTTCAGTCCATCTTAGTTTCTGAGATTCCAAGCATCCGTATGAGAATGCTTCATTTAGTAAGTGTTGAATCTGTGAAATGTACTCTGTATGGAAAACCTGCAGCAATGTGTTAAAATCATTTTTCAATTTTCTTTCCCCTTGAATTGCCCAGGGAATATGCCAGATGGCAGAAATTATATAAAGTTGAGAGTCTGCTTAATTAGTTTACTTTTTAAGTTAATTTTATTAAGACAATGTAATATAGCTACACATTCTGCATAGTGTCCTATAACCATGCCTCTTTGCTTATAGACAGAGTCCTCTTTTTATAACGTTAATGACCTCCTTTTTGTATTTTGCCTTACTTTCTAAATATACCTGGCGTCAGATTATTTTCCCAGATGTTCCAGCATTTCTGCCGTATGCCTTTGAATAATATTTCACGTGTGCTCATGCAGACCTCTTTCCTGGATCTCTATTCCAGGGTCATTTGAGGTCCAGTTGCTCTCTAACCTGCTCCAACAGCTGCTGTGCTGACTTCTCATCAACAGAATGTGGGAATTGCCTTTGGCTGCCCTTCTGGATGGAATCCCCTCTTTTCTTGGATCTCATATATTTTTCTTTGTAGGTTTACTTTCTCACCTTACTGAAGCACACCCTCTGTAAGCCTCCTACGTAAAGGGGCCTGGAAGGTATATTTTTTGAATCTCTGCATATCTACAAGTATCCTTATTCTATCCTTCTGCTTGAAGAAGGATTCTCTGAGCATAAAATGTAGATTAATAATTATTATCTCAAAAATAATTTCCCTCAATTTTGAAGATATTACATGCTGTTTTTAAGTACAGCACCATTTTGACTCCTGAATGTGCCCTGATTTTTTTCTCTAGAAGCTTTTTAAGATCCTCTCTTTGTCCCTGGTGCTCTGGAATTTTACAGAAACTTTCCTTACTGTGGATGTTTTGTTTCTTTATTCTCCAGATATTCCGACCTTAGAAGTACTTGTATCCCTTCATCTGACTAACTTTTAATATTATTTATTAAACAATTTATCCCCTTCAATATCTTCTATTCCCCTTGTTTATAATTGTTATTACTTGCTTACTGCGTCTGCTGGGATGGATCTTCTAATTTTTATCATCTTTTCTTTCCTATTTCCTAACTTTTGTCATTTTACTTTCTAGGACACTTCCTTGATAGCCCACCTATTGAATCTTTAAATTTTAATTACATATTTAATTTCCAAAGCTTATTTTTGCCTTTTTCTGTTGTTGGGTTTTTTTTTTTTTTTAAGTGCATTTGCTTTTTATTTTAGGGCTGCACTAACTTCACTTTTTTCTGTATTTCATTTCTAAGGCCTTTTGAAGTTCTCTGCAAATGTCCTTTGCATATCTTGTTTTCCTTCAGGTCGCTTTTGTTCTGTTTGATTATTTGAATAGTCTCTGCCTTTCATGTTAGAGGTTTGGCTACCCATTACCACTTAAAAGGGAGTGCCTAAAACTCAGAGCAGAATCTCAGTGTGGAGGTAGGAGTTGCTGATGATGGAGTGTGCTGTATGAAATCACATGCAGAGCTGACTTTCTCCAAATTAGAACCCCTAACTTCAGCAGGCGTCTCCCCCAGATCATACCTTCCTTGGGCTTTCTTCAGTTTCTTCAGAGGGAAAAATAATTCCTTTCCGGAAAGCATCCTGTGTCCTGCTCCTTGCCTTATAAGAGCTCAGCAGAGAGGGGAGCTAAAGGTCCCACCCTCTGAAGGCTCCCTTTACCCTAGTCCTCCTGCTGTCAAACTGCTCCCGCCTGCCAAGGACCCCCAGGGTGCTGGAAGAGGTGGCAGGTGGTGTGGGGGCTTGCCTCACTGCCATATTAGGGTGGGGTTTCAGGAGCCCACTACTGCTCTATTTGGTGCTGCACAGGCTCTGTCTTTTCAACTTTGTTTCTGAGCCCACACTCTTGGCCTCACCTGCCCTCAGGTCCTGCTCTTTGGGGAGTCATGCCAGGCAAATGCACTCACTTCTCCCTGAGATCTTCCCCAGACACTTTGAATGATTGCCGCTGTCCTGTGAGGTTAGTTCCAACTCATCTGTACACTTTGTGTCTCTCTTGTCCTTTCTGCTCTGTTTATTATTTTCATTTTAACAGGGATTTGGGAATAAAAAGAGATAAACCAAATAAATCTTGCTACCATTTTGAACTAAAAGTAATATTAAGGTTACTTTTTAATCACTCATTTCGTATAATTTCACATTATTTAAATAGCAGTCAGACTATATATCTAATATTCCGTGTATGATGCTATAATCTTTAGAACCCATTGTGCAGAAAATGCTAAATTCTGTAGTACATGAACATGATACGGTAAAGATTTTATACAGATTGTAATCATAAATTATTTGATTAAGCATGACTTCTCCTTTATAAATACTCATCGAGAAAAAATCTGTCAGCTATGCCAGACTTGTTTTCGTAGCTGTCGTGATTTAGATTCTGAGGTACACTTTCCTGCTGCACACACTTCCTTTGGAAAACAGAATAAAAGCAGATTTCTGAGTTAATTAAGAGTGTTTGTGACAGAGATTTGATTCTGTTCTATTTATATAGAAAATGTGTTTTTCGGATCCTTTACAAATGCAGAGGATAAGATATCCATGTAGGACAAAGGTCTTCTTATATCTCTGCTAGCCCACTTTACCCTGTTTCCCTTTTACCTGTTTCTGTTTCTGATTATTTAATAAAAGTGTCAACCTAGTGAAGGAGACAAAGTGGAAGGCCAGGTTCCCCATTAACATCTTACTGTTCGTAAGGGTGGATTAGGATTGGCCTCTATTTTACTGATTAGAGGCCACATATACTGGCAGAACATTCAGTACTGGATTCGTTGGGTTAGTCAGTCAGCCTACAGTAAAATGATTTGTACTAGAGGGAGCTCTTCATGTCCCTAATGACAATGAAATTGTGAAACCCTCAGCTTCTCCGATAACAAAGCACAGCAGAGCATTGCTAAGAGGAGTTCTAGTGGATCAATTCTTGGGTTGCTCTCTCCACGAGAAATGCTTCCATCTCAAAGCCAAACTGATGGAACAGCCTAGTTACTAATAGAGATTGGAATTTCATATTGCGCTGCACAGGCAACATTTTTCACTTGAGCTTTTCGTTATCCTTGTTTATAGTCCTTAAATCTCAGAAATGCTGTCATAACCCATACTCTAGTGATGTATGTGAAGAGAGGTGGAAGGTAGGAAGGCGCATCCTAAATACACCTGATACATTTTGGGGAGATGCTATGGGATGAGAAAGCCACCCTGTTTGCATCACTGATACTAGAACTGACTTGCATATTTAGGTGGAACTTAAACTTGGAAGCATAGGTTGTTTTCATAACTTTTCCCATCACTCTACACACATCTCTATTAAAATGGTCACTTACAATGTAGAATTCATGAAGGAGACTTAGGAAATGTCAAATATGGTATCTCTGACTCTAGTTCTTCTAAATAGATTAGATGATAATGAGGAATTTTTAAAGAAAAATGATTCTTTTTATGTTTGGTAGACCGAAACATCAACTCTGCCCCAAGTCCTTGTTCTTCGGTGCTGATTTTTTTAAAAATCTCTTATCAAAATATAACTTTTAAAGCACTTCAGTTTACAGTAAGAAATCACTGAAATCTAGAATTGTTCTGCTTAGATTATTATAATTTGTACATGAAAATATTATTGAGGCCACGTGCAGTGGCTTATGCCTGTAATCCCAGCACTTTGGGAAGCCAGGGCAGGTGGATCAGCTTGAGCCCAGGAGTTCGAGACCAGCCTGGGCAACGTGGCAAGACCCTTCTCCTCAAAAGGTATAAAAATTAGCTGGGCATGGTGGCGCATACCTGTAGCCCCAACTACTCAAGGGGCTAAGGTGGATGAATCACTTGATCCTGGGAAGTTAAGACTGCAGTGAGCTCTAGTCTCGCCACTGCACTCCAGCCTGGGTGACAGAGAAAGAAAATATATATATATATATGTTATTGAGAAACTCTTTCAGGGAACACTAGTAATGTGTTAAATTTATTTTGTTTCTTATCTCATCTTCTCAATGTAGCTTCAATTTAGTATCCTCATAGACATGAATCATTTCATATGATTGTGCTTTATTGCCTTCGGTACTATTTAAAACAATTTTAATCCATGGCATATTCTGAACCATAATAATGGAAAAAGACTTTTTGTTCAAAAAGACACTTAATTTTAAAATTTTGGAACACATTAGGAGACAGTCTCATTTTTCTGATTTTTAGGCCAAAGTTTGACCCTAGGTTATTTTCTCAATATTAAAATATGAGAAATGTGAGAGCCTGTTTCTCCATATAAAATGTCTTGGGACCTGAGAAACATGTCAACTTACATTATAATTTTAACCTCTTGTTATTTTTAAAAATCATAATTGTTCCTTTATTTGGGAAGCAGATTATGGATGTCTCTCTCTTCCCCCAGCTGTTTTCTTTAAACTTTTATCCTTTGAAATTATAGATTCACAGGAAGTTGCAAAGATGGTAGAAGTTTCGCATGTCACCCAGTACCCTCCCATGGCTATGTCTTATATAATTATAGTACAGTATGAAACCAGGAAGTTAAGCTTGTGTGTATAGTTCATTTTATCACTTGCATAGATTTATGTAACCACCACCACAATCAAGATCCTATTCTGTATCACAGAGATCTCGTGCTTTACAAGCACCCTCATGTCTCCTCATCCTTATCTCCTGAAAACCACTAAATCTGTTCTCCATCTCTCTAATTTTGAGAATGTTATATACATGCAGTATGTGACTGTATGACATTGGCTTTTTTCATGTGGCTGTTCTTCAGACACATCCGTGTCATTGCATGCCTCAATAGTTCATTCCTTTTCATTGCTGAGTACCAGCCATTGTATGGATATACCATAGTTTAGTTAACCATTTGCCCATTAAGAGACATTTTGGTTGCTTCTAGTTTGGAGCCATTACAAGTAAAGCTGCTCTGAACAACTGTGTATAGTTTTTATGTGGATATAATAATATATACTCTGGAATAAATGCCCAGGAGTGCACTTGCTGGGTTCTATGGTAAGTGTATGTTTAGCTTTTTAAGAAACTGCCCAGCTATTTACCAGGGTGTCTCTACACTCTTACATTCCCACTATCAAGGCATAAAAAGATAGAATTTCTCTGTATTCTTGCCAGCATTTATTGGGTGGTGTCTCTCTCTCGCTCTCTCTTTTTTATCTTACTTGTTCTAACAAGTGTGTAGTGATAGCTCATTCATGGCTAGTGATAGATTTTAATGTCTTATAATATTGATATCTTTTCATATGTTTATTTGCCCTTTATATGCCCTCCTTGTTAAAATGTCTTTTGCCCATTTTCCAATTGGATTGTTTGTTTTTTTAAAGTTGAGTTCTGAGAACTCTTTATATGTTCTAGATATTAGTCCTTTGTCAGATGTATATCATGCAAATATTTTCCCCAGTCTGTTGCCTATCTTTTCATCCTTTTAACAGAGCCCTTCACAGATAAAAAGTTTTTGTAATTCTGATCAGTCAAATTTATCAGTTTTCTTTCATGGATCACTCTTTTGATGTCATATCAAAGTACCCTTCATCAAGCCACAAGTCCTGAAGATTTTCTTCTTTGTTGTTTGCTAACAACATTTTTTATTTTACAGTTGACTCTATAATTTTGAGTTAATTTTTGTATAAGGTATGAGGTAAAAGGTATGAGGTCAATGTTTATATTTTTGCCTATGGATATCCAGTTGCTCCAGCACCATTTGTTGAAAAGTCTAGTCCTTTTTCTTTGAATTGCTTTTGCACCTTTGTCAAAAATCACTTGGCTTAACTTGTGTAGGGCTCTTTCTGGGTTATCTATTGTGCTCCATTGATCTGTGTGTCTGTCCCTCCGTCATACCACTGTCTTGATTACTGTAACTAGATAATGTCTTGAAATTGAGTACACTGATTCCTATCTCAGAACTGTTTTAGCTATTATAGTCCTTTGCCTTTCCATATAAATTGTAGAATAATCTTGTGTAAGCTTGCAAATAACTGGTGAGAGGTTTTGCTTGATATTCACTCTTCCTTCGCCCTCATTTTCATCTAGCCAACTTTTCTTACACCTGATTCTTCTTTGTTGTCTATCTTGTCTTATATGATTGTCTACATAGAAAATCTCAAATAATCTACTCAAAAATGTAAATAAAAAGCTCTAGACCCCGTCTCTACTAAAAAGTACAAAAAACTAGCCGGACAAGGTGACGGGCGCCTGTAGTCCCAGCTACTTGGGAGGCTGAGGCAGGAGAATGGCGTGAACCCAGGAGGCGGAGCTTGCAGTGAGCTGAGATCCGGCCACTGCACTGCAGCCTGGGCGACAGAGCGAGACTCCGTCTCAAAAAAAAAGAAGCTCTAGAACCAAAAAATGAGTTCAGCAGGGTCTCAGAATATAAGATCAACAGACAAAAGTCAATTGTATTTCTCACTAGTGATGAGTATGTGGAAACTCATGTTAAAAATACTATACCATTTACATTGGCTCAAAAAATGTAATACTTAAAAATCTAATAAAACACATATAGAACGTATATGCTGAAACCTATAAAACACTGATAAAAAAATCAAAAGTCTAATTAAATGGAGAAGTAGATCCCTTTTTATGGACAGGAAGGCTCAACCTAGTAAAGATATCAGATTTCCTCAAAGTAAGCAGGTTTAATGCAGTGCTTCTCAAAATTCCATAAAGGATTTTTGAGATTGTCTTTTAATGCATTTCATTTTTACAAGAACATCTAGAATTTGCATGTGTTTGGATGGATTGACCAGGGAAGTGATTTTCTCACAATACACAAGTACTGTCAGTATGTCCAATTAAAAATAACCCTTTTATTGTAAAAATATAGTTCACACCTTCTGTATGACAGGCCATGTGCTCAGTGCCTTCCAGCCTTTGCGTCATGTCACCTTCACCAGCACCCTATGAGGAAGGTGCTGTTATTATCCCATTTAACACATGGGAAAAGGGAAGCACACAGATGGAACTCTCTTGTCCAGAGTCACAGAGCTAGAAGACGGGGAAGCAGGATTCACACTAGACCAACATGAGTCCTGCGTCTGCTCTGCATTCAGTGTTCCGTGGCCTCCCTGAGGCCCATTAGGGGTCTTGGGGCCTTCTCTGGTTTCATCAGGGTACTCACATCAAGTCCAGAGAATCCTGCTTTTTGAAAAATCACTGTAATCCTTACATCACTTCCCTCACTGGCACCCTGTGAGCCCCTGTTTTGAGTTTCCCCAGTCTACTATAGGATTTCAGTTTCCATTAGACAGCCGAACCCAAGGATTATTTAAATTGTCCAGCCATAAGGAAACATTTGATAGATACTTTTTAGGAAAAGAAAATTAACTGTGTTTTGAGAGTGTTGATTAAAAGAGCCCTTCTCATCTGTCAGAGAAGGGTGGCTGTATAAGTATTTGTCTTTTGCCCCGCAAGTGGGGGAAATGGATTTGGGGATGACACATCACTTTTCTGAGGTGTCAGAAGAAGTAGGTCACATTATGCTATTGATCATAATGTTTGAAAAAGCTGGCATTGAAAAATGAGAAATTGCATTCTGAATAGTTCTTTGTCCAAAGACTAGAAATATTTTCTGAGACAAACAATAAGTTTTATATATTTTTTCTTTTTTTCCATCATCTCCCTAGGATAACTTTTCTTTTGTGGTCAGTTTTAGCCTGCTAAAAGGAGTCATTGGCTCTTCATAGATGTATTGGCTGCATTTATTGAAATGTCTTTCAGGAAAGCTTTACCTCCTGAGTTCTAGAAACAACATTGGGAGTGATCCAGAATGCCTTACTAAGTAAAATAGATGAACGTTTAAAAGCCTCCGTCTATCTTTAGAGCTATTAAACAATAGAGAACCATTCAATATCTTCCCTTTAGTAGTCAATAAGAAAGAAGTATGTCGCAAAAGAGTTTGATCCCCTCTAGGCTAATGGAAGGGAAACCACCTGAGTCAGAGAACTGGTCTGGAGAGACAGGCATTACACCCAGTGGTCTCTGATAGCATCTCAGCTCTCAGCCAGTGGCCTCAGGGGTATTATGTCCCAACTGGAGGATTAACGAAGTGATTACTAAACTGTAATTGCTGGCTAAATGTCTTCCAAAGAATATCATAATCTCAGAAATAAGCTGACACATTACATGCAAATATAACACGACCTTTTAGCACAGTTTATTGCAGAACCATCCAACTCTTGATAACATTAGAAGCTGCCTCTGTTCTTCAGTCAGCCCACTTCCGGGCCCCTGTTGGTAATATTTTAGCCCAATGAATGGCTCCTGTCAGTGGTTCCCTTGGCCTGGAGGAAGGGAAGGCGCTGCTGGAGGCACTGTACACATTCTGTACTCTCTCATACATGCTGTATGAGAAGTATGTGAGGCTTTGAGGCTCAGGGCTTAAGGATGTGAGGGATCAACCCTGGCACAGATCGCAGCTGCTAGAACAGGGAGGCACAAAAGGCTGACAGCTTACCAAGGCAGAACCACGCCCATGCAGGGTTTCCGGTGCCCGTGGCTGAAGGGATGCCCTGCATCCTACTCCTTCTTTCTTCCTCTCTTACTTTTTTCATCCAGTCTGCTTAAACCTCCCTCTTCTTTACTGTCTTTTTTTCTTAGATTTAATCTACTTATCAAAAACATTCTTGTCACTTTCTTAATATATTGCAATGATTTTTTGGTGCTTAAATTCTCATTACAGTTTATCTTTAAAATTCTATCTTCATATTCTGTCTTCATGTTCCTTTCCTCTTGCTTTGAAAATAGAAGTTTCAAAGAAACGTAGAACCTATTAGAAAGGAAATTGACATTCACCTGCCTCCTCCTTCCACCCATTATAGGAATTCCCTCTAAAAGTTCTTGGACAGATGGTAAGTCTACCTCAGCATGAAGCATTCCTGGGATAAAAAGCTAGCAGTTCTTTAAAAAGCAATGAATTCTAGTTTTGGGCATTTGAATTGTTCAAAAATTCTTCCTTCTGTTAACCTGCAAATTGCCTTTATAGTCTGTGATGTTCATCTTATAATGTTTTCTCCAGTTCATTTTTAAAAAATGGTAGCTAACATATATTGCCCCATCTACTATCATGAACCCTGGTATCAGCCACATGGCACAGCTAAGGAACCTAAAGTTAGAGAGACAATTCTTCAAGGTCATGCGGTGGTAAATGGGGGAGGGGACTCACATGTTCTGACCCTAGAACCTAGAACCTATGGCCACAGCAGCCTCTCCTCCTTATAGGCACAGTTTACATTTTCCCTTAGAATCCAACCATAGAATCTCCCCCATCTCTACTCTAAATCGTGTGATCTCTTCTGTGGAATGTATGTGAATGCCTGAGCATGCCACAAAAACAGGGAATTGTGTCTCTTCCATTCATGTCAATACCTCCAGCGCTAGTAGCAGTGCCCAGCATGAGTATAAATTGAATGACTGAATCCCTTCCTTAGCTATATTATATTGCTCTATGAATTCTTAGCTGTTTTCTCCTAGGATCTCTGATTCCCTGTTGATAAACTTTAAATTCACAGAAGCAGTACTTTCTTCCTGTGTTTTACAGATGATGAAATTATCACTCATCAGATGATTTGCTCTTGGCAGATGTCTAGAAAATGGAGAGTTGCAGAGACCTGTCCCTATTAGGTTTTGCCTCCGTGAACATGAGGCCGTTGTTTACACACCAGCATCTAAGAACATTCCCACAACAGTATCACTGTCTTCCTTTTCGTGCTCTCTACCCTGTGCCTACCCTCAGCCTCCGACAGCAATCCATATAGGCACAGGCCCCAACCCACAGAAGCTCTCTTCTACTGCCACTCCTTTAGAGCCCTCATTATTTAAAAAGGCCTTCTCCTCCAATGCCACCGACCAGTTAAGAAAAATCCCATACAACTTCCTGACACCTATAAGTTGTTATTCTCTGGATTAAAGTTTTTGGTCACATTTTTATCCCCCTGTTCTCAGTGCGTTAGTGTCAAGTCTTTCCTGTATAACATGCATTTTTCTTTCTGTTATGTCATTCCCAACATGCTGCCTTTTTTTTTTCTCTCTCTCTCTGTTGCCCAGGTGGAGTGCAGTGGCATAATCATAGCTTACTGCAGCCTCGAACCCCTGGCCTCAAGCATTCCTCCTGCCTCACCCTCCCCATTCAGTGGGATTCCAGGCATGAGCCACTGCTCCCAGCCCATGCTACTATTTTTAACCATTGGAAAATAAATATCCTCTCTTGATTCTGCTTACCAACCTCTAGCTATTACCTCCTCTCCAAACTCCTGAAGCAAGCCACCCATATCACCGTCTCGACCTGTTTTATTTTTCCCATATCTCCTGAAATCCTGCCAATCACTTTACCAGAACCCTTCTTATCTAAGTCAACAGTAATTTCCACCTTAGTAAATCCTTGCTCTGCTTTTCTTTTCAGCACCTATGCTTGTCATACTACATACTATATTGATCGATCGATTGATTGACTGATTGCCATATATGTGAGCTCCACATAGTGTTTGTTTTGTTCACTGCCTGGCACATTTGTAGATGCTCAGTAAACACTTGCTGAATGAACAAATACTCTAGTCGGGGTGTCCTGCCTTCTAGCTCTTCTGCCTATATAAAGTTGATTAAGCAGGTCCCCTTTGAATTGGTTCCCTTGAGGGCAGAGCTTGGGGGAAGTTGCATTGCATTAGTCTGCATGGTTGAAGGATCCCTCCCCAGAGATGGGCTCAGGCTTCACCAGGATAGGCTGATTTTTATCTAATCAGGTCATGACTAGACTGTTAGTTTTCTATTGCGCAGAATATATTCTAATTTCCTTAGAAAGATATTAGAATACTTATTTGCCACAAAGGAAGGTGTCGCCACATTTTGAGAGCCCCTTGGAGAATCTCACCAAACAAAGAGCTTTTATTGTCACTGCCTCATATTGGATTCATCGGGCCTATTTTTTATATTTTATGAATGCCTCTCCTCACAAAGTTTTCATATCATCTTTCTGCTTCTCACTCCCCCTCACTGATGTATCCTCCGGCACAGCAAGTAGTCCTAACCACGGCTTCTGCCTGTAGTAGGTACACACTCTCCCACCGTAGCAGGAAGGAGTTTTGCTGTGAAAGCAGCCTGGGGCTTGGCATGGTACAGGCTGGGGTCAGTGAGGGGGGCGCTGGCCAGTATTTTTTCCTTTTTTCCTTCCTGGCTGATGTTCAGGTCTGGCCCCTCTTCAGTCCTTGTGGCCACAGATGTTTCCATGACCGTCCAGAGCAGTCTTAGGGCACAGGCTTAGAATACAGATGGCCCTGAGGTGGACAGCAGCTCCTTCAGCTCACTGACTGCAGGCAAATGACTGAAACCCTCCGTGTCTCCACTTCCCCATCTGTCAAGTGGGAGAATGACAGGTGCTGGGCAGGGCAGGTAAATAGAAGACGTCCACCCTGCCTGGCATGAGGTTCGGCGGGTGACAGGCAGCCAACAAATGGTTGCTGCTGTGTTCCTCTTCTTACACTGAAGATGCCTGTGCCCAGAATCAAAAGCTTAAAAGATAATGAGGCACCAGACATCAGCAACTACCTTTTACTGCAGCAAAATTATGCTCCTTCTTGTGAAAACACAGGAGAAAACTTCATTTCCCAGTCAACAACAGCAAAGCTAGAGACTGAGAATAAAAGAACTTTTTCTAAAAGCCAACTCCCTTTTTCACTTTGGGGAGTTATTTTTCTGTAGTAAACAGGAATGAGAAGCTTAAATGTTAATCAAGATAGAAGCAGGTGGTATCATTTTAACATGAAAGCATGATGGAATAGTGTAAAAAAAAGTACATTTTATTTTAATGTATATTGAAGCCAGAGTTTTCATATCTAATGAAAGATGTATTTTGCCCACCCAACAATGTCTGTAATTTTTTAGAGTATTGATCAGATTACTTTTAATGATGGTTTTAGATTATTATAATCCTTAGAGAGCCCCTTAAGTGAGCTCGATTTTGTTTTTTTTCTTTTTGATAGCGGGAGCGAGTCGGGAGGCCGGTGAGTGAACAAAGCCATTTTCATAACACATTAGGTGAGGTTTTTAGATTTGTATTCTTTTATCTTGGGGCAAAGGCACATCCTGAACTAAGCACATGTCACATGAGAATCTCTACAAGAGATTCCAAACTCTGCTATCCTCCACTGTCTGCTGTGCTGGGCAGACAGGAGCCAGGCAGCTGCCCTCAGGTGTCCCATCCTTCGGGGAGGAGGGTCATTACCACCACTCACCATTCGGGAATGAGGACCATAAGGCAAGAGCCCAGGAGGAAGGATGGGACTCAGAATGAGAGGTCAGAAAAGGCTTCCCTTTAGTTTTGTTGACTCTTTTTTCAGCGTGGAAGACTCAAGGAGGGCAGTGGATTCCAGGAGAGAGCGCAGAATGTGGAGGCAGGTATCAGAGAGTCTGGGAAGGAGGAGGGCGTCTTGGTCTAAGGAAGCTGGATAGAGGGGACAGAGTCTGTGGTCGCAGACCCACATCTCCCTGATACCAGTCTCTCCTCTCCCTCCTAAGGCAGTGCCTACCTTCAGGCACAGCTGGACCCAACCTAGCTCTGCCCAGTGGAGCCCAAGCCTGCTGCTTTCCTTTGAAGGAGCTTCACGGCAGAGCTGAACTGGGCCTGGACAAGGTGGATGAACTTATTAGTCATTGCTGAGCTTCCTGTCACTTGAACCCAAAAATAATACTTCAAGTGCAAATTGTGATGAAGCCTTACCTTTAGCATTCTAGGCTTGAAAATAATTTTATGTAAGATGTGTTAAGTGCTGGAAAGATGAAAGTATGTGCTGCAAGAAATAGGTGTCTATAGTCTTACATGTCTTATTTTGAAGATTATTTATCCCACAGTTCAGTCTGAATCCATAGAAGTGAAAAATAAAACTGTTCTTTTCAGAATATACTTAAGGCAAAGAACTAGTTGTTCTAACAACTGCTATACAAAGAGCTCTTCAAGAGATGGAAAATAATTCTAGGTGTTTCTTGACAAATGAGATCAACAATATTCACTATTTTTTTAAGTGAACTTACTGGTTCTGCTGTAAAATTGTACCTTGTATTCATTTCCTTTTGCCCCTTATTTGTGCTCTAAGCACAATTCAGTGCTAATGTGTTTCTTAGGTTGTGAATAAACAGTCTCCGTGTATTTGCTTTCTATTGCACCATAATCTCCAATCAAAAGGAGGTACTTGGAGTATCATTTCAAATATATACACATTCCCAACTTCACTTCCCAAGATTTTATCTGACGTTTTCACTGGGCCTTTACAATATGAAAGGGTGTGCTAGATATTCTACTGAATGCTTAACATTTTAGTTCAGCTCCGTGAACATTTGAATTAATGCCTACTATGTGCATAGCTGAGGGCTTTAGTAAAAATAGCAGTAAAATTAGGTGATCTCTGCTCTTCATATGTTCTGTGCAGTAAGATAGAATGAAACCAGTCTTACATTACTGTTCTTTTTCAAATCTTTCATTAGTTTCATCAAAGTTCATCCAACTTTGATAGATCCACAGTCAGTAGCATAAAGAAGGAAAATTTAAAATGAACAGAACTCAATTTATAAATGTTTTATCTTCTCTTTTGTGCATTTAAGCTGTTAACAAGTAGTATGGTTATTTGATTTAACAAAAAATCAAGGTTTTTTTTTCCTCCTTCACCCTCTGGAGGAAGCTGGTATTAATACTAAACAGTGAATGGCCAGAAGAGTAGATTTTCAGAAGTAAAATGTAATTAGTGTGGGTGCCTGAGCCATATTACTTTAATATAAAGCATTTAAAAATACATTTGATGCTTCATACGTATCTCTTTAACAGCTGAAACTACAATGTGACAAGGTGGGGTAAGCCAAACCATCCTTGTACCCACTTTGGTATGAAGCCCTCGCCCTTCCGTAGCTGAACATCTTAGACAACCTCTTTAATGCCTCTGGACATCAGTTTCCTCATCTGTAAAATGGGGATAACAACACCTGGTTTAGAGATATTTGCAGGATGGAACTTAAAAATGTGTGAAAGGCATTATTACAGCACAATATATGTGCCTAATAAGAAATGGTCATTACTAACGGGGCATTATTTCAGTTCTGGGGACATTGTATGTGCTTAATAAGAAGTGGTCATTACTAACAGGTACTTTTTTAACATAATTTATGTAGCAATTTATCTAATACACTCACAGAGGAATTCCCCCAAAATACTGCTTTTTCTCCCTTCAAGTTTAAATGTTTCATAATTTTATTACAACACATTTCATTTCAGAGTAAATATCATCTTCTGCCCTAAGGCTGTTTACTAGAAATTACAATTTTTTTTCAAAAATAAATGTTCTATGTATATTGGCACAGTAAACTTTCTTATCATTTGTGCTAGATTTGCCCTAGAGTACAAGTTTACACAGCTAAAGGAGAAAGCAGTAACATGCAAAGTGCAGACTCTTAAAATCGACCTTGGTAGAAGCACTTGGCACGGCTCCCTGGATCCACACCACCCTGGGTTCTGGTCTGGGCTCTCTCTGCCGCTCACCAGTTCTCACCCTCTCCTCTATGCAAGGGGATCAGACTGCCTCTTAAGGAGGCTCGCTGAGATGAGGTGTGGGAACTCACGGCACAAAGCCTTATGAACTGCAGGAGTTACTACCAGACTTTATAATCACCGAGTTAGTTGAGTTGTTATTACTGCTCCTGGAAGTTGTGCCTGGTTCACCCAAAATGGGGAGCCCACTAACTCTCAGACTCACAGTAGCCAGCAAGTCTTTTTTTTTTTATTTTTTATTTTTTTTATTTTTTTGAGATGGAGTTTAGCTCTGTCTCCAGGCTGGAGTTCAGTGGCATGATCTCGGCTTACTGCAACCTCTGTCTCCCAGGCTCAAGCAATTTTCCTGCCTCAGCCTCCCGAGTAGCTGGGATTACAGGCATGTGCTGCCACGCCCAGCTAATTTTTGTGTTTTTAGGGGGTTTCACTATGTTGGCCAGGATGGTCTCGATCTCCTGACCTCGTGATCTGCCCACCTCGGCCTCCCAAAGTGCTGGGATTACAGGTGTGAGCCACCGCGCCCAGCCCACCAAGTCTTATAAACTCTGTGACTCGAGTAGACTAGTCTGTAAAAAAATGACAAAAAAAAAAATGAAGAATTAAAATCCACATTTATTTAATATTTGGTCATGGCCTCATACATTGTCACAACTGAATATGAAGCCACATAAACCTCTCCACAAGAGAGGAAACGCTGGCAGAAAGGGGATCATTTTATGTTTGTTTGGAAAGGGCAGGCATTCTTACTATATTTGCATAAAGGAATTCTAGTAGCCCTGCTTTGTAATTACTTATAATAATTTTCATCAAGCAAGTCATTATATTTCCAAGTGATTCTTGGCACTGGTTATGCACAGCATTGATTTCTGTAATCCCAGGTAAAAGGCAAGGCTCCCCCTCACTGATGCAAGTTGGGGGCCCTCTTACAATAACACTTTCCCTACCTTAGGCCAAGGGAGAATGTTGAGCTAGAAATGTGAAATTTTTTTCTGACTCCCTGTTTCATTATAGTTGTCTTAAATAGGAGGAAAACATTTTAAAAGAAACTTCTAACATTTTTGTTAATTGCTTTACTTACAAATGAAAATGAAGCATGTGGATGACTTCTCTAAATGACCTTTGAGAATGACATTAAAGTAAAGAATCCATCATGGATTGAGATTTGACCTGCTATTTTTCTCCTACTACCAGATTTCATTTGTAATAATGGCTTTATTGTTTACTCTAGCCTGTTTCACTCATGTAACTGTTTGCTTTGAAATTTGAAACCACATATTTTCTCTGTAACTCAAATAAAAATGGGGTCATACAAGTGACCTTTTAGCCAGAAACTGCACAGTCAATCCTCTTTGACAGAAATAGCACAGGCTTCATCACTTGAGATTAATGGAATCATTTTAAGACAAAAGATCATTCACTTACCATAAAGCTTGAAATCTAATGATGGTGATTATCAGTGCCAAGCTGCAGACACTGGGGACAGCATTTAATAATAGCTTACATTGGCCAGGCATGGTGGCTCATGCCTGTAATCCCAGCACTTTGGGAGGCTGAGGCGGGTGGATCACCTTAGGTCAGGAGTTTGAGACCAGCCTGGCCAACACGGTAAAACCCCATCTCTACTAAAAATACCAAAACTTAGCCAGGCATAGTGGCAGGCGCCTGTAATCCCAGCCACTCAGGAGGCTGAGACAGGAGAATCTCTTGAACCCAGGAGACAGAGGTTGCAGTAAGCCGAGATTGAGCCATTGTACTCCAGCCTGGGCAATACAGTGAGACTCCATCTTTAAAAAAAAAAAAAATTGCTTAAATTTACCCAACAATTTCCGGGCTGAGCTCCTCACTGAGCACTTTCATGTGTCACCTCAAGGAATTCTCACCCCAGCCAATGAAGTGTAGGAATCATGGTTATCAATGTTCCATAAATGAGGAAACTCAGGTACACCAGCTGGAGAAACTTGCTCAGGGTCAAGTGTCCTGTGTTCTTTTTCCATGCCCTAAGCATTTGCCCCACTGAATTCTCAGTTCTATGCCTGGATGAAATCTCAGACAGGACCTGTAGCCTTTTCCGTTCATCTTCAATAATTTAGAGTCCCCGGATCAGTTTCAGGCATGGAAGAGTGCTGCCTCACATCAAGATCAAAACTCCACCTCTGGTCCAGTTAAATTGGTTTCTCTTCTCCCAGCTCAGATCTGCGTTGGCTTGGAGACCCGGTGAAGAAGGTAGTTAACAAACATCATTTTCCCCTTTTCTTGCTCCAGCTCCTCTCCTGCTCCTTATCAGACGGCTCTACCAGCCTCTACTGGGCAGACCCCGCATTGCATAATGAGCAAGGGACGGGCAGAGCGTTCAGCGGAGGTGACAAGGTTTCTCTCCCTGGCTCTTGCAGTGGGAATCGATGTCCCCTGGGCATGACGCATTTCAGAGCTGGTTCTCTCTGGGAGCTTTTGGGTTCTGTGGAGGCAGCCATGCCTCTCCTCAGCTAGTGGATGCCCCCAGCCTTCTCAGAGGAGGGCTTTGGGGGGACATTTTTTCTGTTGTCCTCCTTTGAAGGGACTTCTGTGAGAATACTCCCAGACCACCTTTCCCCAGCACATATGTGGGCCGAGCAAACCCTCATTTTTGTGCCTGTGGAAAGGCAAATTCATCCTGCCTGTGCGGTCTAGTTAGAGAGTACCTTACAGACTCTGCCCTTAGACTTCTCAGACTGGAGGTATAAGCCAGTTCCCAGGCTCCTCAGCTCCAAGGGGCCTGTGTTGGGCTTTTTTGGGTGCCCTTGAATTCAGTCCCAGCAAGTGTGAGATGAGAGGAGGCTGTGGCCACCATTATGTACCTGAGCACCGAGTGAAGGGCTTCAGGCAAAGCTATTCCTATTCCAGTAGACTCGGTAGCTTGCTTTGCCCACCTGACATCATGTGAAACCTTTGTGGGTAACAAATTGTACCCAGTCCACTCCCTCCTGACTTGCCACTTGGAGGATCCTGCCACAACGTAGTGCATATTCACTTACGTCAAAATAACTTTTCCATTTGATCGACATGTCTGTGCGAGTTTTGTTCTGTTGCACTAGTGTGCCTCAGCACACCTCAGGAGCACCACTGGGGTGGGCTTTCCTTGAACTGTATCTGTAAAAACGTTAGAAGGTAAAAGTTGGCCTTCCCTGCATCTCTACACCTGGTTCTACATTTACTTCCCATCCTCTGGTCATATAGAGTAGATGTGTCAAAAGAAATCAGACTTTAAAAAGTTGCTGAAAAAGTGGAGAAATGATTTACTCATCTTGTGGAAAAAATTAAAGTGCCTGATTAAAACAAAATAATGGAAACCTAGAGCAAGAGGATACTTTATTACATAACATTGGAAAACCTACTCTAGTCAGCTGAAAGAATATGCTAAAATATGACTAGAATACTGGAATCAGAAGTTTAAATATTAGGAAAAGTCTGTGGTTTTAAAAAATTTATAACATGATAGTGTTGTTGTCAAGAAGATTATTTTGCTTGCAATCTGGAGCTGATTGCTAATGGCAATACTAAGGTCAGAAAGAGAAGATTCAGCCATCAGAATTATAGATGGTGAAGGATTTCACTATGGAGATAAGAAGGAAAAAGACACAGCATTCAGTAATTGGAAAAGTGCAGGTCCTGAAAGGGTGGTGGTTTTGACTTAATGTTTCCAGATGGTTGACACTCTGATTTCATACTTTCTGTCCAATTTATAGTGTGCAAAGTCAGTCTCTTTTGGTGCGTGCCTTTTACTCCTCCATTTGCTCTTTCATTTTCTCCTTTACTTTGCATATCTTTACAAGTTGTGCTCACAGTATAAAAGAGGTTAATGAAAGTGGTGATGTGCTTGGAAGAGAAGGAAAAGGGAAGATGTTGAAAAGGATAGCATATCTTATTAATTAAAATGAATAAATACTTTGGGAGACCGAGGCGGGTGGATCGCAAGGTCAGGAAATCGAGACCATCCTGGCTAACATGGTGAAACCCCGTCTCTACTAAAAATACAAAAAAAATTAGCCGAGCATGGTGGCAGGTGCCTGTACTCCCAGCTACTCAGAAGGCTGAGGCAGGAGAATGGCATGAACCTAGGAGGCAGAGCTTGCAGTGAGCCAGGATTACACCACTGCA
Organism: Rhinopithecus roxellana; assembly: GCF_007565055.1. Taxonomy (NCBI): domain Eukaryota; kingdom Metazoa; phylum Chordata; class Mammalia; order Primates; family Cercopithecidae; genus Rhinopithecus; species Rhinopithecus roxellana. The sequence goes on from NC_044557.1 coordinate 30,519,450, forward strand.
CTCCAGCCTGGGCAACAGCGAGACTCTGTCTCAAAATAATAATAATAATTAATGTCTAAATAAAATGGATAAATAAAGGAAGCAATGGAATGGCATTGCTGTTGGTTAAAAATGGCTCAGGCAGAGGGAGCAGCAGGAATGGACACAGTGGGTGAGAGACCACTGTAGTTGTAGTTCTGTTTGGCTTAAGCCCAGGGTGCAGAGGAAGAAGGGAGCAAGGATTGGAGAGGAGAGTGTATACTTCCTGCCAGCCACTTCTCTGTAGTCAAGTGGGAAGCCGGGAATGACTCATCCTCAACATGCACCTCCTCGCCCTTCGCATCCTGCCTGTCTCCCAGTTCAGCCCAGTGCGCCTCTTAAACATCCCTTCAAACCGTCCACTTTTTTATCCATCCTAAAGCCACCCTCCTGGTAAGAGTGAAGTAAATGAAAATGCCTGTGTGCTCTTATTTAACCCACTCAAAAAACCCTAAAGAGGTAGGTACCGTTGCTATCGCCATTTTCCAGATGGGAAATCTGAGGCACGAGAAGATAAAGTGACCTGCCCAAGGGTACTCAACCATTACGGGGCAGAACCATAAGCAGTGCCATATTGGGTGGTGCTCAGAGCCCAGCTGCCATGTCCCCTCCCCTGGGAAGCTCTGACCCACCTCTCTGCAGCCACACTTAATCCTCACTCATCCTGTCCCCATACTGCAGCCAGGGGAGTTTAAAAAAATACAAGTATGACTATGTCACTAATGCTCAATTACCTCATAAAATCCAAAGTCATCTGCCTTTCCCCTGTACCTAGTTGGGCTCTTACCGCTGTCCCGTAGCACTCCATACCAGCCATCAGAGTGTCTTGAATGTACCATGAACTCAAAAGCTGCCCTGATGAGGGATGCCCTCGCCTCCTGGGTCTTTATTGGAGTTCGTCTCCTCCTTACCCTTCTTTTACCTTCAAGTCCTTTGCCACAGTCCTGCTGAATTTATTTTCTACATCATTCATTCAATTCACGTTTATCAAATGCATTTTGAATCTTTAAGTTCAGGATTTTTCTACATCTTACACATAATTGCTCCACCAGTAAGTACTAATTGATTGAACATAGCCATAATTCAGTGAGTACTCTTGTATTGTAAGTGCATCTGTCTTCCATTTGTAAAGAATCCAAAAGTTAACATTGCCGTGGGAAACTGCATTTTTAGTTCAAAGACAAGGATGTGACTGTTCTTAAAAGGGAAGCCAAGAGTATAGATATGAGAGTGATCGGAGTCAAGTTGGAACCTGATGCTTCAAGTCAGTATGCACAAATACTGTTACCAGAACAATCAAAAAGCAGTGTTCCAGAGAACAGTTTTACACATATTGTAAACGTTTTGTTATCTGGCATGTTAGGAAACTAGAAGAATCAGTTCTAGAATTCTTAATAACTTCAAAGGTAAATGGCTTCTTTTATTTGCTCCCAAGAATGTTTGAGCTGAAGACATTTTTCAGCTCACCAGATTCAACACATTTGTTTTTATAGATAAGAAAATCAAGACACTTAGATGTTAGGTGACTTAGAGCTCAATTACTCAGGCTTGCTCTTTCAATAACCCCCTTTTCCTGCTGTGAGACACAGGGGAATTATTCATTCTCACATAGAAACTTCTGTGGGTGAATCCAGGTTGTGTTCAGTTCCCAGGGCCCTTGCTCTAACTCCAGTGCTTTCTCCTACTTAAAATTTAAAAACCAATTAGGCATTTAACTATCCTTTTCTTTTTCGTTACGAGAAGCATTCTTTAAAGAGGAAGTAACAAAATAGCAGCCCGAATTTGGCCAACAGTGTTTTTAATATTGAATTTTTAAATCGGGAGAGTTTGTGCAGAGCTCTGGATTTGCTGCTGTGTCAACAATGAGCCACATTCCCCATGGCAGCCCGTAGCTGGGAGCTCCTTTCCCCAGGCCACACACTCTCCCATTATCTGCCTGGCCTCAGAGGCTTGGAGGCACAAATTGCCCGGATTACAGGAACTTTGGCTTTAGCATTTTTTTTCCAAATAAACTGTGTATGAGGTTCATTCTCTATATCTAACCACCTCCAGGATTGCAAATGTTCTTGAGTCTCCCCAAGGTTATAGTTAAGCTGAGGGTCGTGTTCACCTGACTGCACCTGTGAGGAGCTGTCAGATTGGAAGTTAGAAAGGTTCAGGCCACTTTGGTTTTAAAAACTTGGAATTCTCTGAGATTGCTATTTCTGTGCCTAAAAAGCTCAGACTTTTGCTCATTCAGAGACAAGAAACTTTGGCCTGTTTCCTCTGTGCTGGAGGCATTTGGGTTCTAATGGGATGCTGGCTAGCACAGAAATGGGCTTCCCCTCTTTCCTGTTGCTACTCAAAGGCAACAAACAGCATCACCTGGGATCTGGGGAGAAATGCATAATCTGGGCCTCACTTGAAATCTGCCAAATCTGACTGTGCTTTAAGGAGATCCTCGAGGGGTTTGCAGGCCCATTAAAGTTTGAGATGCACCACTAGAGTGAGTAGTGGGAGATAACATTGCTCTACTTCCTTGTCCTTGGGTCCTTTGTCCCCCAGCTGGCTCTATGTGCCACATGTTTTCCCTGCACAGACCAGGACTCCCCCATAGATGATGTGCTCCCCACACCACCCGCCGCCACCATCAACCCCAGGCCGGACTGCGTTTGAGTTCATATCTGCTCTGATTTGCGAACCATTTAGCACTTTGGCTTTGCCAAGTTTATTTTCCCCAGTCGTTTTTATCCCTTCATGAAATTTTCAAATGGATGTTAAACAGGGTAGAATATAGCCAAGATGGTTTGTGAATGGAAGTTTCTCCCACCCACAGGCTGTGTTCTCCGTCCTGAGTCATAAGTCAAGGATCAGGCAAGGCTACATAATTATTTTTGTTGATGAAACCCTATGGGGCCAAGATCTAATTTTCCTTCCTCAAAACAACACGAAGCCCCTCCCAGCCTGGCGGTTTGCCTAACCATCCCATCAGCACCTGACTGCACCTCAGGGGGCCTGTTTAGGCCGTCAGAGGGCTGACTGCAAGGCCACAGCCAGTAGAGTGTCATGTGCCACAGTGCTCTCTGAACAGACGTCATGGTTATCTCGTACAAAGTCTGCACTACAAAACTCAGAGTATTTCTCCAGCACTATAGAGCTCTGTCCCTGCCAACATTGTTTCACACTAAAAAATAAAAGAACCAGAGTTAAGGATTAAGTAAATATTACAAGAGACAGCAACCTAAATCACCTGCTTATTTTTGAAGTAGGTTTACTTTGTTGGCTAAACCAGGTAGAAAACTTGGAGTGTGCCTTAGTATCCCACAACACCCCAAACAGTATATTTAGTTTGTTCCGTTGCTTTTGGGTCTTCCAATAAGATGATGTTGTTTTTTGCCTTCCCAGAGTTCACATCAAAACTATAAACTCTAACCATGGTCATGTCAAAACATCATCACTGTGGAAAATTATTAGGGAAATTGGGAATAGCAGAGGAGGAGTGGAAAGGGGTAGAAGCCAAAAGGAAATGAAGTATGAAGTACTTGCAGATAATTGCTATTTCTGACATAATTCTTTCACACAGGTTTTAAGATAGGTAATTGTTAAGGGGTGTGGAACAATTGCAAGTGCTAGAGGAGCCGTCCTGAGGGTGTCTGCCACATGAATATAGAAAGCAGTGTGCAAGGAAGACAAGCAGCTTTCTGGAAAATGCTTCCTAGAAGATAGACTGATGTTCCTCACTCTTGTGAATCGACAGTCAGGCTTTTTATTCAGTGTTGCCAACAGTACCAAAGCCAACCTCAACAGACATGCAGGTGTGCATGGAAGGCCACACCAGTGGTGTAGGTGTTTTAGGCTTCTGGTCCTAATATGATAGAACTAGAAGAGAAGATGGTTAGAAGAGAAGCACAGGCCTGCATGAGGAGGAATGTTACATGAGAACTACAACTCATCTTCAGAGAGCATTGGCCTAAGAACAGTCAGTGCAGGACCATAGAAAAGTTCAGTCATTCACCAATATTCCAACACGCCATTTTGAAACTGGAAGTAACGCCTTCATTCTTAGATCCTCAGAACCTCATGATTTTAAAGGAAGAAGGGATTGAAGGAATCTCGTCCAACTAACTCGTGCCGCAGGAGAAGGGAGGTGAACTTTGTCTCCCACTGCCCACTGGGTGGTATTCCCTACTCTGGTCCTCAGGCACAAAGCTGAAAGGTACAGATCTTGGTCCTGCCCCTCACTGTGCCCCCAGACCTTCTGGTATTGTCCTGGGGTCAGCCCTCTCCTAAGATCCCGGGTATGATGCCCTCGGTGTTGCACCCTGGCCCAGGCTCTGCTGCCTGCTCTGGCTCTGAGTCTCCTCTGTAAAGAGGATGAGATTGTGCCTCCAGAGGAATCAGTGCTCCCTTCTGGCATTTCATTCAAAACGTGTTCAAAGAAACAATCTCATTTCAACTTAATGGGAGGAGGTGTTTTTTTAAAAAACTGAATTAAGGTATCAAAATAGAACCGCACAATTAAAGGAAATTGTTAACGTAGATATTGCCTTGGGGTTTCTCAAATCTTGCATAGGAAAATATTTTTATTAGAACAAACCCCTTCGCAGATTACTAAAATTATCTCTAACAAAACTTGGTGATGGGTTGCATTTAGAGATTTAAGAATTTCAGAAAATTATAAGGAGAAATATCAGCATATTTGGTTGTACTATGACTTTATTTATTTTGTAAATTAGTTATTTGGCATGTTAGTTGAATAGGTTACTCTCTTAACATTCCTAATGATAACCAAAGATGCTGTTAAGGTCATTAGCCCATTGCTTTGGAGTGCTGATGCATTTGTAAATGTTCTCTCCCTGCAGTAACAGGTTATGGGAGGAATTGTTCCAGGGACTGCAGGGGTAAGTGTTATATTATACGGCATATGAAATAAAAAGACTGCTTACAGAATTACAGTAGGAATATTGATAAACGTTCAACTATTAACAGGTGGGTTTCGTTGTTGTTGTTGACTTGGTAGTCAAGTTTTCCCATGAAAGCTTACCTATTACCCAAGTTTTCTATAGTATTAAAGTAACATATTGTTAGGTATGATTAACACTTTTAAGACTTTGTTCCTAGTACTGTTAGGGGATTTGGAAATATACATACCATAAAGAAACTTTTGATTTCTGCTCATTAAGTATGAAAAATTATGGATAACTTAGGGACAATCAAATTATCTATTCATATGGTAAATCTGTAAGTATTTCTAGGTTTCTTCTAATGTTAAAAAAAAAAAAAAAAAAGTAAGCTTGTGTTTAATGGGAGCAACTCCATGCACATTTGTGGTTTTCAGGAGAAAGTGTTTCTAAATATATTGGTTGGCCAAAGTAAGATAACTGAAGCATGTTGAGTTTTTTTGTTGTTGTTGTTTTTTAACTTTGTAGCTTTGCTGCCAATCCCATTTCTTGCCCTTTTCAGTTTATGAAGTTATAAAAGGGACTGTTGTAAGTGTTCCTGAGAGATTGGGAGTACGGAGGGAGAAGTTTTGCTTCCTTGCAAAAGAGATAATTCACGACGTTGCAACCGGGGGCACGGAAGGGATTCGTAGGAACTCAGTGGCATGTAATGAGCTGGAGAACCGGACTTGGCTAAGCCCTCATTCCTACGTTCATCTAGTATTTGATGGGTTTTGAGCTAAGAAATGCCAACCGGGCGTGTTCAGAAGGCGGATCTCACCAATCCGGAGGCAGCTGGAAGAGTTCGCGCGTGGGAAACCTTAGCCCTTTCTTTCTTCCTAGCACAGCGTTGTGCTGCTGCGCGTCGGCACAGGCGGGGGCGCAAGGCCCGGGTTGTCCCCCTCGCGCAGTTGGGGAAACAGCTGCTGAGCTGCGGCCCGCAACCCTCGGCCGCGTAGGGGCGGGGCGGGGGCGCTGCGGGGTTTCTCTGTTGCTAGAGCCGTGATGTCACCCGCCCCTCCTAACCCGCGGTTGGTTGTTTTGTGTTTCAGCTCTGCCTGCAGTTGAACACAAAGACCTGAAGGAGACTCCCACCTCTTCAGGGAGAAGAAAGGAGGCAACGAAGCAGATTAAAGGAACTTGTGGCTTGTGGCCTTTTTGTGCAAGGGCTGCCTGAAAGGGGAGAAAAGTGTATGAAAGCCACCGTGGCGGTTAATGAGCTGTGAGATGAGGCGCTGCTGCGGCCGCTGCTGCTGACACTAGCTCCCAGGCTGCACCCGCTGCCCTTGGCGCTTCATGTACATGTGTCTATTCAGGCCGTGCGGAGGCGTCCAGAAGAGCATCCAACACGGCTGCCGGGGAAAGACCGCCCACCATGCCCACGGAGACCCTACAGACAGGTAGCATGGTGAAGCCGGTCAGCCCCGCAGGCACCTTCACCTCTGCCGTGCCCCTGCGTATCCTGAACAAGGGGCCAGACTACTTCCGCAGGCAGGCCGAGCCCAACCCCAAGAGGCTCAGCGCCGTGGAGAGGCTGGAGGCCGACAAGGCCAAGTACGTCAAGAGCCAGGAGGTGATCAACGCCAAGCAGGAGCCCGTAAAGCCCGCCGTGCTGGCCAAGCCCCCGGTGTGCCCGGCTGCCAAGCGCGCGCTGGGCAGCCCCACGCTCAAAGTGTTTGGCAACCACGCCAAGACCGAGAGCGGCGTGCAGAGGGAGAACCTCAAGCTGGAGATCCTGAAGAATATCATCAATAGCTCCGAGGGCTCCAGCTCGGGCTCGGGGCACAAGCACAGCTCCCGCAACTGGCCGCCCCACCGGTCGGAAACCACCGACCTGCACCGTCACTCCTTCGCGGAGTCCCTGAAAGTCTACCCCACGCAGGGCCGCGGCAGCCCGCAGGAGGGCGGCTCCCACGTGAGCAGGAGACTGCTGGAACAGTCAGCCGAGTCCTTCCTCCACGTGTCCCACAGCTCTTCGGACATCCGCAAGGTGACCAGCGTGAAGCCTCTCAAGGCCATCCCCTGCAGTAGCTCTGCCCCTCCCCTGCCTCCCAAGCCCAAAATCGCAGCCATCGCCTCCATGAAGTCCCCCGAGGCCGACCCTGTGGAACCAGCTTGTGGAGTCAGCCGAAGACCCTCCCTCCAGCGGTCTAAGTCAGACTTGAGTGACAGATATTTCCGAGTGGACGCGGACGTGGAGAGGTTCTTCAACTACTGTGGACTGGACCCAGAAGAGCTGGAAAACCTGGGAATGGAAAACTTTGCAAGGGCTAATTCTGACATAATATCCCTCAACTTCCGCAGCGCAAGCATGATCAGCTCAGACTGTGAACAGTCTCAGGACAGTAACAGTGACCTTAGAAATGATGACAGTGCCAATGACCGCGTGCCGTATGGCATTTCTGCCATCGAAAGAAATGCCAGAATCATCAAGTGGTTATATAGCATCAAACAAGCTAGAGAGTCACAGAAGGTCTCCCACGTGTAAGACAGTGCGTGGAAAGGAGGGAGGGTGGGTCTCTGTGCTTACGCAGTTGTAAAGGTTGTGAGGTCTCCTTGAAGTGTTGTGAGCTTCTCCACTCTTTGTGTTGCTTGTTGTGCAATGTTTTCAAGTTGCATGCCTGTCAACATGGGGACTGACCTGGCTTCCACGTCACCATCGCTGCAGAGCCTGGCCGAACACGCGTCATCTGCCAAAAGTTTCAGGCCAGAATCTAATTAGGGCTTTGCTCTTAAGCAAAACTGTTTACATGAAAATGGTATACGACTTCTTCAATATTTATGTGGTTCTTGTGTTTTTATATTCCGCGCTATTATGTCTTAATTAAAAGTTTTATCAACTGGCTTTTAAGTTGAGAGCAGAATCTTTTTGAAATAAAAAGCCACTTTGCCTACATGTGAGACTATTCCAATGGGACAGTAAATGGGATCTACTACCAAACAGATAGTGACTGACCGAACATAGAACCAGGCTGGGTTTTCTGTGGAATAAAGTGGTGAGCCTGACGTTAATCGTTTACATGTTGAAATTCTCTTGCCACTTAGTGAAGTGTCGCTGGGGTAGCAATGCTAAGTTTTGTGTCCGATTCAGTGTATAAATGTTGGTGGTTCTGTGTAATGCTGACCCCAAGGAAAGACAATCAGATAAAATGAAGGATGGTTAAATCTAGGAGGTTGGGTGTTTGGGGGTTTTGTTGATGTTGTTCTGATTTGGGATATTTCAGAAATTTTTAATACTATCTTTTGACAGAATGGCCACCCTAAAACAAATACTGAATGCCTTTAAAAAAAAAAAAAAAAAAAAAAAAAAGTTGTGTTTTTTTTGTTTGTTTGTTTTTGTCAAGAACTACTAATTTCATGCTGTTTCTTTCTCTCTCCCTTTATTGTTATTTGATTTGGGGGAAGGGAGTGAGGCTTGTGCAGGTTTGAGCTATCGGAAGATACGAACAGAAGTGAAAATACCAGCCATATCAGTAGAGCCTCCCATTCAAAAGTGAACACACTTGGTAGCTGAACCATATCTGAGCAGCGTGATTCTGTTGTCTTGCATATGTTACTATCTCAGGCTGTGGGTCTTTGTTACAGCTCTAGGAAACTGTAGAAATTCAATGCTATGTAGCTTTTCCACCCCATGGTCTCTAGTGCTGCCTATCAACTTGTCCCCTTTTTTTCCCAATAACCTGTCTTTCAGGTGGTACAGTTAGCTGTCACTCAGCTGACTCTATGATGTGGCAGCAGAGAGGGAAACCTACAAGTGGTTTGCCTCATTGCCTTTGCCACATCTGCAGTTCTCAGCAGCACTACCTTAGACTTCATCAGCTAATAGGAAACTTTTTATGGTGTAAATGCTGTAAGACTTTGTACATACTTCAGTTGTTATGAAATCTTTAAAGAACAAAAAGAAAAAGTTACACTAATAAATTGCTCTGGTGCAGGCACTAATGGTGGTGGTTTCTCTTTGTCCTTCTGTATTCTCCTTCCACAAAAGTTTAACTTTGGACTATGAATCAGAAGCAGATTTTTGATAGTCTTGAAGAAACATTATTTCATTAAGTTAGTTTCACCACATTCCAATTGCTCCAAACACCAGTGTTCTTAACTGTGGCTCTAGCAATGTGCTTTTGCTAAAATGGTTACATCAGGGTTCCTAAAATGTGCTGCAGCATCTCAGTTCACACTTGTGTTATTTTTGTCTTTTCTTAAACATCAGGATTTTTTTACATCTTCCACACGACTCTTCAGTTGTAAATATTTATGAGTTCTCACCCTGGAGGCATACCTTTGAAATGTATGGCTTTGTTTTTATTTGTACCAGCCCAACATCTGTACCTTGGCATGTTTTCACACACTGGCTCCTCCACTCCTTCCTTCATTCCTCTTGAAAATGTCACTTGTTGAGTGACTCCTTCCAGGTATCATGGTAGGCACAGGACTTTCATAGTCAACAACACGGTCTCTGCCTCAAAGAACTTAGATTTTCCCCTTTATTTTAAGAGAAATAACATTCCTCTTAGTGGACATGTGCTATCTGCTATATTTGGACAATGAGTATTCCATGATTATTTATTACATCAAGTTATTTGAAAATTAATGTTTCTTGCAAAATTCCATATACTATGCAAATGTAAAATAAAGCCCTCTTTAAAAGGTAATTTTCAGAAACAAATTATATGATTCTCAACTATTACTGTTTATAAATATTTTCCTTCTCAAAAGCAAATATGCTTCCTTGACTCTCCTGGTTTTGAATTCTGCCTGGTTTTTTTATTCATGTTCAGTAAAACTAAAACCCTGCTTCCCAGAAGAACTATTTTGGAATGCAGCTATGAGTGGGGATGATACAATGTGTTCAATATAATAGAATAAAAATAAGTTTTCTAAAAAAAAAAAAACAAAAGAAGCAAATTTTCCTTTCCTACCATTTGTGTAGAAATGTGGCCTTTTAAAACATACATGACTTAGCATTGACATATTCGTCTCTTTCAGTAGTATTCATCTCTTTCTAGAGCTACTGAAATACCAAAAATAGATATTATTTTCCTAAGGAAACCCTTGTCTGGGGAGATGAGCACTTAGCTAATTTACTATCACTGCTTGTGCTATTTGAGTCACAGTGTTTGAAACTTCCAGTGTTTCGATACTGTGTGCAATCTGTATTCAGACAGGCCTATAAATCACCCCACTATAATTCAGTCTAATCCTCTGTGGCCTTACTAGTACAACAGACAAATGTAAGGCTTTTGGTTCCAATGGAAGATGGGCGCTCTTTATTTTCTTTTTGTTCTTGAACTAGCATTTCTATAAAGAACTATTTTTTCAAATGCTTAATATTAAATCCTAAGAGTGTGGCATTCTTTTGAAGTACTCTTTGTGACGGGCTCATTCTTCTAAGCTCATGGAAGAGTGTGTGTGTGTGTGTGTGTGTGTGTGAATGTTGGTATAAATATGGTGTCATATAGTTCACATTTTTTTTCCTACACAATGCAGAATGAAACATGATTGCACTGGATGGCCTTGGAAACTACCTGTTGCTTTCTGAAAACCACCAAATCTTAAGACAGTCCTCCCATATGCAACCCCTCTGCCATTGCCTTAGTTCATGTTCTCATCATCTCTTACCTGAACTGTTGATTCTAGAAGTTCCTAACTGGAAGTCTCCCTCACCCCAACCGGCCTCTTCCCCATTCCATTTCATGCCAGAAATATCATCATCAACTCTGATCATGTCACTCCCCTGTGTAAAGACTTCCTCTGGCTTGAATAGTTGCTGACAGGCTAAATCCTAACTTCCTATTAACAGAGGGGCATATGACTGTCAGATCTCGGTCACCAAGCCCAGGCCCCCAGACTCCAACCAAAGGGAAGTTTCCTTTGGAAAATTTTCACCACTGAATTTCTGATCTATTATGTAACAAATTGTCCCAAAACTCAGCAACTTAAAACAATGAACAATTATTTTCGTAGTTCCTGTGGATCAGGAATGCTAGAGTGGCTTAACCAAGTGGTGTTGGCTCAGGGTATTTCACGAGGCTGCAGACAAGATGGCAGCTGGGGCTTGACCACTTCCAAGATGGCTCATAAGGTATTAGCAAGAGGCCTCAATTCTCTACAGCATGGGCCTCTCCCAGGGGCTGCCTGAGAATCCTTATAACATCTGGTTCCCCCTAGAGGGAGTGACCAAGGAGAGGGAGCAAGGAGGATGCCACAATGCCTCATACAGTTCAGTGTCCTGCATCACACACATTCAATATGTGTGATGGCTGTCCATCACAATCAGTTCATTCGAAGGTTACTAAATATAGCCCACTCTCCCAAGGAGAGGAGTGAGGCACATATTTTAAAGGGAGGAATATCAAGGTAACTTGTGGACGTATCTTAAAACTTCCATTGCTGCTGAGTTTCAGTAGCTCTTCACTCTGGAAGGAATGTTTTCTCCTCCTTCCTTGACCACACAGACACTTGCTCTTTCAATACTCAACACAACCATCAATCAGTGCAATTTTTTTTTTGAGTTTCCATGTTGCCTTTCCCCACTAGATTATATTTTTTGTCATGGCCATGACCCAGCCTTTTCTAGCCTAAATAGTGCTTTGTGTGAATTTTAAAATGGTGTGCCTTCCTCAAAACATTTTATTCCCTGCCAAAAAAAAAAAAAAAAAGAAAACATCCTAATAAACATGCAAATCTCTAATGACTGTGATGCAAACTGTGGTCCCAGAGTTGGGCAGCAAGCAGCAAACACAGAAGCCCAGGGTATATAATAGGTGCTTAATCAGTATGTACTGACTTTTTTTTTTTTCACGTTCACATCCTATGCTAAACTATAAATGTCACCACAATAAACCCAAAATGATAGTTCTTGTCCCCATTTTAGAGGTGAAGAAACTTAGTTCCATGGAGATTATGCCCCTTAACCAAGATCCCAGAGAAATTTGCAGAGTGGAACTTGAAACTCAACTCTGATTCGAAATGTTTTGAGGAAGGCATGCCCTCCCTACAGTCTGGTTGAAGATAAGAAGAGGCAAACTGAGTGTGTTATGCTTACACACAGAAGGGCCCTTACGTTCATTTTGGTATTTTTAACTGATGCCTGTGTGAAAAAAACAGTCCTCAAGCAGTCAAAATTTCAGCGATTTCATTCGTACCTAAATGGGAGCCCATAAAGTTAGAAAAAAAGACTTCAGCTCTTCCACTGTGGGTAACACACAGCCCACTGAGTTCAAAGAGACAAGGACATTCGAATTGTGTGCTTTCAGCTTTGTGTGTGCCATATTTTAAAATCGCATCCTGTCGGTTTTGATCAAGGACTTTTAGAAGGGTAGAGAAAAATGGCCACAATTCAACAATCAGTAAACACATTTTGACTATTTGATGAGTCAGCATCATCACTGTGTTCTCCCATCCTTGCAGGTGTAGCTGGCATGTTCTGACCAGAAGGAGTAAAGAGGGTAAGGATGCCCCAGATAAACCGAGTAGATTTCTAACTCGGTAGTCAGAAGAGATGGCTAATCTCATCAGCATTTTGAACACGCCAAACCAGACTTGTCCACTTAGCCCTGTAAAATAACTCGGGTTCTGTCACTTTCTACAGTGCTGAACAAGAGCTGAGCTGGAAGGACCCCAAGCTGGGTGGCTGCATGTGTGGCTCTGCACAGGCCACCTTCGTGAGGGTTTCTCCTGTGTGTTCAGGTCCTGTCCCCTTGCTTTGGCAGAAACTCTGGAGAAGGAAAAGCCAGAAGGAGATGGGCCTCGGCTGCCTTTTAGAACCCCTTCCTCCAATACCTGGGACTCACCTGCCTCAGAGTATGCCGTCATTCCCTCACCTGAAAAACGGGGGGAGGCCATCGAATGAATGTGAGCCCTTGGCCTCACATCCTATGCTAAACTATAAACAACATTTGTAGTTTGTTTATAGTTTAGCATAGGATGTTTATTGCATGGATAACTGTTTTTGAAGCATTAGGATGATGTGTGAAGAATATGAGAATTCAGAGAAGACAGGGTTCGTGGGCAAGTAGGGCAGCAAGTGAGGTCCAATGGGGGCCAAACACTTAATGGAACAGCATTTTAGGCTCTGTCTACCTGAGAGAGTGTAATTGGGGAAGGAAATGAAACGTTCTTTTCTAAATGGAAGGAATCTCCAGAAAAAGCCTCATTAAACTTTCAGATTGACAGAGGCTGACAGAATTGAATGTGGCCAAGTTCACACCAAGATACCATCCAAAGTTGTGAGGGTAAAGATTATGATAGTCTTTTACTAGTTGAACGTTCTTTTCATGTGACATTCATGAAACAACTATCAGCGTGTCTTAGATGGACACTATGCTCAGCACTTTGTCACATTATCTCACTTTATTCTCACAAGAACTTCAGAAGTAAATTAGAATCCATCTTACTGATGAGGAAGCTGCGGATTAAGTTTCTTCTCCAAGGCACACATCCAGTAAATGGAAAAAGCGAAACACAAACCCAGGTTCATAAAACATTAAGACTCATTCTATCATATGAAAATGAATTTTTAATATCTAGGATGGCGGGAGCCACTTTTGCTTCTTTGCAGTAAGTTGCGTCTCATAACATTTCTCAGAACTTAAAACACTGTTGAACATACTGGTTTGTGATTGTTTCATAGAGTGAGTGACTCAAAACTGTTGAGCGTATGGGATCACATCAGGACCCATGTTTTTGGATTCTTCTGAGAGGGACGTTAGTAATAAACTGTCCCTCTCCATCTTACTGTACAAAACAGAAAACAGAGATCCAGATGAATAAGGTGATGGACACAGCCGGGGCGGTAAGGCAAGGGAACTGGCAGAGGGGCTGGAACAGGGAGACAGATGCTCAGACTCCGTGAAGGATCCTGGATCAAAGAACAGTGGAGCTTCACAAGGCTAACAATTCCATCGTGCCAAATAGGAGCAACCTGAATAACATAAACTCTTGTTTTGTTTTGTTTTGTTTTGTTTTGTTTTGTTTTGTTTTGAGATAGAGTCTCGCTGTGTCACCCAGGCTGGAGTGCAGTGGCACGATCTCGGCTCGCTGCAAGCTCCACCTCCCGGGTTCACGCCATTCTCCTGCCTCAGCCTCCCGAGTAGCTGGGCCTACAGGCACCCGCCACCACACCCAGCTAATTTTTTTGTATTTTTAGTAGAGATGGGGTTTCACTGTATTAGCCAGGATGGTCTCGATCTCCTGACCTTGTGATCTACCCACCTCGGCCTCCCAAAGTGCTGGGATTACAGGCGTGAGCCGCTGCGCCCACCCAACTCTGTTATTTTCAAGCAGTTTCCCTTGACTCAAAAACTATGTATCAGATATTTAAAGAAACTTTGATTTAGAGCTTTTCTGTTAATATACATTAACTTTTTTAATTAATCCTAGCAAACATAAAATACTTAATAAAGATGAGGAAATTTCTCTAAGGAAGTTTTTGTCAATTTTGGAAATGAGTACCACTATCTTATTATTTTATTAACTTCACCATCCATAGATGCCCAGTGATCCTCAAGATCTCAAGAACCATCTTTCCAGGTCTGGTTCCTTTACCTCCTTGTCTGCTGAGGTGGACATTGCCACTGGTTCTGATATCCCCTTCTCTCTCCTTCCAGGATGATAGGAGGATGGCATTTCTACACCCCGTAGCATTAGGTGTGGCCAGTGAGCCACCAACAGAAGCGACATGCTACAGATGGGAGGCAGCATAAACAGCCAGCCCACGATTGTCTATCTTCTCTTCCTCCTGACATGGCAACCAGCAGAGTCCCAGAAGGCGGAGCTTCCATTAGGATCCTGAATGAGGACAGTGTGGAACAAAGGCCTCCATCCTAACCCAGAAGGACTGTGTCAATCCAGGGTTATCCTTCTAAGCCACTGAGAGTGTGGGGTTCTTTTTTTACTGCGGTACAGCTTATCCTGTTCTGGTTACAGCCTCTGTTGAAGTGCATCCAATCTGTCACACAGGAGAGACCTCCATGCTGTCCCATCAGGAGGGGGTGGTAGGAAACAGAGACCAACCAGGAATCCACCCTTTCAGGAGTGTCCCCCAGATGATTCATGTGCACTTCAAAATTACAGTCTTTACTTTCACAGATGATTTTCCATGTTGCTAACTGGAAATCAGGTGAGAATACTGTAGTTGCCAGATACTTAAAAACACTTTGATACATTTTAGAACCACAATTATAAGCTCTAACTTTTTGGAGGCTTATTTTCAGAAATTTAAAACACGCAATCAGTTGTACCTGCCCACTGTGACAAACTCGGCAGATTGGAATGAAGTTGCAACCTCTGTCCACTTTCAATGTCCCAATGCATTCTGACCACTGTGATCTGTCATGAGGACCACCACCATAGCCTCTGAGTGGGTGTCCACCCTGCTCTTGCTTCCCTCGGTGTATTCCCAGAAAGCTACCAAAAGCGATCCTTAAAAAGCGGAAATCACATGGTGTCATTCTGTGGTTTCCATTGCAGTTATGAAACAATTCTTTAAAAATGCCAAACCTCAGCCTGTGAGGCCCTTCAGGAGTCCCTCACGACCAGGCCCCTTGCCCTCATTCTCTCCACTCTCATCTTGCTCTGGGCTCCTTCTCTCTCTATGTGAAGAGTAGGTACTGTTGGAATGAATGGAAGAATCCAAATGTGACTCCACAACTAAATCCCACCTCGTGGCTGTGGAGCCCCCACCAGCTCATGCGCTTCTGCCTCCCCTGTCTCTGTTGCTGACACCGTTGTTCTACAAGAGGCAACTGGGCTTGACATCGAAGAGTTTTCTTCCTATTAGTTCTTGGAAAATAAACCAGACAGCGTGTTTGAGGTAATGGGGGTCCAGAATATGAAATTCTTTGTACAAAGAGATTTTACAAGCAAGTATTTTTCACTCCTTGTGCAATTGCCTTCAAAGGAAGGGGAAGTCCTACTCACTTTGCACCATAGCCCAGAGCCAGGGAAGCTCTGCTGGCGGGGTGGGGCATGGGAAATAATAATCTAAGACTGTTGACATGAGCTGAATCTTGACACCCTCGTATTTGTCCCAAAGGACAATGAGTAGCATACTCCTTTTCTCTGCCAAAATACAAACACTTACCCTTTATGCGAAAATATATCCTCGGGGTAGGGCTACTGGGTATTAACCATTGAAGCCCTCCCGGCAGACTGTTTTCCAGGAAAACTGGCCTCAGAAACACTTCCCATTTTAGCGTTTCAATGTGTGTACACTGACCTCTTCACCACGGGTTCACCATCCCGTTCTCTGGAAATTCTCTTCACTGGGGCAGAGGGAAACAAGCCATGCGTGAATGCAATTGCTCCCTCAACTGAATAAAACTGTGGTGGCTCGTAATTGATAACATATGGAAGTTCAACTGGGGAAAAAGGGAAAATGGGAGGGAGAATCTCATTACACCACCTCCTAGAATGCTTGGCTTAGCATGTTTTGCCTTCTTAAGTGTAAATAAGTTTGAAGCTTTCGAGGATTTCTAGGCATACGTAATCTTTTCCAGTCCTTTCCTCCTTTTTGTAATAGATGGAGAACAGCAACCAGGTGAGGTATTTATGTGCCTCGCAAACCCAGCTCCCAGACAGGTCCTCTGAATGAGTCACGTCACTTTCCTCTATTGAGTTCTAGGCCATTTTAAGGACTTGAGCTACTGAGCATTTTATTTCGGTGGAAAACGTTGAGACATTCATTTATTAACTTCATAGGCATGTGGTTTTTCACTAACGGCTTTCCCTGTTTCCCCTCAGTGAGCTGACAGCTGCACATGGTTTAGGAATGTGTGGCTAAGGCCTGTGGCTGCAGGAAAATCACTCCACTTGATTTGGACAAAGGCTTGGTGTGTTTTATCCATGTTTCAGATTTCTCAGAGCATCTCGGTGTTCAAGCATCTGATCTAAAACAAACTCACTTTCCTGAAGACCCCTTGCTCTGAGTTTATGGACTTACTACCATCTGCTGAGAATTCTTTTGATTTAAAAAAAAAAAAAAAAAATCTATGAATGGAGATCTGGATAGCGTTTTGGGTTCCCAAATGTTTTCAGGTTTAATTCCCCACCTGATACCTTTTATAAGCGGTTTAATGGTTGAGATGGAATTTTGAGCGTTCTGCCATGTATATATGCACATGTTGGATTTCTTAAGGAATGTATTCCAGACAAATGTGCTGAGGGTCAAATTACACTACAGTTATTTCCAAAACTTAAATCCTGGTGATTTTTTGGGTCTGTTCAGGGAGATATGAAATGCTATGCAGACAAGCAGATTATAAGGCTGATTTCCAGTTCAAAGGGAACTGGAAAGGATCTTCTTTCCTTGCTCTTAACACTATTTTCCTTTTGATTGGATTGCTTTTTCACATGTTCAGGTTTGGAGGGAAAGAGAGAAGGAAAGGAAAGGAAAGGAAAGGAAGGAAGGAAAGGAAAGGAAGTAAAGGAAGGAAGGAAAAGGAAAGGAAAAGGAAAGGAAAGGAAAGGAAGGAAAGGAAAGGGACAGGAAAGGCGGAAAGGAAAGGAAAGAAAGGACAGAATCGGAAATTACACGGAAAGTAACAAGGCAAGGAAGTTAGAAGGAAGGGGCAGGGAAGGAAAGGAAGTGTCTTGCAGGTGAGAAGGTGACACAACTGGTGTCGAGGCTGGTTCTGCTCAATGTCCCTCTTTCTGCCCACGTGCAGGTGCCCACTAGAAATCACTTCCCTGAAGATGGGCACTCTTCCTCACCTCTGTATCGCCAGGCCCTAGTTAACTGTGTGGCAAGTACGGGGTGTAGGTGCTTAATGTTTACTGAATGGATGTGGAGTAGAGAGAACTAGGAGCACTTTAGGGTTCTTCATCTGTGGGGAGAGACCAGAAAGGCTTAGTGGGGTGGCTTCCCATCAGTTATGTCCTGTCCCTTCATAGGCTCCCCACACACGTGTGCTGTGGTTCTCCCTCTTTACCTTCTCCATCTCACCTCTCTTCCCTGAGTTGCTATGATGACCCAAGCATCTCTAGGCCCAAGGGATACAGCAGTGAGCCCCTAGACAGAATAGATGCTCACAGCCATAAGGAGCCTGGCTTCTTGACAGAGAGTAGATCCAATAGGCTAAATAGGTCAGATGTATAAAATGTTAGATGCATGCACTTAGGGAAAGAAAAATAAAACAGGGAGGAGAGAGAGGGAGTGGCCTGCTCAGGGAATCATTTGAGAAAGACTAAAGGAAGTGAGGGAGGTGCCCTGCAGATACCTTGGAGAAGCAATCTGGGCTAGAGACAGATCAAATAAACTGCAGGGAGGCCAGCAGGACTGGTAAGGGATGGGCTGGTCAGGTAGGACCTGTTGGCTATTACCAATAAGTGTCAATGGGGGAAAAAAATAAAAGAATGTTCTATAATCAAATTTAGAGGAAACTTCAGGTTAAATGGACATAAGCATGTTCTGTGGGATTTTCATCGGAGCCTTTAATCTCCGAGAGACAATTTTAGTGAAAAATGTTTCCTAGGTATTTAAGTCAGGAGGCACTTTTGCAGGGAACTCAAGAACTCGGTTTTCTGAAGATCCCATAAGTACGCTGAGGGGCTGGGGAGGGGATGTCAGTGGAGGCTGACTCTGTGGCCCATCCTCTTCACTGACTGTGTCCCAAATACATCCTACCTGAGCTTACAACACAAAAATATCCAGGAAAGAGAAAAGTCAAATAAGCTGCTGTGTCAAATGACAGAAACATGATACACATATTATGCTTTCCTGAGATACATTATTTGTTTAGCTAATCCAACTATTAATTACTACCAGTTGCTACCATTCAATAGTCTTATTTTTGTTTAGTAATATTTCTATAACAGAAAAGTAAATAATAAGCACATAGTTTTCATTTCTTAAGGTAATAACACACACGTCTATCATATAAACAAATATATACATATGTGGCATGGACATACTATCTATATATAGGTATATGACATGCATGTGTACACTATATATATAAAGTTGTTGTCCTGCTGCTGCGGCTGGGTCCTGGGTGGTCTCTCTGAAGAGCTGGTCCCCCTACCCAAGTTCAGAGTTCATTTTTCATGGGGACTTAGAGAATGCATCAGCCACCAACCCTATCTGGAGAACAAAGACAACAGAACCAAATAAAACAGTGGAGACCAGCAAACACTCCCCGGGTGGAGTCTCCCAGAGCCAAACAAATCAGGAACTTAGACTGGAGTCAACCGCAGAGGCTGAGGAATATCTGAGAACATAAAACTCTAGTCTCTGCAGCCCAGTCACAAGAACTCACATCTGCTGTCTGCTCCAGGGGAGCACTGGGGACCCCTTCCCCACCACTCCCTGCCCTCCACCCCCAAGAAGGCAGCCAGCAAGAGGGTGAGAACTGGCTTGGGGATTTGACAATTTGACTCCCATTTCCTATTCCTGTGATGAATCTTCAGCAACTCACTGCAATTCCCTGAGCCTTGGTTTTGTCAACTGTGTAATGGAGATGCTGTTGGCTCCTACTGAGTGGTGTGGATCAATTATTTTGTGAGGATTTCATATGCGTATACAGTGGAACTCTGTGAAGCCTTATATATCCCCTCCTCCTCACTATACCCTTTGTTTTCAATAAGGGTCATTTCGGATGCTCAGCAGAATGAACAGTCACCATAAAGGAGGCCTGAGTTTTAGAAAATTATTTGCCAGCTGGGCACAGTGGCTCACGCCTGTAATCCCAGCACTTTGGGAGGCCGAGGCAGGCAGATCACTTGAGGTCAGGAGTTTAAGACCAGCCTGGCCGATAGGGTGAAACCCCATCTCTACTAAAAAATACAAAAAATTAGCTGGGCGTGGTGGTACACACCTGTGATCCCAGCTACTCGGGAGGCTGTGGGAGGAGAATCACTGGAACCTGGGAGGCAGAGGTTACAGTGAGCTGAGATTATGCCATTGCACTCCAGCCTGGGCAACAGAATGAGATTCTGTCTCAAAAAAAAAAAAAAAAAAAAAAGAAAAGAAAAGAAAAAGAAAATTATTTACCACAGGAAAACTTCTTTTATTTATTTTTGTAAATAACAATTTTTATTTTTATAAATAAAAATTCATATTTTTATTTAAATAAGAATTACTGCAGGCCTGGCATGTCCTTGTGGAGCACAAACAGAAGTCAAACAAGTGAGTAGAGCGGAGAGGACTCAACTCCCACCTCCTCGAGTTCCTTGCCCCTTCCTCTCCCCTAGTTTCAGTTCAGATCCTAGGAAAACCAAATCAAACTTCCTCCTCTCCAAGCCTTCCTGTTCCTGCCATACCTCACATGTAGCAACCTCCTTCCTACAGATGCTTATGATAATGATTCATAATAGAGAACACTTGGTAATAAATCATGTACAGCATAGTGGCATGTCCTCCACATTAAAAAAATTGTTTTTTAATTGTTGTCAAAAATTGTTTGCATTTTCCATTATTCTATTTAACTTTCCCACTGAGAAAGCAGTGAGAAAACCCACCCATCTAAATGTTCACACTGTGACTTCATCTGGGAAAACCCATTTTGCATACATACTGCCCAGTATTCACTTTACATGAATTTAAGACTTTCTATTTTTTAATTTACAAACATTAACTATAGTTGTAAAAATCACTTTGTTTCAAATGGGGTGTAGAGATGTATAGACATGTGCAGTTAATTAAAGACCTAGGTAGACCATCCGTGCTCTGCATTGCACATTCCTATCCCTTTCACTATGGAAGTCTGCAGTCCAACGCCCTTTAGAGCAACTACAGTTTCCATTGTGCAACATGCTTACAGGAATGGGAACACTTCAGAGCTTAATGAAGGGAGGGGGTGAGAGGGACCGGGAACCCAGGAGAAGAGAAGTTTCCCTAAATGGTTGTACACTGTGTTGAGCTTGACTTATTGAAATAAAGCTTTTTGCAAAACTCATTGTAACTTTCCATGGGCTAGAAACTATCTACACACTGTACCCACTAGATAAGTATATCTATTCACAGTAATTCAGGACACAATTTTGTCTTACCTTGGGCTGCCATAACAGAATATCACAGGCTGGTGGCTTACACAACAGACACCTTTTTCACAGCTCTGGGGGCTGGAAGTCCAAGATCAAGGTGCTGGCATGGTCGAGTCCAGGTAAGGGCCCTCTTCCTAGCTTGCAGATGACCACCTTCTTGCTGTGCCCTCACATGTCCTCTTGTATCTTTTCCTCCTCTTTTATTTTTGTTTTTTTCTCTTTTGGGATGGAGTCTCGCTCTATCGCCCAGGCTGAAGTGCCCTGGCGCGGTCTTGGCTCACTGCAACCTCCGCCTCCTGGGTTCAAGCAATTCTCCTGCCTCAGCCTCCCAAGTATCTGGGACTACAGGTGTGCACCACCACGTCCCGGCTAAGTTTTGTATTTTTAGTAGAGATGGGGTTTTGCTATGTTGGGCAGGCTGGTCTCAAACTCCTGACATCGTGATCCACCCGCCTTGGACTCCCAAAGTGCTGGGATTACAGGCATGGGCCACTGCACGCAGCCTCTTTTCCTCTTCTTATAAGGACACTAATCTCATCATTAGTGACCTGCCTCATGACATCATCTAACCCTAATTACCTCCCAAGGCTCCATCTTCAAATGTCATCATATTGTGGGTATTCAACACATGAACTTTGGGAGGATGCAAATGTTCAGTTGATAGCAGTAAGTTTGCTGGAAAACCGGCCGAGAGTGGAGACTAAGTGAAAACAATCCTATTTGCAGGGCATGTCTGAAGTCATTTACATGTACATCTCCCACCTCAGGCCCAGAAAGGCTGAGGAGCTGCGAGATCATTCTGTGTCAAACAAGATTAAATGATGCTCTAGATGCTATTGGAAAGTGAACACTTTAGAAGATTTTAAATGTTAAAACCAAAAGAGTTTGAGAGTTTTCTGTGTAAATGTTTCTAACCAGATGTGCATGTGTGTGTGCCTGTGTGTGCATATGCGTGCGTGTTTTCATACTTCTGTAAGAGAAATTTTACTCTAGAATTTAGGGATTTGAAAGTGTGGATAGAGCGGACATGAACTTGCCGTGCGGGTCTTGTTTGTTGCTTCTTACTTCACCAAAGCTGGTATTTTAAGCACCCTGATTTCATTTCCATCCTGAGACCTTGCAGATAAAATAGATATCCCTTTGGATAAAACACAAGGTTGGATGCAAACCACACAGAAGCCTATGGCAGCTGCAAACACCCTCACTGGAGTGCTCCCTGCACACCAGGCAGTCACAGGTCAGCAGAAACAATGGGCCTGTCTCTCCAAAGAGCACACCATGTACAGCACAGCTTGTTAAAACTTACCGACAGTGACCTCTGCATGAGGTGGCATTTCTTGTAAATGATAACAGTTTTTCAATTTGATAGAGGAGAGTATATTCCCTAAGATGCACAGCTAACAAGATGACAATCCCGGGTGCTTTTCACAGAACAAAGGCCAAAGTTTGTGTTCTCAGGATAAGATGGCTAAAGGAGTGAGCAGGGACGTCCGCCCAGGAAATTTACAGGCAGAAATAGGGGAAAGGGGCAAACTAAGGACAATTCCAGAACTTAAAAAAAAAATCTAACGAGTTCAAGTAACTAATGATCATAGCCTAGATTTTGTTTTCGGTTTTGCATTTTGATTCACAAGTACTCAGAAGTATGTTAACCTCTAACAAAATGAATACCTAAATATTTTATCAAGCAGAGTCGCTGGTTAGGCCTGATTGCTCTGAGTATGACCACGCTGAGTGGAGACTCCACAGAAGGTAAGCGTCCGCCTGCAGAGAACACCAGGCTTCCCACCACAGCTCTGCCCAGAAAGCCCATAAAAGGGAGGCACAGACAGGTGGCCTGCATGCTGATGTCCTCTTCTCATGAACTGTTTTTGTTCCACTTCCTATGAGGAAACTATACACTACCTATTGTCAACTGCACAAATTTCACATATTCCTCTGTGTCCCCAGAACTGAGGCATGTTGGTTTCACCTGTGCAGGACCCACCATCCTCTTCTGTATACAACACCCTGTGCAGGACCCACCACCCTCTTCTGTATACAACACCCCTAATTTCCTTGAGGTGCTGAGGCTTCCTGTTACCGGTTCCCCTCGCCACTGGCTGAGGGTGTGACAGGGACTCAGAGAGGGCCAATTGTAGAGTGTGCCATCTCCCAGGCCACCCGCCCCATCTGAGACGTCCCCTGAGGAGAAGTAGGGGAGAGGCTCTGGGCTGAACAAGCCAGGGGAGACAGTTCTGGAGCTCTACTGGGGGGCCACCATGGTGCCAGTGAGAGCCGAAAAACTGGGGAACTGGTTCAGTCGTTCCCATTTGGCTTTGCGTTTTGAAACAAAGAAAAAGAAAGAAAAAAAGAAAAGAAGAAGGAAGGAAGGAGGAAAGGAAGTGAGGAAGGAACGGAAGGAAGGAATTAAGGAAGGAAGAAAAAGAAAAAGAAAGAAGAAAAAAAAGAAGAAGAAGATAAAGAATAAGGAAGAAGAAGTAGGAGAGAAGGGGAAAGGAACAAGGAAGGAAGAAAAAAGAAAAGAACATTAAGGAAGGAAGAAAGAAAGAAAGAAAGAAAGAAAGAAAAGAAGAAAGAAAAGAAAGAAAAAAGGAAAAAGAAAAGAGAAAGAAATAAGGAGAAAAAAAAGAAGGAACGAAGGCAGGAGAAGAAGGGGAAGGAAAGAAGGAAGGAAATCCTAAGAAGGAGGAGGCCGAAGAAGAACGAAGGACCGGAGGGAAGAAGGAAGAGAGGGAAGGAAGGAAGGAGAAGGGAAGGAAGGAAGGAGAAGGGAAGGGAAAGGAAGGGAAGAGAAGGATCCTCCTCTTTAATTAGTCAGTTTGAATTTGAATTGGGTTTTCTGTTGTTTCCAACAAAAAGTGTTTGAACTAAAGCACTATGTATGATGTCTTTTCAAGGATTTGCTGGTTTAAAGACAGTGAATCATTTACGTAGGACGTGAGCCAGTTTCTTAGATTGATGTGCTCCTTGGAAACTTTGTTCAAACGAAGACTTCCGAAGAGCACCACAGCAGGGCCGGGGAAAGGAATCAGCAGAACTGGTGGGGAAGATCTGGGCTAATGGTCCTGCCCTCAGGCCAAAGAGACACCCCAAGTCAGGGGACTACGTCAGCCAGTGAGGAACTGCCCTCTATAAACTATGAACACTTTAAAATGGAAATGTATTTATAATACTTTTATGATACGAGTAACCCATAGTAGCATAAAAAAACTGGTAAAAGAAAATACATAATTTCTCTATAATTCTCACTATACGTGTAGGTAAAGATGTTGCTAATTCTTGTCTATCCTCTCATTGCACTATAAAATCACAGACAGGGCTATGTCTTCATCACTGTGCTAATTTCAGGACCTAGCACTCTCCCTGCCTCATTACAAGCATAATAATAAAGACAAATAGTGAGTGAATAAATGAATGAATTTGAACCTAAGGCATCAAAGCTCAGCTGCATGGTGACTTTCCCTAACCCTTGTGCTGGGACCACGGAGTGTCCTTGGTTTGTGAACTTGAGCCTGGTAAGCCCACAGACCTGAAGTGGGATACATATCCCTCTGAATGGAGCATCCTCATATTTAGAAATTGGATCCATTTTTGAAACCTGGTTTAGAAATTGGATGCAAAACAAGATGAGTGATCAAATTTTATTTTTATTTTAGAATAAGATATAATTATAGAATAAATGATACATTGATCATTCTCAAGCAGTTTTTTCAAAAATGTATCTTGGGAACCATTCTGAAAACAGAGCCAGAATATTTTAAGAAATAACACCTCTGTGAGAATGAGTATATCATCTCCCATAGTAACCACTCTGAGGGGAAGCCTCATTTGGATATATGAGTTTCAGCAAGTTTATTGAAAAGGATATGTCTTTATAGTAATACTGTAGAACTCCAATCACTTTAGAAACCCAGGTCATCTTAGTGTGGGAATATATAAAGTATTATTTGTATTTGGGTGTGCCCCTTGGACTGCCACATTGATTTATTGTCTAAAAGAACATCGGTTGTACATATTTAAGCAATTTGTGGTTTACCTTGTCCCTGACCTACACAGTCTCAAGTGTTGATGGGACTATGAGGAACGATTTTCAGGTATCTACTTTTATGAAAAGCGAATAATAATTAGCAGCAATTAGAAATAGGCTTATTCTTTAATTTTTGTATTTGCTGGCCTTTAAAAATGATGATCTGATCCTAAGTTTGAGCTGTGGCTCTTAAAATTCTTTTTTTTTTTTTTTTTAATTTGAGACAGAGTCTCACTTCATCACCGAGGCTGGAGTGCAGAGGTGTGATGTCGGCTCACTGCAACCTCCGCCTCCTAGGTTCAAGCAATTCTCCTGCCTCAGCCTCCAGAGTAGCTGGGATTACAGGCACCTGCCACCATGCTGGATTAATTTTTTGGTATTTCTAGTAGAGATGGGGTTTTATCAGGTTGGTCAGGCTGGTCTTCAACTCCTGAGCTCAGGTGATCTACCTGCGTCGGCCTCCCAAATTTCTGGGATTACAGGCACCATGCTGGCCTTAAAATTCTTTTTTGAAAGAAAAACAGTGTTCAAAAGCATATTCCTTTTCTTCCTGTGTGATGTAAAACTACATCAAAAAGCCATTTTAAGGAACACTACATTAAAATAAAGTATATTATGTGATTCTGTGTTATGTATACTAGTAACATTCTGTATTAGGCCATACTATATTACCTCAATGGCTGGTATGTCACTAGACTAATAACAATCACAAAAATATGCCCTGTCTCTAACTGATAACAAATAAAATAAAATAATAATGGGAACCCACCTTTAGTGCCCAGATCTTACGAGTTAGGCAAAGGTACACACTTAACCCTCGCAGCAACCTTGAGAGAGAAATAGTGGGAGAAACTGGCCCTTCCGTGCAGCAAGGAAACCCAGGAAGGCCTTGGCTGTGCATCCTCAATCTAGTGTGTTACCTCAGAGCCTGAGTTCCCAGAGTAAAACCCATGAGATGCTGAGGTTTAAGAAAGATGTCTCTAGGGAAATTTTTCTTTTTTCTCCTTCCAAGACACAAGCACATTTCTCTGATGGGGCCTATCTGGGATGAGAGGCTGGGGATCAAGCAGTGTTTCCCTTCAGAAGGGCCAAGCTAACCAACAGTGTTTTCTTCCCAGTGATAGAAATTCTGCCACAATGGCAGAATATCTGCATGAAAGAGGTGGAGGTGGGTGGCAGGAGGAGTGCTACAGGGAAGCGCTCTGCGACCAGGCACACTGAGTAAGAAAAGGGCCACCCGGTGTCCCCCTTCAAAGCCTCCACTCCCAGCTTCTGCCTGTGCTGATCCCTTTGCCTGGAATGTGCTTTCCATTCCCAGCCCCTTCACTGTCAAATGCCTGTTCCTTCTCCGAATCTCAGATTAAACACTCTTTATGGTGATTAAACAGGCTTCCCTCACATCCCAGTTACATGATCCCATCGCATTTTGGGCAGATATGGCACACTCTTAATGATTTGCTTGTGTGTTGATTGTCTTGTTTTTAGCATTAGACAGTAAGTTCCATGGAGAGAGGGACTGTGAGGTCTTGCTGTCCGTTGCACCCTCAGTGCTTCAGCACAGTTCCTGAGACATAGCTGAGAGTTCATCATAAATATTTGTTGAAGGAGTAAATGAACCATATGAATTCCTTGAGGCAAAGTATTTGTTTTACTCCTTCATATCATCAGAGTTTGATTTAGGGAACTAATGAATGTACAAGGAATGATGAGGTTAGAATTTCGCCATTTTGCCACTACACAGCAATAATTGATTTGGGATGCTATAATTTATGGATGCATGTTTGATGAGGTACAAGGATATTCACACGGCCTCAAAGAATCCCCTCACAAAATACTTGTTCTTTAGAAAGGGACAAATAGTAACCTTATGGTTACTATATGAGAAAAAAAAAAAGCCATAAAATAATAATGGGAATCCACCTTTAGTATCCAGATCTTATGAGTTAGGCAAAGGTACATACTTAACCCTCGCAGCAACCTTGAGAGAGAAATAGTGGGAGAAACTGACCCTTCCATGCAGCAAGGAAACCCAGGAAGGACTTGGCTGTGCAAGATGGCGGAGAAACTAGGTGGGTACCACAATAACCAATGGACCAAAGTTAACATCACCAGTGTTAGTACAAATCAGTATTATGTGACTCCTCGAGTGAGGCATGAAAAAGAAGAGAGCATCACCCATGTAGAGTCTATGTGGAATGGGAATTGGGATGCTGAAAGAGCAGAGAGACTTTCACTTGGTTCTCATGATAACCCTGGTGACATAGAAACCCTGAGATATAGGAAGGGCTCATTTCCATATTATAAATGAGGAAGCAGATTTAGTGAAATCAGGTGACTGAGCCAACAGTCAATGACAGAGTGTCAGAAATGGACAAGGACCTCCAGCTCCAGGCTAAGTGTACCCTCCACTTCCTGCTGCCTCTCCCAAGGCCTCAAGCATACAACAAATGTGAGTGGAATAACTCCACCAATGAGAGGTGGGCCCAGTGGTGAGCACAGGGAGAGAGTCTGCAGACTCAAGTTTTGGGTCTGCCTCCACTATCAACCAGCCAGCCATGGAACAGTGAGGAGGGATCCTCTGCACCCCTGGCTCTGTATCTGTAAATGATGAAAGTTGGAATATACCTCTCTAAGCTTCCCACTGCTTCTGATTCTAGAAAGGAAATCTTTCTGTCTAGACTTTTATCACAGAGTTGGCAACCATTCAATTTCAGTATGATCTGGAAACTTGCTATGAATGTTTTAAGAGAAGCAATTTCTTTCAGAATCAGATGCTTTGGAGACATGACTACAATATCTTAGATTTGAGACAGGTAGAAAGAAAGGAGAAATCATATCTCATTAGGAAAACACCTTTCTAGTATAATAGCAAGTGAAGGAAAACTCCCAGCTCCCCACCCCCTACCCAGTCACATACACAACAGGCCAAAAGCTATCATTTATTCATTCTTGTATTTAATCATTTCTTTGAACCATAATTTCCAAAGCCACCTCTCAATCCCCCCCAAAACCCTCATTATATAAAAATTGTCTGGGAGTTAGAAACCTAAGTCTTAATTGGCTGAACTAAACAACAAAATGACACTGCCATGAACCTGAAAAGAGAGTTATTGCTTAATTATCTTCATTCTGTAATCATTTAATGAAGACCCACTATGTGCAACATATTATCTAAGGTTTTATGTAGGACATGAACCAGGGAGGATAAAGCAATGGTAGAATGTAGGATAGAAGGTAGAGGGCCCCACAAGCAAACACAAGGGGTGTGACATATGCAGATTATAAGAAGAACCTGTAGTCATTCAGTCTCATTGCCTGTCAGGGAGGGTGGATCCCAGTGGAGGGCAAATATGAGGAGGGTAGCCTAAGCTTAGAAATCCTTGTCTTCCTTGTTCAAGCTCTTGTCTTAATGATGATGAAAGGTTTTAGCAGAAGCTTCATGCTTTAAGGGCTGTTTTTGTTGTTTGTTTGTTTTTTTAAAGGGTACTGGCTGGAGAAGGTTTGGGATATTTGGGATGTTTCCTATCAAGAGTAATACAGGCATCTAGGAGAGCACTAGAGCCCTGGCCATGGCGCCAGAAATGTAAACCTCTCATTGACGTGGATACTTGAAGCACAGTGAGCTCGAAGAACCTCAGCACATTATCCTTCTGCTGGGCCTTGGACACCCTGTTTCAGACCTGAACCTCCTGTTCTTTGAAGGCCTTTGGATCACACTCCGATATGGTTTGGATGTTTGTTCCCTTCAAATCTCATGTCAAAGTTTGATCCTCAGTGTTGAAGATAGGACCTAATGGAAGGTGTTTAGGTCATGGGGTTGGATTCCTCACGAATAGATTAGTGCCCTCCCTCAAGGGTGACTGAGTTCTTACTCTGTCAGTTCCCATTAGATCTGATTGTTAAAAAGAACCTGGTGCCTTCTCCCTCTCTCTTGCTCCCTCTCTTGCCATGTGATGCTGGCTCCCCTTTGCCTTCTGCCATGAGTAGAAGCTTCCTGAAGCCCTCACTAGAAGCAGATGCTGGCCCCATGCTTCTTGTACAGCCTGAAGAACCGTGAGCCAAGTAAACTTTTTCTTTACACAATTCTCAACCTCAGGCATTTCTTTATAGCAACACAAAATGGACTAAGACACACCCCTTGTCCATGTTAATTAAGAAGAACTGATGCTAACATCACTGCTGGGAAGATGCACTTAGGTCATGCAGTGACCTACTTTAGACCCATAAATACTTGGCACCTGTGCAGTAGCTCTTGTCTGGGTTATCAAGAAATTTATGGAGAGTCCTTGGAGCCTCTGAGAAGGTACCCGCCTCATAAAATATCTGGTGAAGACTAAGTTCCTTCCTTGGTGGTTCATGGTGCTGTGTTGGAAAGATGCCGAGGTTTGATGCATTCTCAGAAGTCCCCTGAACCACAGGCCAGAGACTTTCTTGGACTTAGTGCAACCCAAGACTCCCACACACTTTCATCCAAAGCAGCTTCTGTTGTGCTCCTACTGGAAGCACAGACTGTGGAAAAAGAGCAAGAGACAAATGGTCTGAGAGAAAACCACCAACAAAATAAATGATGGTTCCCCCTGGGCTGTGGGTATCTGGGAGGCTCTCAGAAGGTCATGCCTGTTTATCAGCATGCTTCCCTTGGCAAGAGTTTTTACACAGACTGTATGATGAGGTTAAAACCACAAAATCTACAGCAGAGCTCTTCAAAGGGAGGACTGTGAACAGGTGCTGGTCTA
This sequence comes from Rhinopithecus roxellana, assembly GCF_007565055.1. Classification (NCBI taxonomy): domain Eukaryota; kingdom Metazoa; phylum Chordata; class Mammalia; order Primates; family Cercopithecidae; genus Rhinopithecus; species Rhinopithecus roxellana. Next base: position 30,549,134 of record NC_044557.1, read on the forward strand.
CAAATTGACTGTTAACAGTTCACAAAGAGATAAGTATGGAAATAACGAGCAAACATTTAGAAACTTTTATGGCTATTTTATATGACTACAATATTCAAGCATAAGATTAGTGGATTTGTCTCGCTGAACATGGTAGAGATGAAAAATACTGGTCTGCAACAGCTTGGAAATGATAACGACGACAAACAAAACTGCAAACTGATCCTTCAACCACAGCTAGTTGCAACAGCAGTACTGTAGAAAGCATGAGGTAGAACTGGATTTTGATGGTTTATTCTCAGCACGCTTTGAGTGCCAGCCATTTTCCTGCAGCTGGGGAAGAGGGCTGAGGATCATTCTTAAGGAGCTCACAGTTCACCTGGGAAGACAGATAGGCCAACCAATTCATGTAACCCAATCGGATAGAGGCTAGGATAGAGCTTATTCCAGGTGCTCCCCACAACATCCAAAGCAAGGCTCCTCTTCCTCGGCCATTTGGGTTGCCTAGTGATAATGATGATAGCATCCATTTACCAAGCATTTACATCATATCAGACTCTGAATTAACCAATTTACCTGCACTATCTGTTTAATCCCTCATAACATCTCTCTGGCTAAGTACCTTATTGTCACTTTCAATTTATGCTTGCATAAATTAGGGCTCAGAGAGGATAAAAGAACTTGTCCAAGATCATAGGTTTAATTCATGGAAAAGCCAGAATTCACAGATCACCTGACTTCATAGTCTAAATTCTTAACCCCTACCGATGTTGTCTTTAATCTGGCTTGTTGTACTTGCTTGTTCAGTAGGGGGAACAAGACTGAATTCATTGCCTCTTTAGCGGCTTACAAATGGCTGGCACGCAGTAGGTGCTTGTGATGAAGCAGGTGATAGTGCAGCTGATATTTTCTCCCTCCACCTCATCCAGACTCCAAGCGAAGAGACTGTGTGCCCACAATATTGATGGTGAATTTGGCTATGTGGCTTGTTGGATTAATGTGACTTGTTGGAATGAAGGCAGCAGAGCTGATTCACCGACTCTGAAACTAAGAGCATCATGTGTTTCTGCTTGTAATTGGGTTTTTTTGAAGCAATACCTAGTAGCAAAATGTTCAATAAATATTTTTTGAATAATGAATCTGGTGCCACGGGAGCATATAAAAAGATACCTGACTCAGTGCAAGGGTAAAGAAAGGAGTCTTTGTAGAGGAACTCCTTGAGTAAGATGGTTATCCAAATTTCTCATAAATCAGTTCCTGGTGGTCATCCCAGTGCCTAATACCTAGCAGTGGACTAATATCAACTGCATGATTGAATACCGAAAATATTAGATTAATATAAAGGTATATATATGAGCTAGATAATACTTTTTAATCTGAAGGGTTAAAGCTTTACTACTGAAATTAACAACTTAAGTGCATTAGTATCCCTCATACTTTGTAATTAATCCATGTCTTGATCTGAAATGCACATAGCCATTCCTTCATCCCGGGACACCCACTAATCTCACATACAACTGATGCTTAAAATGCAATTCTTCTTTTCTCTGGTAAAATATGAATGTTTACTCAGTACCTACATTTCTCCTTTGCTGCCAGGGCTCAAAGGAGAGGTGACAAAATGCCTGAGAAAGACAATTTGCCTGAACTGCCAATATGAAAGAAAGCCAGAGGTACCAGCATACTTCCAAGAAAGGCTGCTTTCAAAAAATTCTAGCTGGATTTTTGCAGATACAAGGGGTTTAAATAAACATCTAAACTTCTGCATGCTTATCAAGCCTGAACCTCTGAACCAGTCACAGACAAAAAGATCTAAAGCAAGAGAATGAGAAATCTCATGAATAAAGATTATATTTAACTGTAAATGCCTCCCCACCTTGTCCTAGTGGCTTCCCACAGAAGGAGAATAGACAGTATTTCAAACAGATTAGTGAAAACCATCAGCATACATAGGTTATACCTAAAAGTAAATAGCATTCATGTTCCCTTAACAGACCCAAATCTAACACCAAAACGCAATAGATTTGTGTATTGTAGCATATCTAGAGGTCTAAGTGTTTTTCTTCTTTTCTAAGGAATATATTTCTATTAAATTTCCACGAATATTTGATACACACATACTCATGGATTTTACATTTGTCTGCTGCATAAGCAGATGGCTAATAGTATACAAACATGGAATTTATTAGAACATCTGAATCCCAGGCCATTTGGTTTATCTTGAATACCAAATTGAGTATTGGAATGTTTTAAATTAAAGTGCGTAATTCTTATCACCTTGATGAGAGTCTTAAATTCTGTACACAGATTAACTAATGAAATCGCAAATCATGGAAGAGTTGACAAATAAGGTATGATATGGCCTTTTTAAAAAATAATTTACTTCTCAAGATGGAAGTAAAGAAATGCTATGCCACCCCTCCACCATGATTGTTTTTATAACACACATTACAAAGGAATCTTGTTTTCCTCTATGACACTACAAATGTTCTTACTTTATTTTATATTAAAACAAGTTTACCTACTAGTTCCAAAAATCAATGAATGTGTACAAGGTTAATTGGCTTTATCTCCTTTTCTCAGTAATAGTCTGTTCTCTCTTTTCTTCTACCTCCTGACCAATCCACTTTTCCCCTTGACTTTGCAGTTTGACAGTGGCAATGGCAATTAGCTAATATTCTATTATATTCAGTGACTTCATGATAGGGCAGGAGGAGCAAGCCTTTCTCCCTGAGGGAAGCAGGAAAGGCTGTGCTGCCACACTTGGCTGGCTCCTGCTCCTGCTACAGCTCCTGCTCCTGCTCCTCCCCCAGGTAACTTCTCCCACTGCCTGAAGACTTGGTGGTTTCCACCACCCCAGCGTCCCATGCAGCAGAGACACAGTCATGTCTATCACCGTGTGATCCAGAGGTGGATTCCCTGAAATTCAAAGCACCACCAAACAAGCCCCTCCCCTAGAAGGGCCCATATCTCCTCCAGCTAGGCAGCCTTGGTTTTCTGTTTGTCCAAAGCCACACTTTTCTGACAATGGCCTACATTCCCTATGGCTGCTTTCTCCTGTTCCTTTCACTTCTCAATTTGCTACAATCAAGCTTCTGACACTTCCGGTCATGCTTCTGACACTTCTGGTCATTGAAACTACCCTTGTTAGGGTGACCAATGCCCCTCATATTGCCATATACCATGGGTATTTCTCAGCTCTCGGCTTCCACGATTTGCAGCAGCATCTGGCATCACGCACTTCCTCCTTGGGCTCACTTTCCTCCCTGCTTGCATTGTCTGCCACAATCTTGTGTCCCTCCTGCTCTGCTGGCTGCTCTTTCTCAGCTTCCTTTGCACTCTTTTGTCAAACTCTAAAAACAGTGGAGAGCCAGAGAGCTTGCATTGGAGTGCATTTTTCTCTTCTGCTTTATTTTTCCTATGTTCTCATTCAGTCTCATCTGTTTGACTACACCAAACTCACACCTACTTCTGTGCTCGCATTGACTGTTCATTATTTCTGAAATCCTCTTTGCCAGATTCTCCCATATCTGACACTTTCTTATCGTTTGGCTTTCAGCTGAAATGTTAACTCCAATAGGAATCTTCACTAACCTTCATATCGGCACACCATTTTGTATTGCATTGTTCATAGCATTTATCACTGCAAAGATTGTGTTACTCATTTATTCACTCAATTGTTGTTTCTCTCTCCCAACAGAATTTAAGCTTCAGTGGAGCAGCGATCTTATCCACCTCATCCATTACTCTATTGCCAATGCCCAGAACAGTGCCTGACACATACCATGAATCAGGGAATAAGCTGCATTAAATACAGAATAACTGTGTATACTCCACAGGGCTCGAATTGCTGCTCCTCCCTGAGAGACACACCAGCCTGTGACTGGCTGTCGACCCAAAATATGATACTTAATTGGGACTCACAGTGGCCACTACTGCTGACAATTCAGCAGCCAGTTGACCATAGTAAGTCCTCAATTAATGGTGGCTGGTAATTGCAACTTCATAGGGCAAACTTCTACCTTACGCTTCTTTTATCCAAAAGTTCTTCACTTCTTGAGCATGTATTATTTTAGGTGAACTTTAGAATTCTTTTCCACTTTCCAAAAATCTCTGAAAAGGTTATCCAGAATTTCTTTACATTTATAAATGAGTTTGGAATTTAATGAGGGCAGTGAAGGAAAAGATCTGTATTTGGACATGCAAAAGGGATAAAGGTAATCTTGGAACAATTTCCCACTGGCTTACTTAATACTCGACATACTTAAATACCTCCTAACAGGCCCCCTTGCAAGCATTTAAAAATTCACAATTTTCAAATGTTTAGTGGGGAAAAAACCAGTCTTCTCAAATGGCTTGTGAGATTTTCTCATAGGAAGAATTCCAAGAAGAATATGTAATAATAGTCTACATTTCCATAAAAAGTATGAGATATTTTGATGTGTCGGTTACATCTAAGCCTGGAAACTATAATCAGAAATATGGTCTTTGGAGCTTTGTGTGAAAAACAAATCAGTTTCAAAATGATTCCTTTAAAATATTTCTTATATTTTAAGTGAGTTGCTTTTCTGGTGTGGCAGCTGTATTAACATTGGCCGGAATTACTTTTCTAACAAAAGAATTAATTCACAACATTTTCTTGTCTGGCAAAATAAATAAGATGTAAACAAAATACTTTCATTATTTTTTTGAAAGGTAGGAGGAAACTACATATGTGGTAGATGAGAAAGTTTTAAAAATACAGAGTTCTTAAAAAACATAAAAGTTATAATTACAGAGATATGAAGATTCTCAGTTTTGCTTACTCTCTCGTGGCAACTTACTTAATAAATTATTTAGTGAACTTATAGATGTTGTTAATTATATTAGCATCTAGAATAATTAATATTAAATTGCATTTCTCTGGCATGTCCACTTTAAGAACTACTGGTGTTAATCTAAGAAATAGACATATATATATAATGAATATATATTTGATCTAATATATATATTAGATTTACTGTAATATATTTGGTTTTATTCAAAAGAATTTACAAAATATTTTACTATGTAGGTCTTTATCCCTGTGACTCCTAAAGACTCTAATAAAAAATAAAAACATAAAATTATTTGATATCCACTTAACAGAAGACTCATATTAGAGCACGGCCTTTCTTTTTAATTAAGTTTCTATTGAGGCATATCATATATACAGTAAAGTGGACAATCTTACTTGATGAGCCTAAATATATGTGTACAGCATGAATGAACTCTCCCTCTCTGCCAGCTCAAATGACAAGACATTTCTAGTATTCCAGAAGGCTTCCTCATACTCCTTCTAGCCAATATTCCCCCAGTCAGATAGCCACTATTTTTATTTCTATTACTAGAGATTAGTTTTGCCTGCTCTTGAACCACATACCAATGGAACATCATGTACTGTCATGCACTGCATAATAACATTTTGGTCAATGAGGGACCAAAAAACTTGATGTGGTCTTATAAGAAAATGATATGATATGTTTACTGTTCTTTTTCTATGTTTAGATATATTTAGAAACACAAATACTTACTACGGTGTTACAATTGCCTACAGTATTCAGTATAGTAACAGGCTATACAGAAGTGTAGCTGAGGAATAGTAGGCTATCCTGTATAGCCTAGGTGTGTAGTAGGCTACACCATCTAGATTTGTGAAAAGACACATTCTGATATTCACATAATGATGAAATCATCTCGTGTCACATTTCTCAGAACTTACCCCATGGCCAAGCAATGCATGACTACAAATGTAGTATGTACTACATTTTGACTAGCATCTTTCATTCAACACTGTGTGAAATTCATCCATATTTTTGCATGTAGCACCATTCCATTTTCGTTTTTGTAATTGAAAAGAAACAGTAAAAACTTGGAGACAGTTTAGAGAAGAATAAGGATATAGTTAAGGCTGGGCATGGTGGCTCACACCTGTAATCCTAGCACTTTGGGAGGCCAAGGAGGGCGGATCACAAGGTCAAGAGATCAAGACCATCCCGGCCAACATGGTGAAACCCTGTCTCTACTAAAAATACAAAATTAGCTGGGCATGGTGGCACATGCCTGGAGTCCCAATTACTAGGGAGGCTGAAGCAGGAGAATCGGTTGAACCCAGGAGGTGGAGGTTGCCGTGAGCCGAGATCGTGCCACTGCATTCCAGCCTGGCTACCGAGCAAGACACCACCTCAAAAAAAAAAAAAAAAAAGTTAAAATTTTGTTCGTTGAGCATTAAGTCTGCATGTACATTCAAGTTCTGTATCCCCATATAAAAATCACTGGTGTTATCTCCTTTCTATTCCCAAATTTCACATCTCCAGAATGCTCATGCCATGACCTTCCTAGGGACCTCAAGTCAGACAAGACCTGTCAAACTGGACATATAGCAATGAGTAAAAAACGCTAATGGTTCAGGGACTCATCTTACAGGATAAGCACAATGGAAGATTTTTCAGACTAGTTATTGAATGAGTATGTTGACTTTTGTCAAGGGAGCAATTCTCATTTCCACTGAAAATATGGTAACAAGTTAGAGTCTTAAATTGTATAGGGGATGCTGCCAAGATAAGGATGAGAAGGATTTAGTACCTGTAGAATTATGAAATCATATAAAAAGGGATTATGCTGGTTACTTCTCTGCGGACTTTGGAAAAAAATAGGAAATAGGTATATGTTAAAAGCACATGAAAATGTGCAACTTTACATAACAATAAACAGGGGCTGCGTGCGGTGGCTCATGCCTGTAAACCCAGCACTTTGGGAGGCCAAGTCAGGCAGATCTCTTGAGGTCAGGAGTTCAAGATCAGCCTGGCCAACTTGGTGAAACCCTGCCTCTATTAAAAATACAAAAAAGTAACAGGGCGTGGTGGCATGTGCCTATAATCCCAGCTCCTCAGGAGGCTGAAGCAGGAGAATTGCTTGAACCCGGGAGGCGGAGGTTGCAGTGAGCTGAGATCGTGGCACTGCACTGCAGCCTGGCTGACAGAGTGAGACTCCATTTGAAAAAAAAAAAAAAAAAAAAAAAAGAGAGAGAGAGAGAATAAACAGATATTAAAATAATAATAAAGAGAAATTTTAACATTAAAATTTGCAAAAGTTAAAAATATACCAATATCAGTGCTGGCCAGAGTGTGGGGAATGAGCCCTGTGAAACACAGTTGGTTGGATATAAATCAGTAATCCAATTCTTAAGGACAATTTGTCAGTATGAATCCAAAACTTTAAACATCTTTACACTCTAATTAAGTAATTTCATGTCTAGAAATGTATTTTAGGGAAACAAAGATGAAAACAGTTGTATACATACGTATCACAAAATTATTTATAATAGCAAACATTTAAAAATCTGAATATCCAAATAAGAGAGAATAATAAATATCATAATAATATGATGCAATACTATAGAACCATTTGAAAATATTTTTAAAGGAATGTTTAATGACAGGAGAAAATACTTATGAAATAATGCCAGGTGAAAAAGAAAGACATACAATTATAAAAAGAAAATGTCAAAAGTTGTTTTTTGTTTGACCCATGTAATGCTTTTAAAATGAAGCTTCTAGGGACCCTGATGCTCTGACTTGCTTCAGTGCATCATTTTGGTCCCTATATTGATTGAACCTGGTAAACAAGAAGTGGCAAGTAATCTGGGTGCCCTAGTGAACCACAGGGAGTCAGAGAGTAGCAGACAAACCTTGCAAAGCAGGAGCAGCCTGCTGCATTGTAAAGTTTTAAGGGGTGAAATGGTCTGGACAAGCCAGTTTATCCCTCCTATGATAAAGGTCAAGATATCGCATCTTGTACCCCTGTGTTAACAAAAGACTGTGAGATCCACAGAGGAAGGAAAGGAGAAGACTATTTTCAGAAGAAGAAGCAACCTATAGATCAGAGAACATAGCTCCTGGAGAAAATCAAAAATGCATGTTCCACAGAAGAGAGTGAGGAGCTGGTATATGTGTTTCACAGAGTCAGCCTTACATACATGTGGAGCAGGATGGGGGAAAAATCTGTGAATATGCATGAGGGAAATCAGTCATGGGCACAGTGGGTAATCATATATGTAACATATTTTATGTTCACTTTGGGAGTTTTCTCATTAAAATTAGGTGGAATTTGACTCTTTACAACAAAAGGTGAACTGTAGAACACAAAGACAGTTTGTGTGCAGCCTCCATAAGCTGGCTGAAACTGGCTTGAAATCTGCAGCTGTTCATTAATAAAGAATGTCTCTAAGACCAGCCCTTTGTCCAGTCCGTGTTGTGGCAGGAATGGCAAGGTGGGGAAAGGGGGTTTTGTCGGCTTGCTGGCATCTGGTGGTTTATTAGGGTCAGGTGGGAAATTTTCCAGCTGTAGTTGTTTTGGCAATGCTTTTTAGGACCTGATTTCTGCTTAATTACAGGAAAGAAAACTTACAGCAATTAATGAAGGATACATGACTACTGCTTCATCCTGCTAGCCAAGAGATTCAGGTTTATTTTTGGTGTGTATCATTTTGAGTATGGGGAGTTTATTTTGTCTGTCTGTTGGGGTATATCTTAATACCTGCCGTGTGAATGTGGAGGCAAAGTGCACCACACTTGGGACTACTGCTCCAACCCATTCTGCAAATGACTTAGAAATCTGCCTGTTTTGAGTGGGAGACCTCTGCTGTGGTCTATGTCCTGCCACTCAGAATGAATGGCCCAGGCCACCCAATAGTGCTAGAGGATGCATTGTGTGGCAGGTCCCAGTTCAAGAGTTCAGCCCAGAGCCTAGAGGCCCTGCCTCCTACAGCAGAGAATGGTTTGAAGAGAAGCTTTTGTGTGCTCCTGGGCCCTAGGAGAGATTAAGCATTTGGCAATGGGACGTCAAGTGACAGTGGCCCAATCTGCCCAGCATGGGCTGAGACTTGTCGCAAGCCAGAGCTGGCCAAAAGCAATTCCTTGTGCTGTGGAAATGGTGCCGGAGGATCTTGCCAGAGTGGGGCCAGAGAGCAGAAGGAAGTCAGATAAGTGGGTTCCTTCCCTAGCTCTATCCATGGCCTCAGGGATGTGGGGGAGGGGAGGAGAAACCTGGGGTTCCTCCTGGATAGCTCAACGCATTTGTGTGAGCTGAAAATGGACTGCAGCCACACTTGAGCCAATTTTGACAAATGGCACCTTGCATGTAACCACCTCTATCAAGACAGGCCATCCACTTATAGGGAGTGAGTTTGTATATAAACTTACTCAATGACAGGTATACAGACTAATCTCTCAAAAATTGTATGCTTCATAGGAAAATAGCATTCTATAATGCGGTACTAATTTTAAATTACTGTGTCTTTGTTAGAGTCAGATTATTTAGCTTGAATTAATGAAAAAAACTTGTACCTTAGCTAGTAAACAATCACTAGAATTCTCAGGCCAATTTTTAATGAACTGTTAATATACTATGCATGCACATATTGGTATACATGGAGTGTGTGTGTGTCTGTGTGTGTGTCTGTGTGTGTGTTTATTCTTGGTAGTTTACTATATTTCTCAGGTTAAAAATTTATATGCCTGTTATTAGATGCATAACCCACTATTCATATGCCCACTATTCATATGCATCTATCATCTATCTATCTATCTATCTATCTATCTATCTATCTATCTATCTATCTATCTGCCTACCTATCTATCTATGTATTAAATATCAATCATCTTATTTGTTTTCTGGTATATTTATGCTCTTTTAGGGAATAACTAACTTGTGGGTCATACAAGTTTTTCTCCTTTAGATACTGACTTTAGGTACTCATGAAGTTTTAGTGACAGTTTGTTTGTGTTCAGTAACAGAAGGAATATAATGGATTTGTGACTGGATTCCTTGGTATCTAATTTGAATTTTTCATTTACACAGCTGGTTTTATTTGCTCTGAGGTATTATTGCAAAGAAGGCTAGAAGAAGCACATGTGTTACACTAAGCTCCAAGCTCATTTAAACATTTTATCTTCCAAATCCTGAACTACAATTGACCCCTTCAAAGTTCAGGTTTATATTTACTCTTGGAATTATTAAAATTCCTGTTTTTATAAAGGAAGTCATAGAAAAAAATCATTGGGAATAAAATCTGTCTCCCAAAGCCTACTAAATAATTATAAGTGGAACTAAAAAGAAATTGATTTAATTTTTCTTAAATAACTGTAAAAAGATATAAGTTAAATATAGAAGTAAAGCAATTCCATATTTGCTAGTAATTCATTTGTTTAAAAAATAATTCATGTTTGGTGCCATTTCTTTATTATCCAGGCTCCTGATTCAACAGAAGTCAGGTAGGAAAGGTTTCTTGAATTTTGTTTTATCTTCTAATATTATGAGGCTTATCTCTGAATATTTAACTTTATGTTTTGATGATGACTTTTTCTTTTATAATGTCTACTATAAATCTGCTAGAGAAGAAAATATAGTGATGGAACCATATAAAGATACATAAAATGCATCATGTGGAGTAGTTTATATTAATCTTAAGACTAAAAGTTACTCCCAAGTGTGATATTCTGAAGCAACAAATCATCTCTTTGGTATCATTTTTTGTCTTATTGTTTGTTTTAGTTTTAGTTTTGTTTTGTTTTTTTGAGACAGAGTCTTGCTCTGTCATCCAGGCTGTAGTGCAATGGTGCGAACACAGCTCATTCCAGCCCCGACCTCCTGGGGTAAAGTGATCTTCTTGCCTCAGCCTCCCAAGTTGCTGGGACTACAGGCGTGTGCCACCATGCCTGTCTAGTTTTTTATTTTTTTGTAGAGATTTGCTCTTGCTATGGGTATCAAATTTTTAATCTCGTTTTATTTTAGAAAGATGAAGTTTATTATTTGTAAAACTACTGTTTTCCCCCCAGAGGCATGGTTGATCACCTATGGAAACAACAGAAAACATGCTTTCAGCAAACCTCAGGAGTGAACACTGTGATTTGCATCAGCATTACATGCTATAAAGGATTTTTTCCTTGCTGCAATGTTCGCTCCCTTTATTTGTTTATCACACCCTTGAACATTGGGTGGAAAAAACTAAGGAGGAAAAAGATGGTTTGTGTCAAGATAATGGCAGGACCAAAAGCATGAAGACAAGAAACACTGGATGTACATCAGGAAGGATCTGCATTTTGGCATGGCAGGACCTGGTGGCACAGGCACCCAGGTGGGCAGATGTGATATGATGGATGGAGGAGGGTGCCAGAGCACAGAGGTTCTTGGATGCAGAGCAAGAGGGACGTTGCTTTGGGAGTCTATTGAAAGAACATATTTTTTAAATAGGTCTTTAGCATAAAGAGTGACTGCTCTAGGAAGATTACTCAAATACATGTTTATTCTGTTACTCAACAATTATTTGCTGAGCTTGTACGATGTACCATATGCAGCCTAAATGCTGGTCACACAATGAGGCCTTTGTATGGTTCTTTCTCTTAAGTCTAATGAGACCATATAGAATGAATTGGAAAAGCAAGATAACCAAGGTAAAGAGATATTTTCTGCATTACAGAAGAGAAATTCTATGCTGAGTTAGTGGCAGTGGGAATGGGAACAGGAATAGAGCAGCTGGGCCTGGCTTGAGATAAAAACCCACAGAAAATGGACAGAAATTGACAAATCATTTTACGTGAAAGAGTAAGGGAAGTTTAAAAAGAAAGACATCAATAATTTGGCAAATTGGAGATACCATAACACAAACAGCTACCCAGCAAGTAGAGGCTTTTGAGGAACAATATGGATTAAGACTGGGAATAACTGAGTTCGGAGGTCTTATGACATATCTAAGACAGTTTGGAGTTGGAGTAAGAAGTGCCGGAGAAAGATGACCATATAATTCATCATCCAAACTAGGACTCCTTGGAGATGAAACAGGGCACTATTAATAACTACACCAGGACAACAATATAAATGGGAGCACTCTCAGGAAACCCAGTATGGATGTGGAAGGAAGGAAGTTATAATCACTCACATCATATGGTAACTGACTTTGTTGCAATAATATAACATTGTTAAGGGAGGATGTGGAAGGAGAGGAACAGAGGATGAATGGCCACAGCCACCCTATGAAATAACTCATTAAATTGTGGCTTGGGACACACTGCATCGGGCTGTATTCTGTGAAGCTTTCCACAGATGGATAAGAGGCTTTGAGAAATCTAGGTTTAAATGCCCCATTTATTCTTTACCAATCTATTTTGTGGTTATCCTTTTGCCACCAAAAAAAAAAAAAAACAAAATAGAGGAAAGGAAGAGAAATATCTGTAAGTATAGTGACCCTTTAAATTTAAAAATTTTTCTTTTTTGTATCAAGTACTAGACTGGAGGTGGGTGCAGCCCTGACCTAGGCCTAGGCCCTTGAAGCAACATTGTGGGTGTGGGATGGACGTGACAGGCCAGATGGAAAGGCACAGTGACTAGATATGCTTTTCATGCAAAGATAAGGCCTGCAGAGGAGGGGCTGTAATAATGAACTATTAAGGGTCAACAATGATGTGCTTGTTCACAGGAGCCATTCATTTCCTCATAGTGTTCTGTTTGCCAAAGATATGTGTCAGAAAGTATGTTAATAACTGTGAAGGAGGTGCCGAATGAATATATTTCTAGAAAGCCTAATTTAGATCCAACCGTGGACACTAACTGAAGGCCCTTTACATTTTCATCCATTAAGAACAAATTTCGTTTTTCCCTCAGGAATCATGCTAATTAGTCATGAAGTGTTACCATAATATGCTTGAGCTGGGTCTTAACAGTTTGCAAGAATCGATTGTTGAATTTTCAGAATTTTCAAGCTTGTTGCTAAACATAGCCATTTTAAAAAATTACATATTATGGTCAAGCACAGTGGTCCATGCCTGTAATCCCAGCACTTTGGGAGGCCAAACCAGGTGGATCACCTGAGGTCAGGAGTTTGAGACCAGTATGGCCAACATGGTGAAAACCTGTCTCTACTAAAAATACAAAAAGATGAGCTGGTGGTGGCAAGCGCCTGTAATCCCAGATACTCCCGAGGCAGGAGAATCACTTGAACCTGGAAGGTGGAGGTTGCAGTGGGCCAAGATCGCGCCATTTCACTCCAGCCTGGATGAAAAGAGTGAAACTCTGTCTCAAAAAAAAAAAAATTACATAATATATTATTATGCAATGCTACATTATATTATTATATTATGTAAAAAGGTATAAACATTTAGAACTCAACATTTTCTAATAGCTTTATTACATTTTATTGTACTCTCTGCTATAGTGGTATTCATATGGTAGAATTATTATAAAATTATGGTTACTTGCACTTCTTTCCAGTTCTACACTCTGATGCTGGGTTGGTAGTTTGAAATCAGCCATGGTGGGTATATTTATACCAAAGATATAGGCAAACACTACAAATCAGGACAGCCCATCCCCAAACCCCAAATCTGGCTGTTAAACATTTACTTAGATAGATAGTATCTATCATTTCATCTGTAGATTTTATAATAATATAATAATATTATAACAGACAGATTGTTAAATGCTTCTATAGGACTTCCTTTTAAAAATAAACTCTGAAGAGTGAAAGCACCACATTAGTATTCAGTCCAATAAACAACTGTTGAGGAATTGCCTGATCATTTCCTTAAATAAAAGCATTTTTTAAACCAGTATTTCTCTGGGAAAATTTCACTTTAGTAATTATGCATTCAGACAACAAAACCCAGAATGGATGCTGTTTCGGATTAGAAAATGTGTTTTATTCTATCTTCCTGGATCACAGGCAGTGAAATTTCAATTTTCTGAGAACTGGCTTTTCCTAAATTAATTGTCTGCTCAGCAGACTTACTTGGCTCTTTTAACATTCTGAGTATTATTTTTGCACTTGTGTTTACCATCTTATCACTTTGGTGATTGTTTTTCCCGATAAAAACATACTAAAAGAGAAAACTAACTTAGGAAATCCAAATCAATTTGTTTCAAACCACAGTCGTTTAGCCTGGCTATAGTAATGTGTCAGAGATAAATGAACTTGTTATTTAATTTTTTTAACCAATGAATGTGTACCAGATTTGAATAGCAGAAGCCTCAATATGATTGCCCCAGGAGAGCAAAGCCATGATCTTCTGCATTCCTTCACAAGGAATCTCGAAGAAATGCTAATTAGCTCATTTAAGTTGTAAGTTTACAGTAGCTCTTTATGTCTGTCAATTTTGTGTGTTAGTATAGATTTCATTTAGACCCTTTATCAGACTGGAAAACCTAGCAACACTTGAAAACAACTGATTTAATTTTCTCTTCTTTCCACCTGTATTAAGAGGCATATAGGAGACTTGAATGCATAACAAATGCATTTTAATCAATAAGCCCTGAAATTGGTTTCAATATATTCAGAATATCAAAATGAAAATGATTTATAGGTGATGACTCATTTCTGATCTAGGATAATTTAAGAAAAAGATACAATTTTATATAAGACATTAAATATAGCCATAACTGGAGTTGGCAGGCTCCATACCTACCCTAGATCAATAGAATCTAATAGGAAGATGTAACTCTAATGGCTCTTCCAAACCATCTTGTTATTACATGGGCACTTTCAAGAAGCTATCCATGTGAAGAGATTCACATATAAGATTCTAGATCTTACTGTACCATTTAACTGAAGCTCTTGCTATGGCTCCTGGTTGTGGCAGTCACAGCAGATGGCAAATTTTGAAGCTCTTCCTATCCCTCCACAGATTTTTTGACAGGGTTTTGAGTCAGAGGATATAGCAAAGGTATACAAGAGCACAGGGAAAAAAAGAGAACAACTTAGACATGGAGAACAATTGAATCTTTACCTGCTCTTCCAAAAAATATTTTCAATATTTAACCTAAAAAGTGTTATACTTTAAGCAACAAAACCATTATCTAACTAATTGCATAGTTATACATTTAAGAAGTGCAAGCCTTGAGTGGAAATTTTTTTTCTAGATAGTGCATTCTCCAAACTCATTTCACTAATATATGAATCCTGTGAGTTTATAATCACTTTCATAGATAACTAGATAGATAGATGATGGATGGATAGATACATAGATAGATAGATAGATAGATAGATAGATAGATAGATAGATAGATAGATAGATAGATAGATAGATAGAAGATATATATATAGAGAGAGAGATAGAGAGAGAGAGAGAGACCACAGATATGGTTTGGCTCTGTGTCCCCACCCAAATCTCTTGTTGAATTCTAATCCTGAATGTTGGGGGAGGAACCTGGTGGGAGACAATTGGATCATGGCAGCGGATTTCCCCATTGTTGTTCTCATGATAGTGAGTGAGTTCTCAAGAGATCTGGTTGTTTGAAAATGTGTAGCACTTCCCCCTTTGCTCTCTTCTTCCTCCTGCTCCCTCCAGGTAAGACATGTTTGCTTCTCCTTCACCTTCCACCATGACTGTAAGTTTCCTGAGACCTCCCAGTCATGCTGCCTGTACACCCTGTTGAACCGTCAGTCAATTAAACTTTTTTCTTTATAAATTACCCAGTCTCAGGTAGTTCTTTACAGCAGTGGGAGAATGGACTAATACTGACACATTTCTTTAAAGATTTATAACTAACACCATTTCTCTTCCTTTACTCTTTGCCCATTCCCTATGGGATCTAAGAAGACAGGGTTTGTCAACCTCTTCTTTCTATGTCCACTGAGTGAATGTTCAATGTACAATGTAAGTATCTAAGCAAAGCCCCCTCCCCACCATTTTAAAATTTTTGTTCCATGCCCCAAACCTTATGGCCACCTACCCAGGATGAAGACAGTTTTCAGCTGAATACTCCATGGATGTCCTAATAGGAGTCCAGGCTAGCCTTGGGCACCAAATCAGTTTCTCCCTTTATCCTGGAACTCTCCCAGGAAGAGTCACTGCATTGCACAGTGTTGTGATAAAAGCCTCCTAGGAGGAGCATCTTAAACACAGTACATATGGAGGCACTTGGCAATACCCCTCACTAAGAGAGAGCTCTTGTCAGTAAATCAGGTTCTTTCTATTATGAAGTTCATTTTATGTTGCTAAGGGAAAAATAGCACTGAATCATTAGTCATCTAGAACATTTTTTTTCAACATAGAGAGCAACAAAATATATCTGTGAGGAAAATTAATCTGAGGCTACGTCTGAGGACTAAACTGAATGTTTCTGAGTCTAGAAATTTGACTTAAGAAATTGTTTTTGCATAAATAGACTTGTGCTCACATTGTCAGGTAAATAGAAGCAATACATCACCTTCCAGCTAAAAATGGGAGGCAGGTCAGTTGGGTGAGGATGATTGGGGAGAAGTTATAATTTTTCAAATGAAATGATAGGATAAAACTTGTAGCCTGGTTTTTTCTTTCTTTTTGATTTCAACAGTGAAGAAAGAAAATTATAAATACTTTCAATAATGAATTTGAACTCCATGCAACTGACAGAAGTGAGATTAGCATATATTTTGATTGACATTAGAAGTCTATTTCTGTTTATTTAACTCTAAGTTACCATTGTTTTGATATTAAGTTAATGGAGAAGGAAAAGACACACCATCATCTTGTCAAGCTAAGCAGAGAAATAGATCTGATTTCCTACTGGGAATTATAAACATATCTTCTTTCCTGTTGGGATAAATTCAGAGCTGGAGTTCATTTCCTATTGGGGTTACGCTGGCTGTCTCTGACACCATAAGTCTAGAAGTAGTGAGATCGTTTGTATATCAAAACTGTGATCATGAAAAATATACATGTAGGAAAAAATGCAAAGGACAACCTTGAGTACAGGAATATGAGATAGTCAAATGCATGTGTGGGAACTTACCTTCATTTTGAGAGTAAATTCTTGAATGTGCATAAGTAGCATTTGCTTTTCTTCAGATGGTTAGTTTTTTCCTGTCTATGTCATTTTTCTTTATTATAGCTAAGTGAATATTTATTAAAGGCTCATTTTATTGTATGAATACTGAAAATATGGGTTTGCCTTTTCTGGTTAAATGTAGTCACATGTCTATCATAAGAGAAGCGTATTTGAAGTTTCTGAGCTTTATAGCACAAGCCATAGAATTATTTCTGCTTTTTAAGAGTGGGATCATTTCTTCGCTTATTGATGTTTAAGTTTGAACAATTTTATTCTCCTTATAATGATTATAAGGACAAGAAATTTAATATGAACACTTTTGTTTATTCATTAAAAAGTAGTTACTATTGTGAATGGGAGTTCATTCATGATTTGGCTCTCTGTTTGTCTGTTACTGGTGTATAAGAATGCTTGTGATTTTTGCACATTGATTTTGTATCCTGAGACTTTGCTGAAGTTGCTTATCAGCTTAAGGAGATTTTGGGCTGAGACAATGGGGTTTTAGGAATCCAACTTACAAGGGATGTAAAGGACCTTTTCAAGGAGAACTACAAACCACTGCTCAGTGAAATCAAAGAGGACACAAACAAATGGAAGAACATACCATGCTCATGGATAGGAAGAATCAATATTGTGAAAATGGCCATACTGCCCAAGGTAATTTATAGATTCAATGCCATCCCCATTAAGCTACCCATGACTTTCTTCACAGAATTGGAAAAAACTGCTTTAAAGTTCATATGGAACCAAAAAAGACCCTGCATTGCCAAGACAATCCTAAGCCAAAAGAACAAAGCTGGAGGCATCATGCTACCTGACTTCAAACTATACTACAAGGCTACAGTAACCAAAACAGCATGGTACTGGTACCAAAACAGAGATATAGACCAATGGAACAGAACAGAGCCCTCTGAAATAATACCACACATCTACAGCCATCTGATCTTTGACGAACCTGACAAAAACAAGAAATGGAGAAAGGATTCCCTATTTAATAAATGGTGCTGGGAAAATTGGCTAGCCATAAGTAGAAAACTGAAACTGGAACCTTTCCTTACTCCTTATATGAAAATTAATTCAAGGTGGATTAGAGACTTAAATATTAGACCTAAAAGCATAAAAACCCTAGAAGAAAACCTAGGTAATACCATTCAGGACATAGGCGTGTGCAAGGACTTCATGTCTAAAACACCAAAAACAATGGCAACAAAAGCCAAAATTGACAAATGGAATCTAATTAAACTAAAGAGCTTCTGCACAGCAAAAGAAACTACCATCAGAGTGAACAGGCAACCTACAGAATGGGAGAACATTTTTGCAGTCTACTCATCTGACAAAGGGCTAATATCCAGAACCTATAAAGAACTCAATCAAATTTACAAGAAACAAACAAACAACCCCATCAAAAAGTGGGCAAAGGATATGAACAGGCACTTCTCAAAAGAAGACATTCATACAGCCAACAGACATATTAAAAAATGCTCATCATCACTTGCCATCAGAGAAATGCAAATCAAAACCACCGTGAGATACCATCTCACACCAGTTACAATGGCAATCATTAAAAAATCAGGAAACAACAGGTGCTGGAGAGGATGTGGAGAAATAGGAACACATTTATACTGTTGGTGGGACTGTAAACTAGTTCAACCATTGTGGAAAATAGTGTGGCGATTCCTCAAGGTTCTAGAACTAGAAATACCATTTGACCCAGTTATCCCATTACTGGGTATATACCCGAAGGATTATAAGTCATGCTGCTATAAAGATACATGCACATGTGTGTTTATTGCGGCACGATTCGCAATAGCAAAGACTTGGAACAACCCAAATGTCCATCAGTGACAGACTGGATTAAGAAAATGTAGCACATATACACCATGGAATACTATGTAGCCATAAGAAAGGATGAGTTTGTGTCCTTTGTAGGGACATGGATGCAGCTGGAAACCATCATTCTCAGCAAACTATCGCAAGAACAGGAAACCAAATACTGCATATTCTCACTCATAGGTGGGAATTGAACAATGAGATCATTTGGACACAGGATGGGGAACATCACACACCTGGTCCTATTGTTGGGAGGGGGTAGGGGGTAGGGGGTAGGGATAGCATTAGGAGATATACCTAATGTAAATGACGAGTTAATGGGTACAGCACACCAACATGGCACATGTATACATATGTAAAAAACCTGCACATTGTGCACATGTACCTTAGAACTTAAAGTGTAATAATAATAATAATAATAAGTAGTTACTATAAGCCTGCTATGTGTTACACGCTATTCTAGGTTCCAGGACACAGGGATGAATTAGACAGTTATTAATCTCATAGAGTTTACATTCTAGGGGAGAGTCTAGATAATTAAAAATAAATGTGTAATGCTATGGCCACTGTGATACATGCTGCAAAGAAATAATAAAACAGAGTAGTAAGATAGAGAATGTCTTGGGAGGAGAAAGATGTGGTCAGGAGAAATTTCTTTGAAGGGATGACATTTGATCATAGGATATTTGCTGACAACAATAAAGTAATAACCACAGGTCTCTGGGGGCGGGCATCTCAAGCTAAGGAACAGTGAATATAAAAGGCCTGAGATGGGGAAGAAGCTTAATATCAAAGGAACAGGAAAAATGCTGATGGGGCAAAGATGCAGCAAGAGAGTCTGACTTTAAGATGGATTCAGAAAGACCAAAGCCAGATTATGAAGGGCATTTTTATTTTGTTTTGTTTGTTTTGTTTTGTTTTGTTTTGTTTTGTTTTGTTTTGTTTTGTTTTGAGAGAGAGTCTTGTTCTGTCACCCAGGCTGGAGTGCAGTGGCCTCAAACTACTTGCTTAAGTGGTCCTTTGCCTCTGCCTCCTAAGTAGCTGGGACTATAGATGTGCACCACTATGTCCAGCTATTTTTTTAAAAAAGGTTTTTTGCAGCGATGAGGACTCACTATTCTGTCCAGACTGGTCTCAAACTCCTGGCCTCAAACCATCCTGCCTACTCAGTCTCCCAAAGTGCAGGCCTGAGCCACCATGATGAAGGGTGTTCTTGATCATGTAAAGGAACTTGGATTCTCTTCTCAGTATGATGGAAAGCTGCTAGAAAAACATACCTCATAGAAATGACATAGCTGATTTATATTTAAAATAAAATCCTTATGATTGCCATGAGAAGGGTTGAATGTGAGGTGGGGAAGAGAGAGACAGGGGGCAAGAGTAGAAGCTAAGACAACCTGGCAAAGATGATGATGGAGACTTAGGCCAGAGGTGGCAAGATGTCACCCTTGGCCATATTTCAAAGTAAGATTTGCTCATGGACTAGTTGTGAGTAATAGGGACAAGGCTATTTGTAGGATTATAAGTGAAAGAATAGTTACTATTTACGGAAACAGGAAAGACTGGGCCTTGTTAGGTTTCAGATACCTTAGAAAATGAGACTTAGAATTCTGGGAATTGGCTTGGGCTGGAAATATAAACTTAGTCAACATCAGAATATAGATGATAATTCAATCCAGGGGACTGGGCAAGTCCCTCAAGGAGCGAGCATATATAAATAAAAGGTCTGAGGACTGAGCACTGAGCTCTGAGACCTACAATTGCGTGATTGAGGAGAGGAGGAGCCAGCAATGAAGACTGCAGTGCCCAGGGAGGTAGAAAGAACAACTGGAGGTTACAGAGTTCTGAAAGCCAAAAGGCGAATGTGTTTCAAGAGAAAAAGAGTGATTCCTATGTTGTCATCCCAGAGTGTCATTCCTATGTCAGCCACTCCCGAGAGGCTGATGACAATGACTCTGTGACCTTGCCAGTTACATTTTCAGTCTGGAGGCATGGGTAAAGCCGGAGTGATGAAGGTTGAGGAGAGAACTCGAGATGAGAACACGTAAAGAATCTGTAGAGACAACTCTTTCTAAATGGATGGCTACAAGACCACAGAGAACTGGGTTGTGGCTGAGGGGAATAGGGATTCTTGGAAGAGCATTTTAATTTTTATGGAAATTATTATAGCACATTCATTGATGGTCATGATCTAGGAGAGAAGGATAAAGTAATGAAACAGAAAAGACAGGGAATAATTACAAGATCAAAATCTTTGAGGAGGTGAAAGTGGACAAGGTCCATGATGGTTAATTTTAGGTGCCAACTTGACTGGATTACCCAGAAAGGTGGTAAAGCATTATCTTTGTGTTCTTCAGTGAGGATATTTACAGAGGAGATTGGCATTTGAATCAGTGGACTGGGTAAGGAAAATTCACCCATACCCAATGTGAGGGCCTAGATAGCAGAGGAAAAAATTTTCTCTCTCTTTCTGTTGGAGCTGGGGCACCCTTCTTCTCCTCCCCTTCAACATCAGAACTCCAGGTTCTCTGGCCTTGGGACTCCAGGACTTGCACAGGCAGCACCCCAAGTTCTCAGGCCTGTGGCTTTAGACTGAAATTTACACCATTGACTTTCGTGGTTCTGAGGCCTTCAGACACGGACTGAGCCCGGCTATCGGCTTTCCGTAGCTCTCCAGTGCGCAGGTCACCTATGGTGGGACATTTCAGCTTCAGTAACCACATAAGCCAATTTCCCTGAGACATCTATTGCCCTCAGATACATCTACATCTATGAATATATCCTATTGTCTCTCTTTTTTTGGAGATCCTGTCAACTAACACAAAATTCAACCCACATATCAAGTGGTTGGCCTCAGCTAGGAGTAGACATAAAAGAGGTGGGCGGATCACGAGGTCAGGAGATCAAGACCTTCCTGGTTAACACGATGAAACCCCATCTCTACTAAAAATACAAAAAAATTAGCCGGGCGTAGTGGCAGGTGCCTGTAGTCCCTGCTACTCAGGAGGCTGGGGCAGGAGAATGGCGTGAACCAGCGAGGCGGAGGTTGCAGTGAGCTGAGATGGCACCACTGAACTCTAGCCTGGGCGACAGAGCAAGACTCCATCCCCCCCCCAAAAAAATTACAAGGCAGTGAACTGACTTGTCCTGAGAGCCTTAGTTTGCTGGCCTATGGTCTAGGGAATTGAGGGTGCAGCAAGGAACTATTATACTAATGGCCCATGGATGCAAAGCTGGATAACATCAGAAGTGGATACAAGATAATGTGATGGGTTGCAAATGGCTTAGAGGTCTAGATGAGGGCAGTAAATTCTTGGAATAGGGGTACTAATTAAAAATAACTGGGAAGAAATAAGTTGGTGCTTAGAGTGTTTGCAGCTTGACATCCTAGTTGTTAGAGGTGAAATTTTCATTGGATAGGAGCCAAATGAGGACATGAATCTGGGAGCCTTGGAGCTGGAAAAGCAACTTTGAAATGTTTTGGTGCTAAGTCTTGATGAGGGAATGGGAGGTCCTACCAGGAGCAAGTGCTGCTCTGGAGACCTTTCTCAAATCAGGGGCAACTGGAGCTTTGTACACCTGCTTTATAGATTCCCATGAACAGCAGGATGGGCTGACTTCTCCCAGGGTTCAGATCTCTGGGGTTCTCCTCAACACCATGCTGAAAATCAAGGCATTGTCAAATAGAAGTCATTTTGCAACAGTCTGTGTACCCTAAAGTCTCACTTCAAATCATTTGTTAGTTACTTCCAGTGTATCTGGTACCATATCTCTTTCTGGATTATTTGCTAATATTCTGTGAGGGGAGGAAAAAATAAGACAGGATGATTATTATTCTTGAAAAATCACCTCAGTTGATAATGTCTACCAAGAGACATTCTTGTCATACCTTTCTCAAGTAATTCAGTATTTACACAGAAAGTAGGTAGTTGTAGAAAGAGTCTTCTTGTTAGGACATTTGATGGCCATTTCTGATATAAAATATATTTGAAAGTTAACTTCTTGGATTAACTCATCTGTTTGCTTATTCTTTCATTTTATGTGCTAGGCAGATAAAAACATTTAAGGCAAAGTCTCTTCCCTCAAGATACTCAGGCTAGAAGTGGCGTTGAGATAGGAACAACACAGGGTGGTTGCAGGAGAACAGAAAATTCCAGGCAGCAGTTCCACATGACTCACAAAAGGAAACTGTTGAAATAGCTATAGAAGCTAGGGGCTGATAAGATCCTGAAAAACAGGGTATAGACTAAGCTGGCTAAGACCAACATGGCACTGAATTTTACCTAGGTTTCACCTAGGACCTCATTATATGCTAATTAACATACTAAATCACACACCAAGCAATACCATGACAGTTCTGGGGAAACCCATATTTAGTATAAAAATGGGTGACAACACAGTTCTGAGAAATCTCCACCTTTTCCCAGGAATCTTCATGACTATTCCATCCTTGGTTAAAGAAACCCATGAAGATAGAAACCCCAGTCCCCATTGCATGGCTCTCTCGAGTATACCCGCAGTCCCTTTTCTTGAGTGTACGTTTCCCTTTGCAGTAAGTCTCCATATTTTCACTATTTTCTGACCTTGAATTCATTCTCATGATGGCGTCAAGAGCCTGGACACCAGCTGGGGTTGAGGTCCCACTGGTGTCTCAGGACCTCCCCCGGCCCAGTGGTATCAAAGTGGATTGTGTAAATAATTGCAAGACACCCAATTAATTACTACAACAAGGCAAAGGAGAGTAATTCATTTGCTTATTCATTATAACTGTTATTTTTACTCTTTTATATATGCCAGGCAGATAAAAATAAATAAGATGTTTTCTTTGCTGTCAAGGGGTTCAGAGGCTAGATATGGAGATGGATAGATAAACAAATGACTGCAAGCTACTGCACGCATTGCTACCATAAGGAGGTACAAATAAACGACAGTGACAGCACAAAGAAGGTTAGAATTGACTCCGGGTGAGAGGTAAAGAAAGGCTTCACCAAGGGGAAAATCCTCAACTGGGTCTTGAAAGATGGTTAGGATAGCACCAAGAGTGGAGGCACATACTAGGAGGAGGGGATTAGCAAACGTATAGAGTCTGATGATAGCTGGAGCATTGGGACAATAGAGGAGAGAAACGGGACATGAGGCTGGAAAGCTGGTGGGACCAGGGAATGGGAGGATGGCAGTAAGGGGAAGTTAGACCTTCTCAGCGAGGCTCTGGGAGACCTGGAAGGGCTTAAATCAGGGAAATAAATATCAGATTTACATCTCAGAGAGATAATGGAGAAAGGATTAGAGGAAGGTGAGTCTGGAGGCAAAAGTTTTCCAGTTTTAAAATTTTTTAAACTTTTTTTCCTCTCCCCAACCTCGTTTTTAAAATAAAATTGGTTGTGATGTATTCAATTGATATGTAAAACACAAAATCTTAGAATCAAATGGTTGTTTAGGTTCTTTATAACTTTAACCTATGCTGGTTTAGGCCACTCCTCTCCCCTCAGGTGTCAGTGCTTATATCTATCACTACCAGTTCACGTGCTGAATATTAATAATGGATCTTTCTCTGACATCAGCCTGAAAATTCCCTGAGAATGAGGGCCAATCTTAATTTACCTTAGTGAACATCTCACCTAAGTTCCCATTATATAAATTCAACTACTCTTGCTGAACCAAACCAAATGTTGATTCCTTTATATGACATAACTATAGAATAGTTGGAATAGAATAATTGGAAATGGGGGGAAAGAATGACTATTAGCAGTACACCTGGTAACCTGTCATTGGAGATAAGACAACATGTCCAAACTTCCAAAACACAGCTCAGCTAATATTGCAGAATGGAATAACCTAAAAGAATAAAGAATGAGAGATCCACTAGACTCAATGTGATTCTAACTTCTTCAAAGTAGGTTTTTTTCTGCCTGCATGCAATTTATTTCCTAAGATACTTTCTCATCATGCATTATATGAACATGATATAAAAACAATTTTTGAGGCAATACTAGAAAACACTAAAATTAGGGTCTAACTTAAAAGGACTGTCAAAAGCAAAGGTAGAAAATGATGGTGTCCATAGATAACCCACTGTTTACGTCCCTCTTACTCTACAATGCTTCTGACATTGTGAACGCTGGACTTTCATCATGTGCTCCCGCTTAAATGGAAGACGTGTTGCTGCCCTGTACGAATGGAATAACTGTTTTGGCAGATTTTATTTGTAAAAAAAACAAAAACAAAAACAAAAAATCCTCTCTACACTTCTTAACACAATGTGATAGTTGTGGCACTATGTCAGTAGTGTATTAACCATTGGATAAGACATAGTATCAAAAATGATTTCCACACTGTGTTCTCCTTGGTATAATTTAAAATATACTGATGTCTTCCAGCATTGTGGGACAGATAAAACACAGCTCTGTCTAGAAGTCCTGAAATGTAGGTGTTATCTTGAAAGCTGTGTTCTTTTAAAGAACAGGGACAAATAGAAAATTTACATGTAAAAAAAGAAAATAATCCTCAGGCTACCTGCAGGGATGGAAGGGGCAATATGATCAAATATCACTAAAAAAGTAGATATGGTAAATACTTGTCTCTGCTTATGATATTAAGAATGGGTACGTTCTCTCCAGGCTTACAGTACATGGCATTTACCTCCTAATGGCAGTAGAACTCTTGCCTTTCTGGCTGGTGTATATACAAAGTTGCATTCTCAGTGACAATTTGTTTTTCTTCCCCTAGGCAATGAAGCCCCCAAATATGTAGCACATAAAAGCTTCACAGGGATAATAGTAACACTTAGACTTGTATAATAGAACCAAATACTTTAAGAGATTTATTGATCGGGAATCAGTTTGTTTCTACCACATTTCTATGGATTAGGTCTTGTGGCATTATTTCATTTTTATAGCTGATATATCACTGATGATGAATAGGTCGTTCTCGTTCTCCAAGGGGAATAAGAGAGAGAGCAGGATGAGGCATTTCTCAGTGAGGAATCTTACCATGTGATCAGATTGGTTGGAAGTCTGTTTATTATTGAACTTCTTTAAGTCAGAGTTAAAGAGTAATCAAGGAATTTCCAACCCTGCACAATGTACTGAATCATTCTGAAGCAATCACTCATCCACAGGGCAATTTATGACACTCATTATTTAACTGGCAGAAACCCTAGAGAGTTTTTCATCAAGGAGATTCTATAAAGATTTTTTTCTGAGTTAAGGCAGTACCTTAAATTTCATTTTTGTTTTTAATGTCAGTCGGTGGTTTTTTTCTCCATGACAGTACTATAAATGTGACAGTTCACAACATTTAGGTAAGGAAAAGCAAGCATGATTTGGGCTGAATAAGTGGATGAAAATGAGTCACTGTGGAAGACTGTAGAATCCCTTTCACTCTGCGATACCTGAGCTGCTGTGGATGTGATCCCAGAAAGAAGGTGTGATGCTTAATTTGATGCATCAACCTGGAGGGTGTTTTGGATGACATTAACCTTTAAATTGGTGAGCTCTGAGTAAGCAGATCACCCCTCCATGATGTCGGTGGTCCTCATCCAATCAGTAGAAAGCCTGAACAGAACAAAAAGACTAGCTTCCCTGAGTAAGAGGGAACCTTCCAGCAGACTGCCTTTGGATTTGTTGGTCTCCGTAACTGCATAAGGCAACACCTTATAATTATTCATTTATTTACATCCTATTATAAGGAGAAGAGTTCTATTGATTCTGTTTCTTCTGAGAACCCTGCTAATGCAGTAGGATCAACACACAGTCCAACTGTACCAGTTGTTCCTCAATGGATTTATGTAACTCTGGACCTTACATTTATTGGTCTCTAAGACCACGCCAAAGAATGACTTCTCTGATAGATGTGCTTTGGCATCTCCATTTTGACTTACTCACCATGCTTTGAATATTTTTCACCATCCAGTGAAGGGGCAGGCCTGGGTGGCCATGATTGTACTAGGTAACCCAACCCCCATGGCTACAGTTTACTGAACCTGAGATCAATAATTGACTAGGAGAGTTGCAGAGTGGCTGATCTGTAGGTGAGGTTGAGCCAAAGAAACACTTGATCTTAAAGATTTAAACTAAGATACTCTGAAATAGGGAGGGTAGGTAGGCATTGCTGACTAAATCAAGTACTTGCAAGAGGATTTGCTGCCATCTTCTAAACCCACAGGAGGCCAAACATAGAACACCTGGGAAGTGGGGAGTAAGAGAAAGCAGAGCATGCTCATGGTGAGCTAAGGCAGAAGGGCTTCAGGCTGGAAGGAGGGAGGATTATGCATTCCTGTGCCAAGGACCACAATGGCTGAAAAAGGTGCCATGTGTGCCCAAGACACTGGCAAAGATCCACCCCTGCCAACGCATGGTTGCTTTATCTCCTAGCTCCAGCTACTCCCTTAGTTTACCTCGGATACCTTCTTTCCTGGGCTTTAGTTTCCTCCTCTGAAAAATAAACAACTTAATTTTTGTGTGTAAAGTTCTAGAGAACCCCACAAATTTTTTAAATTTACTTTAATTTTTTGTAAAGACAGGGCCTTGCAATATTGCCCAGGCTGTTCTTGAACACCTTGCCTCAAGTAATCCCTTGCCCCCACCTCAGCCTCCCACAGTGTTCAGATTACAGGCATGAGCTACCACGGGCAATCCCAACAGTTTTTAAATTGGTCATATGAAATAGGGATTGTTTAATGGTGGATTCTGTGCTCATTTTATCGGGCTCTGTATTCTATTATTCTTATCTGTGGCAATAATTGAGTTTTTCTTGAGGGAAGTAATTTTCAAACTTTTGTTTTGTTTTGTTTTTTATCAGGACAAACTTTGTTAAAAGGAAGTCTTACATGGAGGATTTAAACAAAACAGATAAAAGCTGAGTGGATCTGATCAGAGTGGCTGGGGCTTGGAGCTTCGCTCTGTGGTCTTTCCCAGCACCCTCCGTCCGCACATGCTCCACAACCTCATCTCTGCAGACTCTAGCATGAAAGCCCTCGCCCTTGAAAAACAACCAAGATGAATAAGGAAGAGACAGTCAAATAAAGTTAAAAACTACATGAGCAGCTGAAGACCAGCAAGATTTCAGAGATCCACTGTCTGGAAGCACTTCCTGCCTTGGCTTGCTGAATTCTAGCAAAGATCACAGGCAAGAACCTGGAGGTACAGAGGCTGAGGAGCAACAACTGCAAAACTGGGACCAAAGGGGAATGGTCATTGTGGGGAAAATATAAAGAGGGAACAGTTGCACGATGTGGTGTTCCTGTGTCCCTGGCTTCAAATGACATAAAAGAAAATAAAAGAAAGAGTTAGGGCCTAGCAAGGCAGGCCAACTTTCAAATCAGGAAATACAGAGAACACCACAAACATACTCCTCAAGAGGAGCAACCCCAAGACACGTAAATGTCAGGTTCACCAAGGCTGAAATGAAGGAAAAAATGTTAAGGACAGCCAGAGAGAAAGGTCGGGTTACCCACAAAGGGAAGCCCATCTGACTAACAGCGGATGTCTCGGCAGAAACCCTACAAGCCAGAATAGAGTGGGGGCCAATATTCAACATTCTTGAAGAAACATTCTTTTTTTATTTTATTTTATTTTATTTTATTTTTATTTTTATTTTTATTTATTTTTATTTTTTTTTAATTTTTTTATTATACTTTAAGTTCTAGGGTACATGTGCATAACGTGCAGGTTTGTTACATATGTATACTTATGCCATGTTGGTGTGCTGCACCCATCAACTCGTCAGCACCCATCAATTCATCATTTATATCAGGTATAACTCCCCAATGCAATCCCTCCCTCCTCCCCCCTCCCCATGATAGGCCCCAGTGTGTGATGTTCCCCTTCCTGAGTCCAAGTGATCTCATTGTTCAGTTCCCACCTATGAGTGAGAACATGCGGTGTTTGGTTTTCTCTCCTTGTGATAGTTTGCTAAGAATGATGGTTTCCAGCTGCATCCATGTCCCTACAAAGGACGCAAACTCATCCTTTTTTATGGCTGCATAGTATTCCATGGTGTATATGTGCCACATTTTCTTAATCCAGTCTGTCACAGATGGACATTTGGGTTGATTCCAAGTCTTTGCTATTGTGAATAGTGTCGCAATGAACATACGTGTGCATGTGTCTTTGTAGTAGAATAATTTATAATCCTTTGGGTATATACCCAGTAGTGGGATGGCTGGGTCATATGGTACATCTAGTTCTAGATCCTTGAGGAATTGCCATACTGTTTTCCATAAAGGTTGAACTAGTTTACAATCCCACCAACAGTGTAAAAGTGTTCCTATTTCTCCACATCCTCTCCAACACCTGTTGTTTCCTGACTTTTGAATGATTGCCATTCTAACTGGTGTGAGATGGTATCTCATTGTGGTTTTGATTTGCATTTCTCTGATGGCGAGTGATGATGAGCATTTTTTCATGTGTCTGTTGGCTGTATGAATGTCTTCTTTTGAGAAATGTCTGCTTATATCCTTTCCCCACTTTTTGATGGGGTTGTTTGTTTTTTTCTTGTATATTTGTTGAAACATTCTTAAAGAAAAGAATTTCCAACCTTAAAAAAAAGAATTTCCAATTCTTAAAGAAAAGAATCTCGTATTCAGCCAAACTAAGCTTCATAAGTGAAGGAGAAATAAAATCCTTTACAGATAAGCAAAATGCTAAGAGATTTTGTCACCACCAAGGCTGCCTTACAAGAGGTCCTGAAGGAAGCGCTAAACATGGAAAGCAACAAATGGTACCAACCATTGCAAAAACATGATAAATTGTAAAGACCATCGACACTATGAAGAAATTGCATCAATTAATGGGCAAAATAACTAATATCATAATGAAAGGATCAAACTCAAACATAACAATATTAACCTTAAATGTAAATGGACTAAATGCCCCAATCAAAAGACAAAGACTGGCAAATTGGATAAAGAGTGAAGACTAATTGGTGTGCTGTATTCAGGAAACCCATCTCATGTGCAAAGACACACATAGGCTCAAAATAAATGGATGGAAGAAGTTCTACCAAGCAAATGAAAAGCAAAAGGAAGCAGGGGTTGCAATCCTACTCTCTGATAATACAGACTTTAAACCAACAAAGATCAAAAGAGAAAAAGAAGGCCACTACATAATGGTAAAGGGATCAATTCAACAAAAAGAACTAACTATCCTAAATATATTTGCACCCAATACAGAAGAACCCAGATTCAAAAAGCAAATCCTTAGATTTGCCTAAATCTAAGGAGGCCTAAAAAGAGACTTAGACTCCCACACAATAATAATGGGAGACTTTAAAACCCCACTGTCAATATTAGACAGATCAAGGAGATAGAAAGTTAACAAGGATATCCAGGACTAGAACTCAGCTCTGGACCAAGCAGACCTAATAGACACCTACAGAACTTGTATATTTAGAATACCCCGTTATCTCAGCCCAAAATCTCCTTAAGCTGATAAGCAACTTCAGCGAAGTCTCAGGATACAAAATTAATGTGCAAAAATCACAAGCATTCCTATACACCAATAACAGACAAACAGAGAGCCAAATCATGAGTGAACTCCCATTCACAATTACTTCAAAGAGAATAAAATACCTAGGAATCCAACTTACAAGGGATGCGAAGGACCTCTTCAAGGAGAACTACAAACCACTGCTCAATGAAATAAAAGAGGACACAAACAAAAGGAAGAACATTTGGATAGGAAGAATCAATATTGTGAAAATGGCCGTACTGCCCAAGATAATTTATAGATTCAATGCCATCCCCATCAAGCTATCAATGACTTTCTTCACAGAATTGGAACAAACTACTTTAAAGTTCATATGGAAACAAAAAAGAGCCTGTGTAGACAGTACAATCCTAAGCAAAAAGAATAAAGCTGGAGACATCACGCTACCTGACTTCAAACTATACTACAAGGCTACAGTAATCAAAACAGCAAGGTACTGGTCCCAAAGCAGAGATATAGACCAATGGAACAGAACACAGGTCTCAGAAATAACACCACACATCTACAACCATCTGATCTTTGACAAACCTGACAAAAATAAGAAATAGGGAAAGGTTTTCCTATTTAATAAATGGTGCTGGGAAAACTGGCTAGCCATAAGTAGAAAGCTGAAACTAGATCCCTTCCTTACATCTTATACAAAAATTAATTCAAGAGGGATTAAAGACTTAAATGTTAGACCTAAAACTATAAAAACCCTAGAAGAAAACCTAGGCAATACCATTCAGGATGTAGGCATGGGCAAGCCCTCATGACTAAAACACCAAAAGCAGTGGAAACAAAAGCCAAAATTGACAAATGGGTTCTAATTAAACTAAAGAGCTTCTGCACAGCAAAAGAAACTACCATCAGAGTGAACAGGCAACTTATAGAATGGGAGAAAATTTTTACAATCTACTCATCTGTCAAAGAGCTCATATCCAGAGTCTACAAAGAACTTAAACAAATTTACAAGAAAAAAATCAAACAACCCCATCAAAAAGTAGGCAAAGAGTATGAACAGACACTTCTCAAAAGAAGACATTTATGCAGTCAACAGACACATGAAAAAATAATCGTCATCACTGGCCATCAGAGAAATGCAAATCAAAACCACCATGAGATACCATCTCACACCAGTTAGAATGGCAATCATTAAAAAGTCAGGAAACAACAGATGCTGGAGAGGATGTGGAGAAATAGGAACACTTTTATACTGTTGGTGGGACTGTAAACTAGTTCAGCCATTGTGGAAGACAGTGTGGCGATTCCTCAAAGATCTAGAACTAGAAATACCATTTGACCCAGCCATCTCATTACTGGGTATGTACCCAAAGGATTATAAATCACTCTGCTATAAAGACACATGCACACGTATGTTTATTGCAGCACTATTCACAATAGCAAAGACTTGGAACCAACCCAAATGTCCACCAATGATAGACTGGATTAAGAAAATGTGACACATATACACCATGGAATACTATGCAGCCATAAAAAAAGACAAGTTCATGTCCTTTATAGGGACATGGATGCAGCTGAAAACCATCATTCTCAGCAAACTATCACAAGGACAGAAAACCAAACACCTCATGTTCTCACTCATAGGTGGGAATTGAACAATGAGAACACATGGACCCTGGATGGGGAACATCACACACCGAGGCCTGTTGTGGGGTGGGGTGATTGGGGAGGGATAGCATTAGGAGATATATGTAAGGTAAATGATGAGTTAATGGGTACAGCACACCAACATGGCACATGCGTACCTATGTAACAAACCTGGAAGTTGTGCACATGTACCCTAGAACTTAAAGTATTAAAAAAGAGTGTTGAAAACTATCAAAGGCAATTGAATATTGCAGCTGCCTGAAGCAGAAGATAATAGTTGGAACAAATGCAAAGTCTGACCAAGATGATAAATATGAAAAACTGGACAGAAGAAAGGGGACTTTGAAATTCTGCAACATGTTCTTGGGAATCTAGGAGGGCATACACACGTATGGGTCTATGTGCACCTCCTGTAAAGACCAGAAACAGTTCTATGCTCTAAAGCCAAGACACAGTTGCAAACTGCATACCTGAGTGTTGAGGGCATGTCCCAACACACACACAGAGTCCTTCAGCAAAGATTGGGAGAGTTATTGGTTTCAGGCAGTAAAGAACATCTCTGTCTACTCATTAGCTGACAAATAAGCAAACCAAGCAGAGACTTCAGTGGCCACCGCACACTACAAAGACAATAGACTTTACAGAACTCATTCACTAAACAAATAACAACAATAAAAACAACAACAAACCACCAAAATCCTGAGAACTGTAGAGAATCTAATTCTACAGTTGTAACATTATATTATTTAAGATAATACATTCTATAAAAAATTATTACACATATATTGTATATAAACATTATATTATTAAGATAATTTATTACATATAAAAATTATTCAACAAAAGATTATAAAATTGGCAAAGAAATAGGAAATTATGGCCCATACACAAGAGAAAATAGAAGTCAATAGAAGCTATCCATGAGAAAGCACAGAGATAGCGTAGAGACAAAGTCTTTCAATCAGCTATTTAAACATACATTCAAAGAACTACAGCAAATAATGCCTGAAGAAATAAGGGGAAGTATGAGATCAAAGTCTTACCACATAGAGAATATCAGTAAAGAGAGAAATCATAAAAAAAGAATCAAATAGAAATTCTGTAGTTGAAAAGTGCAAAAACTGAAATAAAAAATTCACTAGAGCATTTTAATAGAAGATTTCACGGGCCAGAAGAAAGAATCAATAAATTTCAAGATCGTTCCATTGAGATCATTCATCCCAAGGAACAGAAAGGAAAAAGACTGATGAGAAAGAAACAGAGCCACAGAGAACTGCAAAGGACCTTCAAGCATCCCAGCATATGCATAATGTGAGTCTCAGAAGTATAGAGGATAGAGAATGTAGTAGAAATAATGTTTTAAGATATAATGACGAAGACCTTTTCAAATTTAATGAAAAACAGCAATCTACACATCTAGAAACTCAATAACCCCCAATAATAAGAGCAAAAAGATCCACATGAAGACATGTAAATCAAATGTTGACTTCAATACCCTACATTCAATAATGAACAGAATAACCATACAGATGATCAATGAGGAAACAGGGAACTTGAACAACACTATAAACCAACAAAATATAGAAGAGCACTCCACCCAACAACAGAAGAATGCACGTTTCTCAAGTGCGCACAAAACATTCGTCAGGATAGACTATCTCAGGGTATGAAGCAATTTTCAGTATATTTAAGAAGATTGAAATCATCAAAAATATCTTCTCTGACTACAATGGAATGAAGCTAGAAATCAATAACATAATGAAAACTGAAAAATGCACAAATATATGAATATTAAACAAGTCACTCTTGACCAAAGGATCAAAAAGAAATCATACAGAAAATCAGAAAATACTTAGAGACAAATAAAAATAAAAATACATGATGCCAAAATGTATGTGAAGCAATGAAAGCAGTGCTCAGAGAAAAATGTATGTTTAAACATATACATTAATGAAAAATAAAAATCTCAAATCAATAGCCTAGCTTTACACCATAAAGAAATAGTAAATGAAGAGCAAAGTAAACCCAAAGCTAGCAGAAAGAAGTAAATATTAAAGACTAGGTGGAGATAAACAGAACAGAGAGCCGAAGAAAATAGAATCCACAAACCAGAAAGTTAGTTTTCTGAAAAGATCGACAAAATTGTCCACCTGTAGCTAACCTGACCAAGCAAAAAAGAGAGAAGACTCAAACTATAAAAATCCTAAATGAAAGAGGGAATATCACTACTGACCTTACAGAAACAAAAAGGATAGCCTAAGGGAATACTATAAACAATTGTATATCAACGAATTAGACACCCTACATTAAAATGGACAAATACCTAGAAAGATACAAACTAAATATTTGGTAGAGTTCACCAGTGAAGCTATCTAGTCTTTAGCTTTTTTTGTAGGAAGTTTTAAATGGTTAATTCAATCTCTACTTGTTATAAGTCTGTTTATATTTTTTATGATTTAAGTAAACTTCTGTAAAGAGGAATTGCATCAATTATTCACAAAGTCTTTCCAAAAATAGAAAAGGAAGAAACATTTTCCATCTTATTTATCCTGATAGCAAAAGGAGACAAATACAGCACCAGAAAAGAAAACTGCAGGCCAATATCCCTAATGAACATAAACCCAAAAATCCTCAAAAAATAGCAAAAAAAAAAAAAGCCAAAACAAAACAAAACAAAACCCCTAACAACAGTATATAAAAATAATAATACAACATGACCAATTGAGATTTACCCCAGGAAGGTAAGTAAAGTTGAGTCACTTAATCAGTATAATACATCATATTGGCAGAATAAAGAACGATATCCACACAATCAACTCAATAGATAAGAAAAACACATTTTAAAAAATCCAACATCCTTCATGAGGAAAATATTCAACTAGAATTGCAGGGAACTTCTTCGACTTAATAAGGGGCATCAGTGAAAAACACATAGCTAACATAATGCTTATTAGTGAAAAGACTGAAAGCATTGTCCTAAGATCAGGACAACCAAGAATGTCTACTTGTACTACTTCTTTTCAGCATTACTGGAAGTTCTAGCCAGGGTAATCAGGCAGGAAAAGGAAAAATAATGCATCCAGGTTGTTAAAGAAGTGAAACTACCTTGATTTTTAGATGACTTGACTTTGTATTTAGAAAATCCCATGAATCCACACAAAAAAAGTTAGAGCTATGAAACAAATTTAGCAAGATTACAGCATATAAGTATACAAAATTAATTGTATTTCTATATACTAATGATGAGCAATCTGAAAATGACATTAAAACAATTTCATTTATACTGGCATTGAAAATAATGAAATACTTAGGGATTAATTTAACAAAAGAAGTCCAATTTTTATATTGAAAACCTTTAGACAACATTAAAATATATTAAGAAATATCTTAATAAGTGAAAATGCATCTGCATACATGTGTTGGGAGAGTTAATATTGTTAAAATGCAATACTCCCCAAATTTATTTACAGATTCAACTCAATCTATATCAAAATTTCAGCTGGACTTTTTTTTTTTTCAGAAGTTGACAAGCTGCTCCTAGAATTCTCATGGAAATGTGAAGAACAGTGAATCGCCAAAATAACCTTGAAAAAGAAGAACAAAATTGGAGGACTCACAAAGTCATAGTAGTCAAGACACCGTGGAACTGGCACAGAATAGATGTATAAATCAATGGAATAAAAATGTAAATCAAAACAGTGATGAAATACTATCTAACACCCACTAGGATGGCTATAATAAAAAAGACAGGCAATAAAAATGTTGGTGAAGATGTGGCAATGTAAATAGTGCACCACTTTGGAAAACAGTCTGGCAGTTGCTCATATGGTTAAATATAGAGTTATCATATTGTCTAACAACTTCTTTCCTAGGTGTATACCCAAGAGAATTAAAAATATATGTCCATACAAACACTTGTACATGAGTCTTCAAGCAGCAGAATTTTTTTTCTTTTCTTCTTTTATTATTATTGTTATTATTTTATTATTATACTTTAAGTTCTAGGGTACATGTGCATAATATGCAGGTTTGTTACATATGTATACTTGTGCCATGTTGGTGGGCTGCACCCATCAACCCGTCAGCACCCATCAATTCGTCATTTATATCAGGTATAACTCCCAATGCAATCCCTCCCCTCTCCCCCCTCCCCATGATAGGCCCCGGTGTGTGATGTTCCCTTTCCCGAGTCCAAGTGATCTCATTGTTCAGTTCCCACCTATGAGTGAGAACATGCGGTGTTTGGTTTTCTGTTCTTGTGATAGTTTGCTAAGAATGATGGTTTCCAGCTGCATCCATGTCCCTACAAAGGACGCAAACGCATCCTTTTTTATGGCTGCATAGTATTCCATGGTGTATATGTGCCACATTTTCTTAATCCAGTCTGTCACAGATGGACATTTGGGTTGATTCCAAGTCTTTGCTATTGTGAATAGTGCCGCAATAAACATACGTGTGCATGTGTCTTTATAGCAGTGTGATTTATAATCCTTTGGGTATATACCCAATAGTGGGATGGCTGGGTCATATGGTACATCTAGTTCTAGATCCTTGAGGAATTGCCATACTGTTTTCCATAATGGTTGAACTAGTTTACAATCCCACCAACAGTGTAAAAGTGTTCCTATTTCTCCACATCCTCTCCAACACCTGTTGTTTCCTGACTTTTTAATGATTGCCATTCTAACTGGTGTGAGGTGGTATCTCATGGTGGTTTTGATTTGCATTTCTCTGATGGCCAGGGATGATGAGCATTTTTTCATGTGTCCGTTGGCTGTATGAATGTCTTCTTTTGAGAAATGTCTGTTCATATCCTTTGCCCACTTCTTGATGGGGTTGTTTTTTTCTTATAAATTTGATTGAGTTCTTTGTAGATTCTGGATATTAGCCCTTTGTCAGATAAGTAGATTGCAAAAATTTTCTCCCATTCTATAGGTTGCCTGTTCACTCTGATGGTAGTTTCTTTTGCTGTGCAGAAGCTCTTTAGTTTAATGAGATCCCATTTGTCAATTTTGGCTTTTGTTGCCGTTGCTTTTGGTGTTTTAGACATGAAGTCCTTGCCCATGCCTATGTCCTGAATGGTACTACCTAGGTTTTCTTCTAGGGTTTTTATGGTATTAGGTCTAACATTTAAGTCTCTAATCCATCTTAAATTAATTTTCGTATAAGGAGTAAGGATCCAGTTTCAGCTTTCTACTTACGGCTAGCCAATTTTCCCAGCATCATTTATTAAATAGGGCTTCCTTCAGGGTCTCTTGTAAGGCAGGCCTGGTGGTGACAAAATCTCTAAGCATTTACTTATCTGTAAAGGATTTTATTTCTTCTTCACTGATGAAACTTAGTTTGGCTGGATATGAAATTCTGGGTTTAAAATTCTTTTCTTTAAGAATGTTGAATATTGGCCCCCACTCTCTTCTGGCTTGTAGAGTTTCTGCCGAGAGATCTGCTGTTAGTCTGATGGGATTCCCTTTGTGGGTAACCCGACCTTTCTCTCTGGCTGCCCTTAAGATTTTTTCCTTCATTTCAACTTTGGTGAATCTGGCAATTATGTGTCTTGGAGTTGCTCTTCTCGAGGAGTATCTTTGTGGCGTTCTCTGTATTTCCTGAATTTGAATGTTGGCCTGCCCTAGTAGGTTGGGGAAGTTCTCCTGGATGATATCCTGAAGAGTGTTTTCCAACTTGGTTCCATTTTCCCCCTCACTTTCAGGCACCCCAATCAGACGTAGATTTGGTCTTTTTACAGAATCCCATACTTCTTGCAGGCTTTGTTCATTTCTTTTTCTTCTTTTTTCTTTTGGTTTCTCTTCTTGCTTCATTTCATTCATTTGATCCTCAATCACTGATACTCTTTCTTCCAGTTGATCGAGTCTGTTACTGAAGCTTATGTTTTTGTCACGTATTTCTCGTGTCATGGTTTTCATCTCTGTCATTTCGTTTATGACCTTCTCTGCATTAATTATTCTAGCTATCAATTCTTCCACTCTTTTTTCAAGATTTTTAGTTTCTTTGCGCTGGGTACATAATTCCTCCTTTAGCTCTGAGAAGTTTGATGGACCGAAGCCTTCGTCTCTCATCTTGTCAAAGTCATTCTCTGACCAGCTTTGATCCATTGCTGGCTATGAGCTGCGCTCCTTTGCGGGGGGAGATGCGCTCTTATTTTTTTTGAATTTCCAGCTTTTCTGCCCTGCTTTTTCCCCTTTTGTGGTTTTATCTGCTTCTGGTCTTTGATTATGGTGACGTACTGATGGGGTTTTGGTATAGGTGTCCTTCTTGTTTGATAGTTTTCCTTCTGACAGTCAGAACCCTCAGCTGTAGGTCTGTTGGAGATTGCTTGAAGTCCACTCCAGACCCTGTTTGCCTGGGTATCAGCAGCAGAGGTTGCAGAAGATAGAATATTGCTGAACAGCGAGGGTACCTGTCTGATTCTTACTTTGGAAACTTCCTCTCAGGGGTGTACTCCACCCTGTGAGGTGTGGGGTGTCAGACTGCCCCTAGTGGGGGATGTCTCCCAGTTAGGCTACTCAGGGGTCAGGGACCCACTTGAGCAGGCAGTCTGTCCTTTCTCAGATCTCAACCTCCATGTTGGGAGATCCACTGCTCTCTTCAAAGCTGTCAGACAGAGTCGTTTGCATCTGCAGAGGTTTCTGCTGCTGTTGTTGTTGTTGTTGTTTAGCTGTGCCCTGTCCCCAGAGGTGGAGTCTACAGAGACAGGCAGGTTTCCTTGAACTGCTGTGAGCTCCACCCAGTTCGAGCTTCCCAGCGGCTTTGTTTACCTACTTAAGCCTCAGCAATGGCGGGCGCCCCCCCACCCAGCCTCGCTGCTGCCTTGCAGTTAGATTGCAGACTGCTGTGCTAGCAATGAGGGAGGCTCCGTGGGCGTGGGACCCTGCCGGCCAGGTGTGGGTTATAATCTCCTGGTGTGCCCGTTTGCTTAAAGCGCAGTATTGGGGTGGGAGTTACCCGATTTTCCAGGTGTTGTGTGTCTCAGTTCCCCTGGCTAGGAAAAGGGATTCCCTTCCCCCTTGCATTTCCCAGGTGAGGCGATGCCTCGCCCTGCTTCAGCTCTTGTTGGTCGGGCTGCAGCAGCTGACCAGCACCGATTGTCCGGCACTGCCTAGTGAGATGACCCCAGTACCTCTGTTGAAAATGCAGAAATCACCTGTCTTCTGTGTCACTCACGCTGGGAGTTGGAGTCTGGAGCTGTTCCTATTCAGCCATCTTGCTCCGCCCCCAGCAAGCAGCAAAATTTTTAAATAATATCCAAAAAGTGGAAATAACCAAGCAAGGCGAAATGTTTATCAACTGATGAATGGAAAAACAGAAATGTGGCTTATCCACACAATGTAATATAAAATGTAGCACATCCATATGATGTAAAATAAATATAGTTCAGCCTTATAAAACAAGAATGAGGTACTGATTCATGCTACAATACAAATGAACTTGGAAAATATCCTGCTAAGTGAATGAAACCAGAAACAGGAGACCACATACTGTATGATTCTATTTATAGGAATGTCCAGAAAAGGTAAATCCATAGAAACAGAAAGAAGACCCCTAGTTGCCAGCAGCTGAGGGGAAAAGTGAATATGCAGTGATTACTAGTGGGTGTGTTTATTTTGAGAATAATGAAAATGTTCTGGAATTAGTGGTAATTATTGCAAAACTTTATGAATACACTAAAAATCACAAAAACATACATGGTGAAGAGATGAGTTTTATGGTAAGAGTAATTTTTAAAAGAAAAGTCAAAGAAACTATCTTGGACTTCTCACTTAAATGACCTGAGGTAAGAATTTTTTTTTTTTTTTTTTTTTTTTTTTTTTTTTTTTTTTTTTTTTTTTTTGAGGCAGAGTTTCACTCTTGCTGCCCAGGCTGGAGTGCAATGGCATGATCTCGGCTCACTGCAACCTCCACCTCCCAGGTTTAAGAGATTCTCCTGCCTCAGTCTCCCTAGTAGCTGGGATTACAAGCATGTGCCACCACGCCCAGCTAATTTTGTATTTTTAGTAGAGACAGGGTTTCTCCATGTTGGTCAGGCTGGTCTCGAACTCCTGACCTCAGGTAATCCGTCTGCCTCGGCCTCCCAAAGTGCTAGGATTATAGGCATGAGCCACTGCGCCCAGCCCCAAGAATTTTTTAAAAATGTGTTTCTGTTCAGTGAGTGTGATGGTTAGTTTTATGTGTCATCTTGGCTGGGTTAAGGGATACACAGATAGCTGGTAAAACACCATTTCTGAGTGTGTCTGTGAGGAAGTTTCCGGAAGAGATTAGCATCTGAATCAGTGGACTTAGTAAAAACCCACCCTCAGCTATGTGGGTGGGCACCACCTAATGGGCTGAGACCCTGGATAGAACAAAGAGACAGATTAACTTTCACTTCTGCACCAGAGACCCCCAATTTCTCCTTCCCTCGCACATGAGAGCTCCAGGTTTGAAGGCCTTCAGGCTCTGGGACTTACGCCCAATGACCCCCCATTTCCTCAGGCTTTTGGCCTCAGACCAAGAGTGACACCATTGACTCTCCCACTTCTCAGGTCTTCAGACTTGGACTGAATCACACAACCGGCTCTCCTGGTTCCCCAGCTCACAGAAGGTATAGTGTGGGAATTGGCCTCCATAACCACATGAGAAAATTCCCATCCTAAATCCCCTCTGATATGTTTAGGAGTCCTATTGGTTCTGTTTCTCCGGAGAACCCTGAGTAATACGGTTACTATTTCTTGTTACTGTTGTCTGGAATGTTTAGAGTCCTCTTTCCTTCTTACCTAGCTTGCCTAATGACAGCCTGTATCCCTTCTGTTTTAGAATGATTGATCCTGCTCCTTGAGGCTATGGAGGATTCTCAGTGATTCCACTGGTCAAATGATGTGAGACACGGGGGAGGACCCATGAAAGCCTTCTGGTGCTAAGACATTGAGCTAAATGTCTTAAGTGGTGAATAGTCTGAACAGAGAAGACAGGAACAGACTGCGCAGGACAAGCTCATCCAAATCAGAGGTGATATAGAAGTGGTGACGGTTCCTCTGCTAGTCATGAAGGCTCTCACCCTGGAAGTGGACTGTGAAGTGCTCAACGAGGAGAAGGAGTTTCACATACTCACCTAGGTCTCCATCTCCCCATGTTCATAAGCAGTTGCCATCACCTAATTGTTGTAGTGCTGGGGATGCCATAACATAGATAAAACCTGCTAAGATTCTGTGAGTCAGTCCTGGGTTATCCCAGTACCCTGGAACCACAGCTGCTGGAGATGTGACCCTAGCATTACAGATAAAGAAACAACAAAGTATGGCCTTATAGAGATTTAAGTTCCTATTAGCAACTAATTACATTTCAGATTTTTATATATGGATATCTGTAATATTCTGGGGAAGAAATATAAAGACAAAACTGGCCATGTCTCCTCAGGACTCTGTGATGATCTCTGCAAGAAACAGTGCAAAGACAATTTTCATTTGCTTTAAAAA
The DNA here is from genome assembly GCF_007565055.1 of Rhinopithecus roxellana. Lineage (NCBI taxonomy): Eukaryota > Metazoa > Chordata > Mammalia > Primates > Cercopithecidae > Rhinopithecus > Rhinopithecus roxellana. The sequence continues at coordinate 30,590,304 of NC_044557.1, forward strand.
TTAAATGCCTCTTTTATGAAGTATAGTTTTAAAATATTACATATTTTGTACTAATAGTACCAAAACTCGTGGCAAATTTTTTTCTCTGTTTTTAAAAAATGTTTTGTGTGTATATATTTATTTGTTTTAACTTTTATTTTAGGTTCGGGGGTACATGTGAAGGTTTATTACATAGCTAAACTCATGTCACAGGGGGTCTGTTGTACAAATTACTTTCATAATCCAGGTATTAAGACCAGAACCCAATAGATATCTTTTCTGCTTCTCTCTCTCCTCCCACCATCCACCCTCCACCCTCAAGTAGACACTAGTATATGTTGTTTCTTTCTTTTTGCTCATAAGTTCTTATTATTTAGTTCCCACTTGTAAGTGAGAACACGTGGTATTTGACTTTCTATTCCTGTGTTAGTTTCCTAAGAATAATAGCCTCCAATTTCATCCATGTTTCCACAAGACATGATCTTATTGTTTTTTATGGCTGCATAGTATTCCATGGTGTATATATACCACATTTTCTTTATCCAATCTGTCATCGATGGACATTTAGATTGATTGTATGTCTTTGCTATTATATATAGTGCTGTAATGAACATTCACATGCATGTGTTTTGTGGTAAAATTATTTATATTCCTCTAAGTATATATCTAGTAATAAGATTGCTGGGTCAAATGGTATTTCTGCTTTTAGTTCTTTGAGGAATCACCATACTGCTTTCAACAATAGTTGAACTAATTTACACTCCCACTGACAGTGTAAAAATGCTCCTTTTTCTCTGCAACTTTGCCGGCATGTGTTATTTTTTGACTTTTTAATAATAACCATTCTTACTGGTGTGAGATGCTATCTCATTATACTTTTTATTTGCATTTCTCTAATAATCAGTGATGTTGAGCTTTTTTTCCATATGATTGTTGGTCTGTCTTTGTTTGTTTGTTTGTTTTTTGAGATGGAGTTTCCCTCTTGTTGCCCAGGCTGGAGTGCAATGGTGCAATTTTGGCTCTGTGCAACCTCTGCCACCTGGGTTCAAATGATTCTCCTGCCTCAGCCTCCTGAGTAGCTGAGATTACAGGCATGAGCCACCACACCCAGCTAATTTTGTATTTCTAGTGGAGAGAGGGTTTCACCATGTTGGTCAGGCTGGTCTCAAACTCCTGACCTCAGGTTATCCACCCACCTCAGCCTCCCAAAGTGCTGGGATTATAGGTGTGAGCCACCACCCCCAGCCATGTCTTCTTTTGAGAAGTGTCTGTTTATGTCCTTTGCCCACTTTTTAATGGGGTTGATTGTTTTTTTTCTTGTAAATTTGTTCAAGTTCCTTATAGATGCTGAATATTAGACCTTTGTCAGATGCATTGCTTGCAAATATTTTCTCCCATTCTGTAGGTTGTCTGTTTACTCTGTTGATAGTTTCTTTTGCTGTGCAGAAGCTCTTCAGGTTAATTAGATCCTACTTGTCAATTTTTGCTTTTGTTGCAATTGCTTTTGGTGTCTTTGTCATGAAATCTTTGCCTGTTCCTACATCCAGGATGGCATTGCTTAGGTTGTCGTCCAGGGTTTTTATAGTTTTGGGTTTTAAGACTTAGGTTTTTAATCCATCTTGAGTTGATTGTTGTATATGGTGTAAAGAAAGGGTCCAGCTTCAATCTTCTCCATATTGCTAGCCAGTTATCTGAGCACTATTTATTGAATAGTGAGTCTTTTCCTTATCACTTGTTTTGTCAGGTTTGTCAAAGATCATACGTGTGTGGCCTTATTTCTGGCCTCTCTACTCTGTTCCATTGGTCTATGTGCCTGTTTTTGTACCAGTACCATGCTGTTTTGTTTATTGTAGCCCCATAGTATAGTTTGAGGTTGGGCAATGTGATGCCTCCAGCTTTGGTCTTTTTGCTTAGGATTGCTTTGGCTATTCAGGCTATTTTTGGGTTCCATATGAATTTTAAAATAGATTTTTCTAGTTCTGTGAAGAATGCCATTGGTAGTTTGACAGGAATAGCAGTGAATCTGTAAATTGCTTTGGGCAGTGTGGCCATTTTAATCATATTGATTTTTTTCTATCCATGAGCATGGGATGTTTTTTCATTTGTTTGTGTCTTCTCTGATTTCTTTGAGCAGTGTTTTGTAATTCTCATTGTAGAGATCTTTCACCTCCCTGGTTAGCTGTATTTCTAGGTATTTTATTCTTTTCTTTTAGCAATTGTGAATGAGATTGTCTTTTTTATTTGGCTCCTGGCTTGGCTGTTGTTAGTGTACAGGAATGTTAGTGATGTTCATACATTGATTTTGTAACCTGAAGCTTTGATGAAGTTGTTTATCAACTGAAGGAGATTTTGGGCTAAGATTATGGGACGTTCTAGATATAGAGTCATGTTATCTGCAGAGATAGTTTGATTTCCTGTCTTCCTATTTGAATGCCCTTTATTTCATTCTCTTGCCTGATTGTTCTGACTAGGTATTCTATTACTATGTTGAATAGGAGTGCTGAGAAACGGTATCCTTGTCTTATGCTGGTTTTCAAGAGGAATTCTTCTAGCTTTTGCCAATTCAGTATAATGTTGTCTGTGGGTTTGTCATAGATGGCTCTTATTATTTTGAGGTATGTTTCTTCAATACCTAGTTTATTGAGAGTTTTTAGCATAAAATAGTGTTGAATTTTATTGAAAGTCCGTTTCTGTGTCTATTGAGATAATCATGTGGTTTTTGTCTTTAGTTCTGTTTAGGTGATGAATCACATTTGTTGATTTGTGTGTGTTGAACCAACCTTGCATCCCAGGGATGAAGCCTACTTGAACATAGTGAAATAACTTTTTAATGTGCTACTTGATTTGTTTTGCAAGTATTTTGTTAAAGATTTTTGCATTGATGTACATCAAGGATATTGGCCTGAAGTTTTCTTTTTTTGTTGTGTCTCTGCCAGGTTTTGGTATCAGGATGAGGCTGGCCTTGGAGAGTAGTCCCTCTTCCTCAATTTTTTGGAATGGTTTCAGTAGTAATGGCACCAGGTCTTCTTTGTACATCTGGTAGGATTCAGCTGCAAATCCATCAGATCCTGGGGTTTTCTTGGTTGGTAGGCTATTTATTATTATTATTATTTTTTTGGTTTGGGGAGGTAGGCTATTTAGTACCGATGCAATTTCAGGGCTCATTGTTGGTCTGTTCAGGGAATCAATTTCTTTCTGGTTCACTCTTGGGAAGCTGTATATGTCCAGGAATTTATTCACCTCTTCTAGGTTTTCTAGTTTGTGTGCATAAACGTGTTCGTAGCAGTTTCTGATAGTTATTTTTATTTCTGTGGGATCAGTGTTAACATTCCTTTTGTCATTTCTAATTGTATTTATTTGGATCTTTTCTCTTTTCTTTCGTATTAGTCTAGCCAGTGGCCTCTCTTAATTTTTTCAAAAAACCAATTCCAGGATTTGTTGATCTCTTAAATGGCTTTTTGTGTCTTGGTTTCCTTCAATTCAGCTCAGATTTTGGTTACTTCTTATCTTCTGCTAGCATTGGGGTTGATTTGTTCTTGCTTCTCTAATTCTTTCCGTTGTGATGTTAGGTTGTTAATTTGAGATCTTTCTAAATTTTTGATGTGGGCATTTAGTGCTATGAATTTCCCTTTTAACACTGTGTTAGCTGTGTCCCGGAGATTCTGGTATGTTGTGTCTTTGTTCCCATTCATTGCAAGAAACGTTTTGATTGCTGCCTTAATTTCATTATTTATCCAAAAGTCATTTAGGAGCATGTTTTTTAATTTCCATGCAATTGCATGGTTTTGAGCAATTTTCTTAGTCTAGACTTCTATTTTTTATTGCACTGTGGTCTGAGAGTGTGTTTGGTATGATTTCAGTTATTTTGCATTTGCTGAGGATTGTTTTATGTTCAATTATGTAGTTGATTTTAGAATATGTTCCCAACTTTTTAAAATACGAATTGAGAAATTAAACTGTGAAAGGGCGAAGAGAGGGACAAACTTTTTTAAAACAAAATAAAATTATTTGTGCAGCCCATGCATTATTTAACATTGCTATGTCTTTTCTTATATTAGAATAATTGTTACCCACATCGGCAGTGTTGGGATTTTCTAAGTCAGAAAATATAAGAGTACTGCTATTTAACTTCACATTCTAACTATCAACAATTTTACATAATTTGTACAAGGAACAAAGAGAGGAGGTACAAATGGGGTTTCATCAAGTCAGAAGCCTGGAAGGAACTGATAGAAAGGGTGTTTTTGTCTAAACCTGAGGTTTACATATTGTATGAAATAGCTGACTTGGTGTTGCAGGCCTGGCCAGGTAAGATGCAAATCTATCACAAACTGTTTCCAGGACAAAGAAGATGAAATTAGTGTATTACAACAAGAGAGAAGGGATAGAAAAGTAATGGCCTTGGGGGTTATTGTTGTAGAGCACAGAGCAAAGGAAGGAAAAAAAATTATGAAAAGAGGAGAATCTATAAATAAGAAAGAAAATAGGAACATGAGACAGACTGCAGGATCTGGGAGGACCAGGTGACGTATGTTAAAATATTTAAAAGATTTAAATCAAAATAATAAATTGTTAAATAAAATTTGTTCTAGCCTCCTGTTTTGACAAGTATTCCTTCATAACAACCTGGAAGGCCAGACCAAATTAGAAGTTTTGTGCCTCTTGGAGTCCGCAATGAGATTTGCCCTGTGGGAGAGCCTGGGTGCCTGCATCCCTCCACCTCTCCTCAGTCTGTCTTCATCCCAAGTGCAAGGGGCCTCCTACAGGTGCCTGTGGATATCTCAGACCAAATAGTCCATATCCCTGCAAACAGTCACTACTCAGCCATCCTGAGGGTATAGGTTACATTTACCCTTGGGAGCATGGTTTCAGTGAAGAGACCTGTGCAGGCCCTGGAACTTGGGTTGAGCAGAGAAGGCCAGGGTCCCAGGTACCTGAATGTTGTTTAGAAAGTTCTAGAAGGGTGCACAGGATCTGAGTTGACATGTCTACTTTCCCCATGAATTCTTTCCCCCAAAAGAAGGCCAAAGCAAGACTCTCTAAAGCACAAAGCCCAGGGCAGGGAATGCAGTGGTCTGGATCAAAGGATGATGCTGACAAGAGAGTTCTGTCACAGACAAAAGTCTTTTACTGATGGTTGATGGAGCAGACAAGGAAGCAAGAAATCTAATTGAGATTAACAGAATAGTGAAGACAGTAAGATTTGGTTTGCTGCAAGGCAACTTGGAATTCAATTAAAACATTCTACAAAAGAAAAAGTAGTAAAAAGCTGGAAGGTAGTGGAAGGAATATAAATCCACGAGAGGAGACCATTATAGAGAACATTCCAGAAAACATAATTCATTGTACTCAAAAGCATGCACAAAATAGAGCCCAAGTTAGAACTGGATTGAGAAGACATAAAATATAGGATAAAGATATTTAGCAGATGGAATTGTGATAAATGTTTTTTTGTTTGTTTGTTTTTAGTGTAGTCTAGAAACATTTAACACTCAAAACATTTAGATCTTGTCAGTATGATGATGAGATGATATGGAAAGTAGGTTATAGGGTGGCTATAGCTGGGACTATAAGAGGAAAGCTGGGAAAGGGAAAACTTTCCAGCCTTCATATTTGTGAGGCTGGGTGGGGCTAGGGGGTGAAGTAAGCCCAGTTACAATTTGTCTTAGAACAGTTATGACTATTATTTAATTTATTTTTCTTTCCAACTTTTATTTTAGGTTTAGGATGTACATGTGCAAGTTTGTTACATGGGTAAATTGGGTGTAGTGGAGGTTTGCTGTACGGATGATTTCATCACCCAGGTAATAAGCATAGTGCCCAAGAGGTAGTTTTACAATCCTCCCCCTCCTCTCACCCTCCACCCTCAAGTAAGCCCTGGTGTCTATTGTTCCCGCCTTTGTGTTACGTGTACTCAATGTTTAGCTCCCACTTACAAGTGGGAACATGTGGCATTTGAGTTTCTGTTTCTGTGTTAATTTGCTTAGGATAATGGACCCCAGCGCCATCCTCATTACTGCAAAGGACATTATCTCATTCATTTTTATGGCTGTGTAGTATTCTATGGAGTTTATGTACCATATTTTCTTTATCTAGTCCACCATTGATGGATATTTAGGTTGGTTGCATGTCTTTGCTATTGTGAATGACTATTACTTTAAGTAGTACTAGAAATATACCTGTCTTTTTGCTCTTGAGTTTATGCCTCTTCTTCCAATATGGATATAAAGGACTATTTTATTTAAATATTTTTCAATTATACCAAACCCCGAAGAATTAAAAGTGATGTTTATAAAAAATACTTAGCTATAAAATGCCTAACCATTTACGATTAAAATTTTTCTCATTAAATAGAGCATGGGGTCTATCTTACTTAGAAAATAGTTTTTGCTGTTAATGGAAGTTTCTTTCGTAAAAAGTCATTTTCTAGCCAACTTTGCTAATAAAATACAATAAATTACTCTTTTATATTTAATTGTTACTATGTGGTTTATTATTTTAAAATTTAAATTCTGTTAAATTTGAGACAAATATATGTTTGCTTTGAGGATAGAGATTTAATTGACTAGTGATTTAATTGATGACATTTAAAGTACAGGAAAGAGAGCATAAAATTTATATGCAAAAACAGACTAGAAAATTTCCTCTTTTTATTGCAACTGGATATTCTACATGAGAAAAAAAATTAAACTGGGATTTAGAGACTCTTATATTGTAAAAGAGAGAGCTTTCACAATTTTACTTTAATTACCTTCAAATTTTTATTTGTTGTCTAAATTAATCAATAAGTCTTTCTGTTTTTCACTTATTGTTGTCATATCTTTTGAACAAAATTGCTTCCTTCATGTCAGATCAAAAATAAACCAAGAAAATGAGTTTCCATAAAAAATTAAAATTATATTTCCTAAATTTTCTAGAACATTAATATTCATAAGGCACTCAATTCAACAACCTATATGGGTTCATGTTTAAATGATAGAAGTACTATATTACCCAGTACTCAGGCCTCTGATTTTTTCAGACTTTCCCAAATATTGAATCCATCCTCTACTTTGTGTGTCTATGAATACTAACAACGTACTGTGGTGCTGCATTTTGTTAGTACCTTTCAGTAGAAACAAAGAAGCCTGTGAAACTACAGATGTTTTGCTATCCAATTTTAACAGATAGGTTGCCATCAAGTTTTAGGAAGTTTTCAACTCTTTTCCATTCACCACCAATTTCCAAATTACCATAGTTAATACTTTCTGATCACTTATCCATCTACTGCATACTATTCTCAATTCATTACATGTATTAACACATGTAATCTTCACAAGAACCATATGAGGTAGGCATTATTATGATCCCTACTTAACAAATGGGAACGGCTTCAAAATGGCTGATTAGATGCATCTCTTATTCACCTCCTCCACTAAGAAGAACCAAAATAGTGAGTATATAGTTGTACTTTGAATAAATCATCCAAAACAGAACACTGAAATTTAATAGAAAAGTGACAGTAAACACCTAGAGCAAGAAAAGGGAAGGAAGTGAGGCAGCCTGCTAAGCTGGTATCTGCTCCAAATCTTAATACAGAAAAAGGGTATGTGAGAGATACCCAGTGGTCCACATTCCCACCACACACCGAATTTTGCATACAATTCTAACCATGGGAAAGCCCCACCACTCTCATGGGCCCCAAGACTAATGTAGGGAGCTCTCTGAAAATTATGAAAGCATTGCTCCAAAGAAAGAGTTCATGCTGGGTCCCACAAGCCCCTGAGTCCTGGGCAGCAATAGCATATAGCAGACTGCATCCTGCCCTGCAATCAGGCAGAGGCAGCAGCCATGAACAGCAATCCCACCCCACTGCCCCCTGCAGAGAGGCAGCTATACATTCTCATGTGCTCTGAGGACAAATTCCCCTGCCCATAACCACTGCAGCTGGGAACTGCTTTGCGACAAAGCATAAGCAAAGACACACACCTCAGTTGGTTACAGCTGCTCCTAGGAAAAGTAATGTTGCCTTCCCTAGTAGAAGGGCTACAATGCAGTTGCTGCCACCTTTACCTGAGCATTTCACTGGCAACAAGGGGCTCACTCTACACCTGCACACCAAAGCCAGCATTTTTATGCACCACCAGGGAGCTTGAGGTCACAGCCCAAACTGGCTACATGTACCCCGTTCCTGAGCACACTGTCCAGGTGCCTGGGGATGGCCCAGCCCAGTTCCCTTCTGGTGGTACCTGAACACTCCTCCTGGAGTTGGGGGTTGGGCCCACTCAATTTACCGCTAGCAACACAGATGACACCCATACCTCTCCACCACCCCACACAATCTGTGAGTTTGGGGACTGGCACACCCAACCCATTGCAACCGTTGTCAACACCAGTACAAACCACTTGGGTCCCAAATAAATGGTTCCTCCACTGTTATTGTCATTTCCCACACCAAACCCACTGCCCAGGAGCCCAAGAACATGCCTATCCACCTGCCCCACGACTGCCGTTTCTGGCACCCAAGGAAGCCATCTGGAGACCCAAAAATCAGTCTGCATGGGCCTGCTAACGTCTGCACTAATGTATGTCACCCTAAGGGCCCAACGACAGGCATACTCTGCCTAATACTGCTAGGTCTGGGGCTCAAAAATTGACCTAATTGGTATCCCAGGCCCCAGCAAAACTTCACCACAGCGTGAACTAACATCTGCAGCCCAAGCCACGCAGGAAATCATGGATACCACTGGTGATGTTTACAGCCAAAAAAAATCCTGCAAAGACTACACTACGGTACATACTCAGAATCAAAGCCAAAATATCCTATCCAACCAACATCATAGATACATCTTCAGGAAAAAGGCCCTCCCTTCAAAAGCAAATTCAAAAAGTTGATAAAAGCAATTGTTATACCAGATACACAGATATCAATGTAAAGACACAGGAAACATGAAAAAGCAAGGAAATATGACACCTTCGAAGGAACACAATAATTTTCTAGCAATAGAATCCAATCAAAAGAATTAATAAAATCACAGAAAAATAATTCAGTATTTTGATACCGTAGAAACTCAGTGATATACAAGAGAATACCAAAAAATAAAAATACAGAGAATTAAGAAAAGCAATTCAGGGTGTGAATAAGAAATAATTTTTCAAAGACATCCCATAATAAAACACCAAATGGAAATTCTGAAACTGAAAACTGTATTAAATGAAATATAGAAAACAAAAAACTGGATCAAGCAGAAGAAGTAATCTTAGAACTTGAAGATAGGTCTTTTGAAATTACCTAGTCAGACAAACATAAAGAAGAAATTTAAAAGAATGAGTAAAGCCTACTTGATATATTGATATCATAAAGCAACCAAATATTCAAACTATCAGTATCCCTGAAAGTGGAGAGAAAACAAAAATGTTTGAAAACCTATTGAATGAAATTATAGATGAAAACCTTCCAAGTCTAGCAAGAGACTTAGACATCTAGATACAGGATGCTTAGCAATCCCCAAATAGATATAATTCAAAAAGCATTCTCCACAGTACACTGTAATCAATCTGGCTGACAAAGAGAGAATTCTAAAAACAGCAAAAGTGTATAGTCACCTATAAGGGGACCCCTTCATCAGAATAAAAGAGCAGATTTCTCAGCAGAAACCTTACCGGCTAGGAGAGAATGAGATAATTGATGTAAAGTTTTGAAAAAAAAAAAATACTGCTAGTCAAGGATGCTATATCCAGCAAAATTGTTCTTTGAAAATGAAGGGGAAGAAATGCCTTACCCAGACAATCAAATGTTGAAGGAATTCATTACCACTAGACCAGTCCTATAAAAAATGCTCAAGAAAGTCTTACACCTGGAAGCAAAAAAACAACAATTCTTAACCTGAAAACACACAATAGTATAAAATTCACTGGTAAAGCAAGCACACAAATAAGAGAAAGGACCTAAATGATACCAATACAGAAAACCTCCAAACACCAACGGTAAATGAGAAAAAGGTACAAATGGTAATAAGAGAAAAAGGAACAAAGAATATACAGAAAAAAAATTAACAGTGTGATAGGGAAAAAAAAACCTCACATATCAGTAATAACCTTGAAAATAAACAGATTAGATTCTTCACTTCTAAGATACAGACCAGCTGAATGGATTAAAAGACATGATCCAACTATATGCTACCCACAAGAAATGCTCTTTATCTGTACAGATACATATAGACTTAAAGTAAAAAGATGAAAAAAGATATTCCATGCAAATGGACACCAAAAGCAAGCAGGAATTGCTATACTTATATCAGATAAAACAAACTTTAAGTTAAAAATAGTAGAAAAAAATAAAGATTATTATATAATGAAAAAGGGACTGATCCAGCAAAATGACATAAAAATTCTGAATATACATGCACCCGACACTGAACACACAGTTTCATAAACCAAATATTACTAGCTGTAAAAAGAGGCATGTACTCCAATACAATAATAGTGGAGGACTTTGGGTAGAAATGTACAAATCATTTTACCCAGTAATTGTAGAATACATATTCTTCTCATCAGCACATGGAGCATTCTGCAAGAGAGATCATTTGTTAGGCCACAAAACAAGTCCCAACAAATTTTGAGAACTCAAAATCATATTGATTTTCTTCTCAGTCCACAATAGAATAAAACTAGAAATCCATACCAAGAGGAACTTTGGAAACCATACAAAAACTTGGAAATTAAATATGCTCTTGAATAACTATTGGGTCAATGAAGAAATTAAGATGGAAATTTAAAAATTTCTTAAAACAGTAGAAATGGAAACACGACATGCCAAAACATGTGGGATACAGCAAGAGCTGTGGTAAGAGGGAGTTTTACAGCAATAAATGCCTACATCAAAAAAGTGGTGGAAATATTTTAAATAAAAAATTTAGCAATGCACCTCAAGGAACTAGAAAAGCAAAAACAAACCAATCCTCAAAGTAGCAGATGGAAAGAAATAATGAAGAGCAGAGCAGACCTAAATGAAACAGACAAAAAACAATACAAAGGGTCAACGAAATGAAAAGTTGTTTCTTCAAAAAGATAAACAAAACTGATAATCTACTAGCATAATTAACCAAGAAAATAAGAAAGAAAATCCAAATAAACACAATCAGAAATGAAAATAGAGACATCACAACTGATACCACAGAAATACAAAAGATATTTGAAACTTTTATAACAACTATTCACTAATAAATTGGTAAACATAGAGGAAATGGATAAAATCTTGGAAACACACAACCCACCAAGACTAAATCAAGAAGAAATAGAAAACCCAAACATACCAATAACAAGTAGCAAGATTAAATCAGTAATAAAACATCTCCTACAAAAGAAAAAAATCAGAATCTTATGGATTCACTGTCAAGTTCTACCAAACAAATAAAGAAGAACTATTATGAAGCCTCTTCAAATTCCCAAAAAATTAAAAAGAATGGAATTCTCCCTAACACATTCTATAAGACCAGCATTAGCCTGATACCAAAACAAGACAAGGAGGCAACAACAATGAAAAAAACTACAAGCCAGCAAATGGAATCCAACAGCACATCAGTAAGACTGATTAATCATGATTAAGTGGAATTTATACCAGGGATGCAAGGAGGGTTCTACATACACAAATAAATGTGGTGCTGATATGGTTTGACTGTGTCCCCACCCAAATCTCATAAATAAATGTGGTGCTGATATGGTTTGGCTGTGTCCCCACCCAAATGTCATCTTCCATTGTTGTTCCCATAATCCCCATCTGCCATTGGAGAGACCTGGTGGGAGGTAATTGAATCATGGGGGTGGTTACCACCATGCTGTTCTCATGATTGTGAGTTCTAACGAGGTCTTATGGTTTCATAAGAGGCTTTTTCCCCTTTGCTTATCACTTTTCCTTCCTGCTGCCATGTGAAGAAGGACGTGTTTGCTTCCCCTTCCACCACGATTATAAGTTTCCTGATGCCTCCCCAGCCATGCAGAGCTGTGAGTCAATTAAAACTCTTTTCTTTACAAATTGCTGAGTCTCAGGCTGTTCTTTTTTTTTTTTTTTTTTTTTTTTTTTTTTTTAATACTTTAAGTTCTAGAGTACATGTGCACAACATGTGGGTTTTTTACATATGCATACATGTGCCATGTTGGTGTGCTGTACCCATTAACTTGTCATTTACATTAGGTACATCTCCTAATGCTATCCCTCCTCCCTCCCACCTCCCCACAATAGGACCCAGTGTGTGATGATCCCCTTCCTCTGTCCAAGTGATCTCATTGTTCAATTCCCACCTATGAGTGAGAACATGCGGTATTTGGTTTTCTCTTCTTGCGATAGTTTGCTGAGAATGATGGTTTCCAGCTGCATCCATGTCCCTACAAAGGACACGAACTCATCCTTTTTTATGGCTGCATAATATTCCATGAGGTGTATGTGCCACATTTTCTTAATCCAGTCTGTCACTGATGGACGTTTGGGTTGATTCCAAGTCTTTGCTATTGTGAATAGTGCCGCAATGAACATACGTGTGCATGTGTCTTTATAGCAGCATGACTTATAATCCTTTGGGTATATCCCCAGTAACGGGATGGCTGGGTCTTATGGTATTTCTAGTTCTAGAACCTTGAGGAATCACCACACTGTTTTCCACAATGGCTGAACTAGTTTACAATCCCACCAACAGTGTAAAAGTGTTCCTATTTCTCCACATCCTCTCCAGCACCTGTTGTTTCCTGATTTTTTAATGATTGCCATTGTAACTGGTGTGAGATGGTATCTCATTGTGGTTTGGATTTGCGTTTCTCTGATGGCGAGTGATGATGAGCATTTTTTCATGTGTCTGTTGGGTGTATGAATGTCTTCTTTTGAGAAGTGCCTGTTCATATCCTTTGCCCACTTTTTGATGGGGTTGTTTGTTTTTTTCTTGTAAATTTGATTAAGTTCTTCATAGGTTCTGGATATTAACCCTTTGTCAGATGAGTAGATTGCAAAAATTTTCTGCCATTCTGTAGGTTGTCGGGCTGTTCTTTATAGCAGCGTAAGAATGGACTAATACAGTCAATCTAGGTGCCTATCAATGGTGAATTGGATAAAGAAAATGTGGTGCATATACACTATGGAATACTATGCAGCCATAAAAAAGAATGAAATCATGTCCTTTGCAGCAACATGGATGCAACTGAAGGCGATTATCCTAAGAAAATTAACACAGGAGCAGAAAACTAATTACCTCATGCTCTCATTCACAAGTGGGAGCTAAATATTGGGTACTCATAGACATAACGATTTCAACAATAGACACTGGGGACTCCTAGAAGGGGAAGAGAAGGAGGGGAGCAAGGGTTGAAAAATTGACTATTAGGTACTACTCTCAGTACCTGGATGATAGGATCATTTGTACTCTAAACCTTAGCATCATGAAACATACCCAGTAACAAATCCCCTGAATCTAAAGTAAAAGTTGAAAAAGAAAGAAAGAAATCTACCTTTTCGACAACCTGACAGTCATTACCTCTATGGGGAGAGATAATCCAGACTTTAAATAAAGTTAATAAGATGTATAACTACGAACTGATAGTTCTAATAGTCTCAAAATTAATTTATTTTGCTTTCAAATTAAAAATATATATTAATTAACTTTAATATTTGGGAAATAATTAAGCAAGTGTTGTAACTAGTACAGTTGCATGGAATTACTTTAGCATGTAGCTACTTTGAAGTAAGGGCATGTAAGTTAATTGTTCTAATTTATTTACTATAGTCTGCTGTATTTCTGCAAAAATTATAAAAAAGGTTTTATATCATAAAACTAAGAACATAGATCCGGAAAAACTCACTTTCTCTAACTCCCTCAGCACAAAGTGTTTAAGTACCAGATGAAGGGAGAAGATAAAGAAACAAACAGAAGGAGAAGTGTCTACCACCTTGTTTCTAAGAGGGCTCTCTGATCCGTAGGTTGAGTGTATAGTTAAAGCCTTTCTGGTTAATATTTAAAATGGTATTTTCTAGTGAGTTTTCATAGAGTGGGATGATCAAAGAGAGCTGATCTACATGAGTCTCAACATCTTGGAGCTTACATCTACAAGGTGAGGCATTCAACCTTCATGCTTACCTGCTGTCTCTGGGTCACATAAATGATATAAGCTTAAGGTTGCTCCTGATCTTCACAGATCATGGTGTCTTAAACTCTATGTCTCTCCAGATGGGTGCTTCATCACACTTATACTGTAAATATTATTCATTTTGACACCATATTTCTTGGATGACAGCATTCTCCTTATGAAAGTGTTGTAAATTCTTCCATGGGATGTGTGCCTTAGTAGATTGCATTTTGCTTCACTGCTTGACTAAATAACCATACACACTCTAATACACACATGCACACACACACACACACACACACACGGACAGCTAAAAAGAAAAATGCCACTTTAAAGGATCCAGATATTTGGAAATAGCTGTTTGTGAGAGGCACTTTTTCTTAGGTGGGACTGAGAGGCATCCTGCCAAATTCAGACAAGAAAGCTACTCTAACGGTATACTGTCTCCTCCCGAGTATTTGAGAAGAAAAACCAATAGCGGTGCTCCTTGGATACAAATGGATAGCCAAGTGCAATTACAGTGTGTGTGCATATATAATAGACAAATAGAATGCCCTATCTTTTCCTTGGAAAATAATTAAAGAAAGAACCAAAGGGTCACTGCAAATGTCAAGTTGTTTATAAACATCTTTTCTGCACCAGTGGAACCATTATTTCAACCTTCCCTGCGATGAAAGGGTTATATAGGAGAGTGAAATTATAACCAGTATAATATCTTAAATAAAGAGATTTAATTGAATGACTTTTATATATGTCTTTTTCTATTTAGCAGTTAAAAGATTATTAGGAATAGACTTAGAAAGTCACCTAGCACTTTAGTGCTTTGTCGCCACCCTTGGTAGTGAGTCAGTGTTTTGGTTTGGTTTGTACCGGAGCCTCATCCACATGACTTGTTGTTAAAGAGCAAGTCATACGTTGTGGAACTTTGGAAATCCATTGTCATAGAGGTCTCAGGCTTGGATTCTGTAGCTGAATTTGGAATGAGATTAAATCATCTGATCAACAATAATAAACAATATGTTGTACAAAATTGCATCATAAAAATAAGGAAACTCAAACTTCCTTCCCCATAAAACCAATGAAGGAAGAGAGGTCCATGACTGACCTGACATGGGGGAGCAATGCTCTATTGGTGTGCCTCATCCTGGACACGTCTTCTCCAAGAATCAGGTTAAAACTATTTCTGAAGACAAAATGTCCAACAAGTAGAATGTGTTCATTGATCTTTATTGCCTGTCTTCCCAGTGGCATCAGCAAGGGTTTAAGATGATGTTTCTTTGAACTGAATGGGAGGCCTGATCTGAAAAATCTGCCACGGTTTTTGACTATGCTAATATCTGATGCTTTGAGATGACAGTTGAAATTCAGTCTTGAGGTGCTGTGCTTCCACTGACTGCAATGAAAGGCCAACAGGGATAGGACCTAAAATGTGAACCTCCTGGGATTATCATGCAATCTAATATCAGAACTCCATTTCAGCTATCACACATACATACAACAGTATTTAATGCTATTGTGAGATGTGTAAAGAAAAGTGTAATATACTAAATCTTATACTCCTAAAAGTTGAGAAATGCAGATTTAAGTAATTCATGCAGTGCCATAGCTACCTGCTATATTTTTCTGTCTTTTTTTTTTTTTTTGGTACAGATTTCAGAGAGGCTCCATCTGATTGTGCATATTTTGCAAATGAATGGATTACAAAAAATACGTTTAAAGAGGAAACCATTGTACTAGAAGACCTCTCCCCTGCTCTCCTGTGGGTCAATTACCAAAACAAGCAAGCAGACAAACAAACTGTGGACTCTTGAAGAAAATGGAGAAAACAAAAAATAATCACATTACAGTCTTAAAGGAAAGAAGCTAAAAGGCAAAACTATACTTCATCCTTGTCTTATAAACAGTGAATTGTAAAACTTGTCTATCACTTTTTTTAAATTTTCAACCACTGGCTTTTTGTTAAGAAAAGGAAAAGAAATGTCTGTGGCCCGAAACAATGTTTACTTGTAAATACTGAAGATGTCTTAAAATGGGATAGAGATTAGCACAACTCTGTCTATTGGAAATGTAATATAAGCCACATAGGTAATTTTTATTTTTCTAATAACTGAATTTTAAAAAGAAAAAGTGGAAATAGTTTTAATAATATATTTTATTTAACCCAATATGTACAAATGGTTATTTCAACATCCAACCAAAATATAATTATTGAGATACTGTATATTATTTCGTTTGCACACTGTCTTTGAAACTTGGTGTGTATTTTACATTCACTGTATATTTCAACTTGAGCTAGCTGTATTTCTCATTCTAAGTACTCAGAAGCCACATGTGGTTATTGCTTATTGGCTCTCACATCAGTAAGCACAGGTTTAGCATAGAGTGCTGTCTTTGTAATCAGAGAAAACTTGTTCAAAACATGACTGTATGGCCTTAGCTATGTGGCTTTAGACAAGTGGCTTAATTTCTATCCTTTTAAAAAAATAAAACGGAGATGATTATATCTAACTTCTAGAATTTTGTGAGAATTAAATACTTCATGTCAATCTTTCTTCATGTAGTCAATCCCAATAAATGACTGCTAGTATTGGAAGTACAGTAGAGTGGATTATGATAGTGCAGCTATTATTTTTAAGCAAGTTTAAAATTACCCTAATATAGCATCTGCTATATTTCCAGTAAAGTGAAGGCATGCACAATACGTCTGCCAGCCTGTGCTGTCTGGCCCTATGGCAAAGTTTGAATACTGAGGCCCATCACCTCTTTTTTTATGTTTTGAAATGTGTATATATATATATATATATATATATATATACACCCATATATACCCACACAAATATGCATAATTGAGATTGGATTTTGGACTTTTCTGAACCTTGTGTTGAGAACTATGAGTGGGAAACCTTTGGGCATTTAAGCATGCCATTGCCATAATAAACATCAAATGAGGTTGGGTGCGGTGGTTCACATCTGTAGTCCCAGTGCTTTGGGAGGCTGAGGTGGAAACACAACTTGAGCCCAGGAGTTCGAGGCTGCAGTGAGCCATGATCGTGCCGCTGCACCTCCAGCCAGGACAACAGAGTGAGACCCTGTCTCTGAAAAAAAAAAAAAATCGTAATGAAAGAAATAGCAAATAAGCCTCTTCAGCATTCTAAAGGGACTATTCACGTTGTTGGTAAGTCATTGAAGACCTAAGTCCAGTCAAGTGTTCAGCCAAGCAGAGTGAATGTTCTCCTGCAGCCCTGGGATATCATCTAGTCATCTGCACTGTCCAGGGCTGCAATACTCCCATTTAACGTTTTGGTAAAATGTATTGCCCTGGTTTTCTTCTCCAACAATGCTAATGGTTACAGGCTCCTCAGAGGAGACCATCCGTCTCAGGACTAGGACTTAACAGCTTGATCATGATGTCAGTGATAAAGATGTTTACTGATCCCACTGGTACACACCGTGCTATTACTGAATCTCTTTAACTATAGCCATCTCTGATAGGGAATTTACAATCTGCCTTCTCAAAGTGGATAGTTTGGGTTTGTTCGTGTGTTTACATTGCGAAATTATGTTTATCAAGATCTCTGCACCCTGACTAATCACGAATTTTTTGAGTGATCAAAAAGACACAGCCAGAACAAGTCACAGCAGTTTCTCTTCCCAGCTGAGCTGTCTACTTACAAGAGAGAGTTGTGGTAAATTATGTGGTCATTGACTCAGAGAAAGGTTTGTAGACACTGCTCGTGAAAGCTTGCATTAAAATAATACATGCAAGAGTCTGTTCTCATGTTTTTCTATGGGAGAAGCATGAAGCACAGGTCTCCTGCGATGATGAAAGCCATCATTTTTCTTTTTCTTCTCCTAGCTCTGCAACATGGAACTAAAATCCCAACAGTAATCTGAACAGACTTGCAGTGACTAAAGGATCCTCTTTGATTTTCACTACTCAGCAGCAAAAGCAACACATTCAGAGCATGTAAAGTAGCTCAGCCGAGTTGAACAGCTGAGTCGATGCTTTTCATGAAAAGCCACTCACAGCCAAACTAGGGGAATCAATATCTTGACCCATATTAGCAACACAGCTGAGGATTTTAAGGCTCATTTAAATAACACTGGACACCAAAGTGTAATGCCTCACTTGATGGCGGGGAGAGGAGATTGACATTTTTTGGGACTTGGAATGAATGCTGTTCATCATCCCTGTACTAAGAGAACATTGGCTGGGAAACATCCAAGGCTGAAGTCTGATCTGACATAAAGTAGTTAAACTGCAAATCAGAAAGCAGAAAGAAATCATTTGTCTGTCTGGGATGGATAGAAGAATTCTATTTCACTGCTTTGCACATTCTTTGGTGATATGCTGAGCACAGACAGCATATTTCATAAATCCACAACCTTGTCGAGAGTAAGAGCATTTCATCACCTTTCAAACTGCAGGGCTAGGTGTTTTCTGGTCCTAAAAGACACTGCCTCCTTATAAATCAGTATGGCAAGGCTGCCTCACATGTCGGGGCCTTGTTTATCAAGAGACTGCAGCAAAGCATTGGGCAACTTCATGACTGCTTACAATACACTCAAAACAGCCAGATACCCTGTGGAGATCTGTGTTGATGTTTAGTTTACAGACTCTTGTGAAGATAATATTTAACATAAATGTGGGTTATTGAAATTTTCTCTCATGACTGCCCTCCTGATGACTCTGTAGGGGAATTCAGTTTGAGACACGAAGAAATAATCCTGAAGGAACTTTCTGATGAGCTGTAGGAAAATCTGATGTGCTGGGAATTCACTGCATAGTGGAATAAACCTCAATGAAAAAAGCTCAAAGGCACAACTTTTATTCTGGTTCTACATGCAGTTTACTTAGTTCAAAAAAACTTGACAAATTACTTAGAGAAATTACTGGGATGATTGTAAAATATTTTGTGATTATGAAATTAGCTATAGAAAGTTCTAGAAGTTGGATAATAAAGCCATGCCCCTACTATAAAATAGAGTAGATCGCTCTAAAATATGCACTTTAATATTCCATGTAATTTGTTTTGTATTCATCCTAAAGACTGTAGCCATCATCTAGAACTAAAATTTTGGAGTGAGCTCAAAGTTTGTGGCTTAAAAAATACACAAAATGTGAATCGAATAGGCAGCTGCCTACAGGATACACCACAGGCTTTAATGGAAGGTGAAAACATCTTGGTCTCTACTCAGTGCCATTCGCTTGTAAGGGGTATGAAATACGGGGTAGCAGCCAAATTCCCTGTGGCTAGCAGATGTCTTGGTCTTGTATGGGATTAAATAAGCACCCCATAATGAAAAGGTCCTCAGAGAACCTGAGAAGCAGTCACATCTCTTCAGAACACATCTGGGCTGTGTTTGGGGCCTTGGAATCTAGGGATGTGGTATCTTCCAGCTGTAATACCACACTGGCTCTTGGTACTCAAGCTCTTGGTACTGAAACATTTTCAAAGGACCTCCATGGCCTCTGATGTTTCATGTCCCAGGGTATCCATTGGGAATATGTCAGCAGAGTGGTTGTACTATTGATGCCAAGAGAAAAAACTGTTTTAGGGTAAAATAATGCTCACTATTTGAATAAGTGGAATTTATTTTTGGGTATGTTCAGAGATAATAACAAGAGTCAATAACAAGCACGTAGGGATTTTAAAACCAAATATTCTATGCCATTTGCAATTCATCTGGTGTATAGCCAAAGGAAGATCGTTAGGTTTTCAGGTGAGATGCAGTTTCTGGGTTATGATTAATGACCCATGCACATTTATGCAAAAACAAGGGATATTCTTGGTATGTCTGGAGAAAATCCAGTTACAGCAATTTTTCTTTTACATTTACCTCAAGATGTGAAAGGAGGTATGGTATTCTTTGCCACACTTTTTTTCCGTGTTCCTGGATAACCTTAAAGCCCTTCGAACCCCTAGTTTTATTTCCACATTTTCCATTATAGATCACATGTAGTAAACCTTTATTTTCAGAACAAAATAAAATATTTAAAATCAAAGGATATATTATTAATAATCTAACTAATTTTCACTTATTGATCCTGATTTTCTTCAATTAAAAGATCGTCTGTATCTTAATGGTGTTGTTTCACATTATCCCAAGGATAAATTTAAGGTTTCTTAGGGGTTGTATTAAATAGAGAATCCACCCCCTAAATCCCATCTTATAAAGCTTCATGTAACCTTTCAGGGCTCAGTAAATGGCTCACTCCTCCTGTCAATTTGATTTCAGAACCCTTGCAAGTTCCCTCTGCAAAATTATTTAACTTGAATTATGGAAAGTGAAGTCCAATCAATCCAGACTCTCTGGTCTTGTGTCAAGGTAGTTTACAGCCTTGCAGGAGCACACTCACAGAACCTGCCTCCACAGTTTGCCATGGGATAACTAAGTCCTATTTACTACATCATCTCAGCAGTGTGTATTATCTCATATCTGTACACTGTCCCAAATAAGGGAACATTCTAGTGAGGTATGGAATTTAAAATGGCCTTTTCTCTACAAATTATCCTGCAAGAAATTAAAAAGTACATTTTAATCTTCATGGAGGCAAAACAGGAGTAACAGAAGGTTACCCAACCACACCATCAACCACAACAATGGCTAACATCCAATGAACCCATATTGTTTTAAGCTCTGTGAAATGCTTATTTATTCTTCTGTTATTCCCCCTACTTTATAGCTGAGGAAACTGAAGCATTGAGAAGTCAAATGACTTGCCTAAGATCATGGTATAAGTTAATGGCAGAGCCAGGATTTGAACCCAGGACAAATAGCTGGAAAATACCAAATGGAAAATAGCATCTAATAGACAATTGGTTAACTCAGTATTCATTTTTTAAAAATATCTCTTATTGGGAAATTACACTAAAAATGATTGAATTCCTATTGCAACCATTCTTTAAGCAAGAATTCATGAATCCCTAGTAGGGACACAGGCGAACTACATAGTTTTATATAAACATAGGTGAAAGTGTTCATTTGTCTGTTGATGAGTTCAACAGCATTTACTAAACCTCCGAAGAGATCCGAGACAGCCCCCTGCCCCCAGTCCCCCAAAATAAATTTCTACTAGGACCGAGTGACTCACTGTGTAGCTTTCTCTAAATCCAGAAGCAGGACTAGCAATTGGTGCTTAGCAAGGTAAGGTTTAGTAATGTACCTATTTTAGAAATTTAGTAATTTCACTCATCTAGTAAACATGAAATATTAGCTGAGACATCAGTGAGCAAGCAATTTCGCTATGACTCTGCTAGCTCCATCAGCTGAATCAGCATTTTGCTATGATTATACCAAAGAAACTGTGCTAGGTTTTCTATTGTACTGCTCCAATATTTTAATCTATTTGCAGTGGCCTTGCAGTTAGCAAAACTTCGTAACACAGCAAGAGTTTGATCAGCAATATTGTGCATTCTTTCTTTTCTACATCTACATGGTTATATTAAGGGAAGTGCAAAGAGTCTATATTAAGGGCATGATAATCAGGTGCCATTTGAAGTCAACATTTTCACTAGGGATTTTAAAAAAAAAAAACATTTTTGAGATGCTAAATGCCACTGGTGAAGGCAGTTATACTTGTTGCAGATTATCCTGCAGTAGACATAACCTAGGTTATCCAGAAGCAGACATTGAAATGGAGTTTGGCATTTGAATATTTCCTGGGGATCAACATCTGTGAACAAGAAAGAGGGAAAGGAAGCAGAATTGAGCAGGAGGAGAGGCCAAATCGCCAAGCAGGCACAGCACAGCCACAGCTCAGCCAATAAGAAGCCCTGCAGCATACATGGCCCAGCAGAGTCAACTGGCTTCTGGCTTCAGGATGAAATGGCTGGAATTTATACTCTTGCCCCAATCAGTTCTTAGATGGGCCTTTGAAAGAAGCAACCCTGCAGCTGAGGCAAACACTTTAGTAGCTGACAGTTGGAGGCTGTGCTGACAACTGGGACACAAATCGTTCTTTCAACAGTAATCTGGGCAGTGCCTTTCCATGTCCACCACAATCCACGCTTTGCACCACAGGAATCCATTGCTTTAGGGCAGCCTGGGAAGCAGCTCCTTCCGGGTTTCAGAGGGCCTCTCTTCTTTGGGTGTGCTTAGAAGAGGAAAGTCAGCGGCATAAACTCCAGGCTTGCCACTGCCATAGGACTCAGGGCTGCGGCTGATACTGTCACTCTTCCCTCTGCATTCTAGACTTCTCTCAACTTTGGACAGCACTGCTGCTGCTCTCAGTGGCTTCCCTGGTGGCATGATGAAGTCTCTCATCCCTGAGAAGCCTCAGGCCTGGTGCCCCATGCACTTCTCAGGCCATGCCTGCTGCCGTGTCTATTCGCCGCAAAGCTGAGCAAGGCCGTAAAAAAGAGCACCCAACTGGGTCACCTGAATGTCAAATGTCTTCCTCTCTTCCTATTGTGTGACAGCAGTCCTCCGTCCTCCGGATGATAAGGATCAGTGCCCCTTCTTGCCTGGAATTCCTTGGCACAAAGTGTCTGAAATGTCCAGGAGGCTGTAGCAGCGCCTCATTCATTAGAACACTTGCTATGTCCTTGGGTGGAAATAATCCATCTTTAAGAACCAGGACCTCTAAACTTCCATGACCTAGAGTTGTGGGAATGGGAAGCACAAGCTCCCTAAGTGGCCACTGCAAGTGATGGTAAGCAGAGCCGCATCTACTCCTGCCCCCTGTGTTCTTCCTATCCTGGACACAGAACCATATTCAGGGCTTTGATGCAATTGTATCCTGTGCCCTAAGCTGGCCCAGCACCCTCAGCGGACAGGCACTGTCAGGCGGCTGCCCTTGGTGTCAGCACATGAGAGAACCAGTGATTCCTGTGGACCTGCTCCCACATGCCTTTGGTTCCTTTGTTATAATGGATCTTTCTGTGGAAACCTGTGCGGATGGACAAACACTCGGGAACCATTGTCCTAATGATTCCCACTTCTTCCTACTTTTCAAATGGCTGAAAATTGTACCACACAGTACATCTAGTATACTCCAGTATACCATCCCAATTCACCTAAAAATGTCTAATCTCAAAAGACTTAATTCTTCCGAAACCAAAAACGGGGAGCTACCTTCCCAGTCTAATTTAATGAGCCAGTGAGAGGGGCAAGAAACAACAAAAAGCCCAATCTCCTGTTCCTTCTGCCTTTTCTGTTAGATGCTACTTAAAAAATACATGTGTGCGTGTGTGTATATGTCAATACTTTGAACTGCTCTGAGGAAAAATGCTGAATTTAGGAAAGCACTCTTGTCAAGAAATATTATTGAAGAAGGGTGTTCGTTTTTTAATAAGAAATGCAGGATTCCCTTCCAGAATGATTTGGAAAAAGACAGTTTTACTATCCCCTAAATTCTTCAGATTTCTTCTGAAACACAGTCTCAAGTTTTCTAGTTCCTTGTTTGGCCCCAGAGCTTCTTGTTTTTAAATGTTTATTTGCAAATACCTATCAGACCGTAACTGGAAGCCAAGTAGACATCAGAGAGCTGTGAAGTGATGGCAATAGAAGTGAGACCTTCACACACAAATGTGAGGACACAGCCATTAATATTAATATGAGTTTTCAATTGTAAGCGTCTTTTATTTCTCCCATGACACCCATAGGTTTAATCATCTCTTTCCCAAAGATAAAAAATTGCTGATATTTATGCTTTTCTAACAAAAGCATAAACATAATCTAGAGTGCCACTCTTTTCCTTCAACAACACAATTCTTACTGATTTTAAAGTATAGGAAAGTAATTTGAATCTCTCATGCCAGGTAGTGAACAAACACAGCAATTTAGTAGCTCATTTTTGAGACACTATTATAGTCAAAATGTTTTTTATCTGAGTTTTTTATGGTAGTGTGATTGGGATCATTGAAAATACTAGAAACAGCTCTTCGGCTGGCTCCCTTTCCAGGTAAGGAAGTGATTGAATCAAAGGAGTATATTACCTGGAAAAAAATCTGGATGAGAACAATAGATGGTAGTTGTTATCACTTGTCTGAACTCTACATTCTAATGATACTAATTAGACTCTGAAAATTACATTTTCACTGAAGACATGACAATTTCAATTTAAACCTTTTCTACTTGGCCCACTTTCAAGAACTATATATCCTATGGTGCTGCTGATTATAAAGCTCCATAGACAATGTTACATAAGAATGCTGATTAAATCTGCAAACTTTGAAAGTTTCAGCAAATGAGCTTCACATGCAACATACAGGTCAACTACGCATCTTCCTATAAGTAATATTTATGCTTTAAGTAAAGTCACAGAAAAGTATCATAAAAAATGGGCAATTCATTATTTATAGAGTCATTTACTTGGAATGTTTCTAAAGGAAAGAAAATGAACATTTCTTCTGCATATCAATAAATAAATAAGCCAAAGCAATTCTTCACACAGAAAATTAACTATAAATTTACCTTTTAAATGTGCTAAAGTATGAGCAAGTATCTTTTTTAGACAGAATTAATATACTGGCTATTGTTTCTCAATCAGTATTCAAAATAACAATATATTAATATCTAAGCATGCAAATAAAAGCTATTTAGTTGATTATGCAAATTCCACCAGACTTCTCAAAAAAGCATCTAACATTTCCACACTGATTGAAAATATTCAACTACTCTTTCAGTTTTCTTACAGAACAATTTTAACAACTATGGGGAATATCCCCACGGAATCATAAATATAAAGACCAAAGCTTCAGTTTTCTTTAGGATCATTATTCATCTGGAAATTGTTTTGGAGTTCAAATTAAATAAACTAGTACTAAAAAGAATAGTTTTCTTAGGAAAAGCAAGGCAATGACATCTACATTCTCATTTCAGGAATGTTTGTCTCCTAAAATTTTAAGATAATCAGTTTCAATTTCAATTACATAATCAATTCTATTTTATTAAAGGTAAAGGTTCTTATGTTTAGACTTAGAGTAATGATTTAAATAAGATTATTACTTACCTCTCTAAAATTTATTAAATATTATATGAACAAGGGTGAGAAAGTTGGGTAAATAACTATAAACAATAGCATTGATGATAGCAAGAGTTGTAGATTTTTAAAATACTAATGAGAAATACAAATAATAGATACATACATGAGAAAATATAAGACCCAGAAATATAAAGGCTAATGTGAACTTTTAATAACCGTGCTCATTTTTAAAACTATTCCCAGGTCAAAGAAAGTGTTTCCTAAACACAGCTCTGTGGCATACTAAGTCAGGCCGCCCAATCTCCTCACCTCAATTCCCCCATCTTGAGGATGGGAGTAACAGCACCTCCCTCCAATGGTTATTGTGAGGATACATTAATTAAACAACTTGGTCCAGAGTTAGGACTCCATAAATTGTAGGTATTATTGTCAGAGACTAATGTGAATAATATACACAGAAAAGGTGATGTCATTTTAAGCCTTGAATGGATTTTAAATGTACTAATGACAGGAAGTAAGCATAGGGAACTGGACTGGTCACTGTCATTTGTAACTGTGGAATGTATGTCTGCAAATTTCTCCAAAAAGGCAAAATTATCACAACCTAAAAGCATGACAAGGATGCTTTTAGCAGACAACCAGTCAAGAGTTGTGATCTTAGAGTACATACGTCTATTTCTGTTCCAATTTAAAGACACAATTAAAGACATTGAGGACTATGGAAGTGAAATTATTTCCTCAGAGTACATCATGGTGCAGTCAAGATGAAAAGCTTATATAGAGAGTCTCAGCTCAACACTAAGGTTATCTATTCTTCCTTTGCTTTAATATCCACCAATCCAGCTGACCAACACAAAACTCTCCTTTGTCTTCAACCACAAGTAATTTACATTCCACGTCAGGGTTTCATCACCAATTACCTCAATAACTTTACCTACTTTTCTCACGACTCTACTCTCATCACGGTTGAAAATGCTAGTGTTACTCAATATCCATGTTGTACTCTTTTGCTTTTTCCTGGACACCCAGCTAGATCACATTTCTAGCTATTGCAGTTAGGTAAGCCATGAGACAATGGATTCTTTTCAATGGGATGTGATGTTCCAGCTTCCAGGTTTGGGTCATAAGGTTCTCCCACTCCCAATCCTTGTTTGGATATGGCATAATTAAAAAATAAAATTTATTTGTTTAGACTTTCCCCAAGACCAAGATGACATAGTCTTCTAAAATAAGAACTTCTTTTATCTACTATCTAAAATAGACAAAAGTGTTGCTCAAAGGCTAAAATAAACACTATTTCAAGCAAGCCATCAGGGTATGTGGAGCAGTTACAGAATTTCCACTTATGACGGCCTAGAGAAGGGGCAATCCCATTGAAGCAAGCTGGTGGGCTTGACCACAAGTGTGGACACACCTTTCTTTTTTTAAGATTGTTTATTTGGGGTGGCTGGGTTGGAAATGTCTTTGCTATCAACTATGAGATGCACCTGGGGAGTAAGACTTTTGGTTAACTCAAAAACTAAAAAGAAATGGCACCAGTTGCAATTAAAATATTCTGGCAAGAGAAATTCATCTACTAACAGAAAATATTGGTTGTCTTGAAAATGTAGAGAAAGAGACATTTTTGTGTATTGCTGATAGAGACCAAATGACCACAAATATGTCAATATCCATTAACATTTTACCATAATAATTTCGTACCATTTGGCCTCACAATTCCAATTTGTGGGCTCTACATATAGAAATAAATATCCTAGTTCTCATGAACAGATGGGCAAAGAATTTGTCTTTCAGTATTGTTTCCAGTGACAAAAAAGAAACTTAAAAAAACACAACCTAGGCTGGGCATGGTGGCTCACGCCTGTAATCCCAGCACTTTGGTAGGCTGAAGCAGGTGGATCACCTGAGGTCAGGAGTTCGAGGCCCAGCCTGGACAACATGGTGAAACCCCATCTCTACTAAAAATACAAAAAAATTAGCCAGGGGTTATGGCAGGCAACTGTAATCCCACCTACTCGGGAGGCTGCAGCAGGAGCATCATTTGAACCTAGGAGTCAGAGGTTGCAGTGAGCTGAGATCTCACCATTGCACTCCAGCCTGGGCAACAAGAGTGAAACTCCATCTGAAAAAAAAAAAAAACAAAACAAAAAAACACCTAAATTTATATTTCTAGGAGAATGATTGAATGTATTTCTCTACTTAAGAAATATTACTCAGCTATTAAAAAGAATGACTCAGATTTATGAATATTGACTTAAAGCAATGTCCATGACATTACTAAGTAAAAAAGAAAGCAGCAATATCATGTATATTGTATTATCCTATTCTGTGAAACCAAAACAGAAACGAAATTCCTGCAATTGTTCATCTTCATAGAAAATGGTGTAAACTTGGTATGGAAAAAGACTGACCTACCTATTGTCATAGCTTGACTTAGAATAGTGGATGGTTAAGGGAGTGGAGGATAATGTTGGCATTTTCTTTACATATTCCAATGCTGTTTTACTTTCTAAAAAATTCATGCTTGCTAATTTTTTTAAAAGCTGCTAGATGGAGAAGCCCTTGAACAGGGTGACTAAGGGCATGACTTTTGACCACAGGTCCTGTGGCTCAGTTCTGCTCTTTCAGGTACCTGTTCTAGAGCCATGGACAAGACAGTTACTTCAACTGTGAAATGGAGGTAATAAAATAGGGCTGTTGTGAGCTCTACATCATTTAACGCAGGCCCAATGCTTGGCACATGGTAAAAGCTCTGCGAGTAGTCACTGAGAATGTGGGAAACTTTTTAGGGCCCATGTATATTTTCACCCTAAAGCACCATGATAATCAGAAAACTTTAGCTTTTTGCCCAAACTGGACAGTTGACCTGCTCTTTTCTACCAAGTGTTGAAAGAAAAATGGATATGTGAAGGAGAGAAGAAATCAGCTCACTAGCTAATGGCAGGACCAGCAGGTTTAGTAGCTAGTGTCATCATTTCCCTGTCTTCCCTCCTTAGAAACATACCACGGCCATGATGGTTGGTACAGCGCTGACCTGAGAAGTTGAACACATCAGGTCTGTGTGGATGGAAGCCGGAGGGCTATGAGGACAGCTGCACTTTGGAGTCTTACTTCTAGTCTCAGTACTGAATTGCAGGACTCTGAAACACTTGAGTTTATCAAACGATAAATCTTAGCACTGCAAGTCTCTCTGCTTTATCTCTGCCTATCTGTCCCTGACTTTTTCACTCAAACACGCACACATTCATTCCTGCTTGTTAGGTGTCTGCCTTGTTCGTATTCTGCAGCTTTCTTTCCTCTCACCTAATTGTCCACAGAGGAAGCTGGAAGTATGGATGCCATTACCTCACACTTCAGATCCTTCTGAGCTGGCAGAGAACCACTTCTACTTCATGTGGACAAAAGATGCCATTGATAACCTTGACAATACAAAGTCACTGTTCCTGGAACAAAACTTATCCTGGAGCTCAGAGAAGGCCATGGTTCAGTTCCCTGCAATGCTGAAAATAACACCGATAATGAATGAAACTGACCCGAGCGCGCGACTTCCTCCACTGTCTGCATAGAAACACAGATAGGCACTGGATAGTACCTGCCTAATGGTAAGTGAAACAGTCAGTTCTTCAGGTGTCCTCTTCACTCAGAAATGGCAATGAAATTTCATCAGATTGAAACTTGCGAGTGCCTATTTGGCTTTTATTTTTTTTCGAGAGAGAGATGATTTCACATTGTCACCCAGCCTGGAGTGCAGTGGCGCGAACTTGGCTCACTGCAGCCTTGACCTCCTGGGCTCAAGCGATCCTCCCACCACACCTGGCTAATTTTTGTACTTTGTCTAGAGAGGAGGTTTTGCCATGTTGCCCAGGCTGGTCTCAAACTCCTGACTTCAAGCAATCCACCCACCTTGGCCTCCCAAAGGGCTAGGATTACAGGCATGAGCCATCACACCCGGCCATGTGTGGGTTTTCATAATTCAGACCAGCCGGTGTGCCTGCACAGGAGCATCTCTTCTCAATGTGCTTCCTCCACACTCTTCTTCCTCCCAAGTCTTCATCTTCAGTCCTACTGTTCTCCTCCTCAGGAGGTCACAACTCACTCTTTACTGAAATTACAACATTCATGTTTGCTTTTTGCTCACAGGCTGGTGAGTGAGACAAACAGGATTTAGACACATTTCTTGGCCTTAAGATCTTAAAATCTACCTCTTACTAACCTCTTCCTTTATATCATGCTATAATTGCCCCAGAATATTAAATCATTAACATTCAATCCAGGCATATTTATTCTAACATATAGTAACTAAAGGTGCATCAAAAAACAAAAGAATTGCTTGCAAGCCCTCAGAATGTGAGCAACTGTGTCCAAATATTCGTAGGTGGCTTGGTCTACATTTCTTTTGGACCCTTAGTGTGGCATAAACCCATTAGTCCCCAAGACCCAGACATAAAGAAACAACAAACACAAAAGAAAATGTGTGCCCAACTGACTCATAGCTTGCATCATAAAATGTAATTCCTGAAAATTACATCTTTTGTTGAGACATAGTGATATAGAATGATTTATATTTTACTTTAGTCTCTGTGTGCTCATTTAGATGTTTTAGAATGTAGCACAGAGAAAAGATGCTCAGAAAAGCAAAGCTGTTTAACGGTACTAAACCTGAACTGGTTTTCCCTTGGCTGGACTTTGATGTCTTGTCATGGGTCCAGTGTTCTCCCACCCTTTCAGTCTGTCTGACTACAGGCACTTAGCAAAAGGAACAAATGGAAGTATCCTTAATGGCTTCAACTATGCTTTGTTTTCTGTTTATTTTTAATTTTTCTATATTCATAAGAATTGGGCAATATTATATTTCTCCAATATTTGTTCAGATCCTATTGATTTTTACTGTTTCATTCTTATTTGACTTTTGTTAATTGGAAACTGCAGTTAGTTTCTGTTGACTAAACAACTACTAATGCTATGCCTGGTGCAGAGCAGGGGCCTGATGTTGGCAGCATGCCGTGTTGTGTGACTGAATCTCTCAGCTGTGAAAACCATTTTGAACTCTGAGACAGGAATCGGCATTTCTGCTCAAAAGATTATAAGGGTCACCTGGATTCCTGATGAGGGTAGATTTTAGTTTACTAAGAACCAAGTGACCTTGACTCTACAACAAAAACCGAGGAAGAATCAAGGCCACAATCTGAATGATTCGAATAGCACTTTAAGGAGTTCCAAGAATTAAATAAAGGAAATAAAGATAAAGCCCCTGGTCCACCTCCCAGAGACACCCTGAAGACACATTAAATAATAACTATGAATGCTTTACATCACATGGGAGGCAAAAACTTTTTTATCTAAAGTGTGAGTCTGATTTCTCTTATTTGTAATCATCATGCTGATTACATGATAATTATACTTTAGCTCTGTTGGACTTTGTGATGATTGTTCTTAATTTATCTATTTATAATGCATTTAATATGCCCACACTCTCATACTATTTAAAATACTCAGTGCAACGTGTTCATATACTTATTTATTTAACAGATGTTCAATGAGTGCTAATATGTACCAGCCACTGCTGCAATGAAACCCAATTCCTTACCCTCAAGAAGCCTCCATTCTAGTGGGAATGTGAGACAATAAATCAGCAAAATAAAAGCATATCAGACAGTGGTAAGTGCCAAGGAGAACAAAAGAGAGGGGAGCAATGTTAGACCAAGTAGCCAGGAAAGGACTCATGAGGAATGTGACTTTTGAGGTGACATCTGAAGGAATGAGGGAGCAA